>NW_024739542.1:3702267-4004767 GCF_018991925.1 Homarus americanus | reverse complement strand
ACACACACACACACACACACACACACACACAAACAATAAACAAACCTCATATAACACACGAGGGAGGACAAGACAAACGAACAAATTAGCCCCAAATTGCATCATGCGAGACACTGTGTTCCTCGTAACTCTAAAGTAGAACAACTGAGGCAGAACAAAGAACAATTTTCACCCGGATATTTTACGTCTTGTGGCGAGGATGGAGAAAGATGTTGCCATAAAGGTTCTTATTGGACACTAATTATAAAATACAACTGTAGTGTAGTCAGGGAAATGTTGCCGCTACCCTCCCCGTCTCCTCTGACACCTGGCGGCCACTTGTGGTGTATAAGACGGAGTGTGATTAAATGTATACAGTATTGTGTTCATTCATAGTCGTAAACAAACGAGAATCATTATTTTCTTCAGTAAAACAAAAGAACTGTAGAGAAATATTGATAATGTGAAGTAAAAACTTTTAATTCTTGGGAAACAAAAATATTTATATTCTTCCTTCTGTGTGTGTGTGTGCGTGTGTCTGTCTGTCAGCGTGTCTCTTTTTGTAACATCTTGTTGATTAAGAGATGTTCCATATGTCGAAATAATGAAAAGGTTTTTTTTTGGCGGGTGTGAAAATCTCTCTCTCTCTCTCTCTCTCTCTCTCTTCCTCACAGTATTCTTGAACACAACGGGATATATTTCTTCTCGGTTTGACCTCTTCAACTCTATTAGATAAAGTCGCTCCAGCACAGCCATCGGTCATATTACCATCCTCGAGTTCTGTAAGATAGTGTTCAGGGAAAGGCTCTTTACTGTCCTCTTGGTGTTTACTTGGTCAAGTCATTTAACCCCTTGAGTATGATGACTTAATCCCTTGAGTATAAGGACTTACCCCCTTGAGTATGATGACTTACCCCCTAAATATGATGACTTAACCTATGAGTATGATAACTCATTTTTAAGGTGACTTAAGCACTTGAATATATCATCATATTCCAAGTATTAAGACTTCACACTTTGGAAGGATTAAATCATTGTAATAGCGGGTTAAATTATCGTACACATGGGATTAAGCCATCGTACTCAATGGATTAAGTCAATGTATTCAAATGGGATTAAGTCATTATAGTCTAGGCGGGTTAAATCATCATGCTCAAGGGATTAAGTCATCGTACTCAAAGAAGATTGCCATTATACTCGAAGTTAAATCATCATACTCAAGAAAATTAAGTCATTATCATCAGGGAGATTTACACACACGATTTCTGTCATCTCCTCAGTAATGTCCCTTCTGTCTGTCTGTCTGTTCCTACTCTATATATTATCGTTATCTATCTTATCTCCCTCATGTTTCTCCTCCCGTCCTAATTCCCCAAATATGTAACTGTATATTTTCAGCCTTCTGACTGCCAAGCTCTTTCAACAAACCGTTAATTATTATTATTATTATTATTATAATTATTATTAATATTTTCCAGCGGTACAACAAACGCTTGACATCTTTTCGCTCTACGACTTACTTTACAACCTGCCTCATTTATCTTCCTTGTTTCATTTTTTTTATCTCTCTCTCTGTCGACTTTTATCACGTTCCTCTACATTCCGTAATTAAGGGGGAAAAAGAGAGAGAGAGAGAGAGAGAGCCCTCACAGATAACACCAAGACTGACCTTCCTCGTTCACTAGTAGCCTTCCCCCCCCCCTCTTTATTAAACTCTCTCTCCTTTCTTTTCCTTTTCCTCCTCCTCTTAATCCCCTTCTCACTTCCCAGCCAGTTCACTTTCTTTCCTCTTCCTCTTTGTCCTTCCACTTCTTCTTCCTCTTCTTTATACTCTCCGTTCTCTGTTTCTCCTTGTTTCTCCTCGTCTTCCATGTTATCGTCTGTATTTTACCTCGCCTTCTCAATGTGTTCAGTTATCGTCTTTGTTTAGTTTTATTTCTTAATTAATTCATTGCATCCTCTTTTACACTATTATTATTATTATTATTATTATTATTATTATTATTATTATTTCGCCATCATCATTATCATCATCATCATCATCAACATCATCATCATCATTATTATTATTTATGTTGCTATTATTTTCCATTTACTTTTTATTTTATCTCTGTTTCCAAGCTTGAATCATATCTTAAAATGGTGTTGTTTTGATGGTGGTAGGTACAGTAGATGATGGTGGTACAGTGATGGTGGTAGTACAGTGATGGTGTTGTTGTGATGGTGGTACAGTAGATGATGGTACAGTGATGATGGTGGTACAGTGATGGTGTTGTTGTGATGGTGGTACAGTAGATGATGGTGGTACACCAGGTACAGTGATGGTGGTAGTACAGTGATGGTGTTGTTTTGATGGTGGTAGGTACAGTAGATGATGGTGGTACAGTGATGGTGGTAGTACAGTGATGGTGTTGTTGTGATGGTGGTACAGTAGATGATGGTACAGTGATGATGGTGGTACAGTGATGATGGTGGTACAGTGATGGTGGTGTTGTGATGGTGGTACAGTAAATGGTCCCGGTGCCTCACAAGTTGACACTTCTTCTCCCCGTCGTTGGAGGGTATAAGTACATCACAAAGGACAGAACTTCTCATAGTTTAACACAGGTAAACTTTAGTAAGGGGAAGAGGGTGGGAGGGAAATATTCTACCTGTCATTCACCAGTGTCAGTAACAATGCCAGTCTCCTGTTGTTTTGTGTTCCTCTGTTGCAGCTGGACTGATATGTTGCAATGTCATCTCTGTGTTAACTAAAATACTGTTCCTTGGCTGTGAATGTTATAGATAAATTTTACTTATATTACTCCATGGTTCTGGTTAATGTCGGCTCGTAGACAAAATATTACCTTGAACAAATGGTGTAGGTGGGAACTGACTCATTCTCACATACAGACTGACGGTCATAGATCCCGTGGTGGCAGGTAGAGTGTGTGCAGGGTGGAAGGAAGAAGAAGAAGAAGAGACACTACGGAAAAAAGATACAGTGGAGGAAGAGGAGAAAGAAGAAGAAACAATGGAAGAAGTGACAAGAGAAGAGAGAGGAGGAGGAGGAGGAGGAGGACAGTCAATTTCATCTCGTCTCAGTTGTGGGATTGTAATCAACACGAGAGAACAAAGCATCGACCTCATAGGGTTTCCAGGAAGAGTTTGACTATAAATATTGATTTTGGAGGGGCGTTTATTATTATCTGTCGTTGTTGTTGTTGTGTTCGTTGCTGTGTTCGTTGTTGTTGTGAACCGAAGTAGAATCACGGATTTCGTTTCTTTCTTGACATAGGTATTGTGTAATATGAAGTATGTGTTATTTTGACTTCTGCCACATTGCAAGAAATGTGTCTATTTTATCTAGACCCAAAAAATGAACTTAAAGAAATGCAGGTAGTTTACTTGCACCTTCATCTTTAAAAAAATGCAATTGTACAGCAAAAAAAAAATGTGCATGTACTCTACTTTCAGATGAACAAAATATTATTTGTACATCTCTCAGAAATACAGGCATACTCATTCTTCACACAACAAACAAAAACATTGCATTTGTGCTGAACAAAGATATCAACTATTCTCTTTCTTCACCTGAAAAAAAAAATTTCAAGTGTTTCGCTAAAATACATATGTATTTTATTTTTATCCCTTGATAAAACTGGGTTTGTGTTGCACTGAATAAAAAATTTATTTCTGTTGCATCTGAAATAAACTTTGAATTTTAGTTAAAAAGAACAAAATACATATGTACTACTTACTACACTGGTACTGTCGGAGAAACGAGTCACAGTGCATAGTAAGGTGGCGCTAAGTAGACCTGGGATGAGTAGTGTTGGTCCACTGAAGCCGAGAGCTGGAGCGGAGTAGTGTGACTAGACCAGATCGGCTGAACAGGCTGGTGGCTGAACAGGCCGGGTGCAGAGTGAAAAGGATGTCTCCTGAAGTTCGGCCCTTAACTCGGGTAGAGTCCTGGTAAAGGAACACACAAGAAATAATACAAAATAGAAAACTCCAAAATGTCAAATTGTCATGGAACCAATAACCAAAGCTTCTTCCTTTAATTAAGGGATCCTTACACGGTCAATATTTATTGACATTATTCAAATATTGACAGTAGTATTGACCGTGTGAGGATTATATTTATAGTATTGGCGATACAAAGTAGTAATGGAACTTGGATTGATGAGTTTCAACATATTATTGATACTGTCAATACATACTGACTGTGTGACGCCCGCTTCATAAATAGATATGACAAAATACAGGAAAGAAAACCACAAAATTGGGAACGAAGCATAGTTCTGCCGTCAGTGGTTGACGGGAGTCAAGTGAGTGGCTGACTGCTCAGGCACTTCCTTTCACCCAAAAAAATTTGTAATGAGGACTCGAAACAGCATGACGAAGGATAACACTACTGAGAAATTGAAACTTTACTCAACAGTCGGAGCTGTTAGATTATCTCACAGACCATGTAACAGAAGGATAACTAAACAACACATTAAACTATTCACAGATATGTGAAGAAATGCATATCTCCTGTACAGTATCTTGGCAGTATTAAGTACTTAATATTCCATAGAAGAATAATGGGTACAAAATGAACATCTTTAGAAAGTCTTCCATCTTTTTGACGAACTAGTGAACTATATCTAGTTAAATATATATATATATATATATATATATATATATATATATATATATATATATATATATATATATATATATATATATATATATATATATATATATATATATATATATATATATATATATATATATATATATATATATATATATATAACCAGTAAAATTAATACCAATAATAAAGTTAATATTTGTTATAGCTATGTGAAACTTTTCGGGTTTATATGTCATGTACGTCACGATCCATACGAGACACAGAAATAAATAGTGTAGTAAATGTTATTGGGGTAGCATGGTTGTTTTTAATACCTCACCAAGGATCGTTCAAATCTAGAATAGTTTAGTGTATATCGAGAAGGTCAGCTGATTTGTATAAATAAACAGAAGGGTCATCCATCCTAAGGACCCTAAACTAGATAAGCTTTTGATGGCTTTATTGGCTATCATTGGTCGAATGGCCCCATTGTTTACTACTGTTGTATACCTATACTGTCTAGGTACACTACAGTGGTTGTGTACCTGCACAATCTATATGAGCTGTATATGTGCGTTGCCTATCATGTAAGATTTGAGATCCATCACCGTGTGTCCGGTAATAGCTTGCGCCTCTTCTGCGTCGTGATAAAAAACACTGGTACTTGTACGCTCTGCCACCTTGAAGATACAAGTGAGACCACCTTCTTTTTGCCCCTGAACCGAAAAAGGATATCAAATTATTCCTGGACATTGGATAGTCGAGGTTTTCATCATAAAAAGTTGTGACGTACAGCATTCTATACGCCAGAGTACTTTACCAGTTTTGACGTTGCTTTGGACGTACTAGATTTATCCTTATCTTTAGTAACATCATTATGACGCAATACATCTTCACATTCACGCAGGAATATCAAGATGTTAAAATCTTCATCTTCACCTGTAAATTCCTGTACGTTGACAGTATTTGGAAGTATTTCTACAGTCTTCAATTAGAATATGACGTCCAATGTCTATGAACCTCTGTCCTGCATGGCAGTGAACAGTGACATCACCCACATGAATCTGACCTATATATACTGTTCATGAATGTGATGTATTTCTTTGTGTATGAACCTCTGTCCTGCGTGGCAGTGAAAAGTGATACCACCCTCAGTGTCAAGACCTGACTGAATTACTCGGAATAGGCAAACTGTACTACAAGCTTTGTCAATAAATTTGTTAAACTAAACTAAAAAACTGTGATAGATGGAGAGATCAGTGTTAGTAGAACCACCTGTCACCATGGTTGCCATGTTAGTTAAAGCTCTAGTTTTGTTGACAGGTAGACGTAATGGGTAAATGGTACCTGACCTTAATTGTCAAATATTTAATTTTTCAACTGCGAATCTATTAATTGTTCACACCTATTAACTGACTCCGTAAGAGTTGTTGTAATTCTAATTGGCTAATTTGTGGTAATTCTTCGCTAGTTGCTTCTACCTTTTGTGAGTCCTGAAAAATTTCAGCATCCGACTCTGAGTCTGAGGAACATACATGTATGTGGGTGCAACACATTCAAATTATTTTCAAATGAAGTTAATGAACAGAACTGTACAACACATTCAATATTTGTTTGAATTCCCATACAGCTAACAATATAATTTTTACCTTTTTATTTTCAGTTTCCTTCTAATTAACTAAGAAACAGAAACCAACTTTAAAACATTTGAACACATACTCACACTACTCGAGGTTTCCTCAGCTACAGACAGCACCATTGGCCACAAGCCGTCAGCTTCAGGGGAACTCCAACGGAAAAGTTTGTTCATTCTATGTGTCGGAGTTGGCACAATCATCCAAGTTGGAGCATCAGGTAATAAGAGGTCGGTGGTGAGCCACACTTGGCCGGTCTTCATTATGACCCATGATGTAGTGTGGCTACTTGATGGGATAGATGGTTCAGTGAGGTCCCCCCCCCCCCTTCCACTGGACCAGAGGAGTCAGTGTGGTCATTGACTGAGCGAAATTGCCTAGTGAATCTATTTACTGTATTTAGCCAGATGGTTTAAAAAGGCCACTCGTTGATTCAGATGGTTAAATGTGGCTACTGGCATTCAGCAAAATCAACCTCAATCACCCCATTTATCAACAATTCCTGCCATTATAAACAATGACGATCATTTGCAAAAAAAAAAGACAATGTAAAATGTAGAACTAGGAGAAGGGAATTACTACCACTTTTACAGGGCGGAGGAATTGTAACAGGGGTCCAGTTGTATGTAAGAGAGCGAGAGAGGCTGTATCAGTAAGATCCATTGAATTAGATTAAGAAATAAAAAACCGAGACACAAGTGACATGGAGTAGTGTGGGAAAGGAGGAAGAAGGGATGGAGGCACGCGGGAGGGGGTGAAGGAAGAGTGAGCGTGTCAGTGTGTTATTGTTGACCCAGCTGTGGGAGGACACAGAGGTGCTGCTGATGATCGTGTACATAGATCCCTCAAGTGATCTCGTCTCCCCCACATCACCAAAGGCTCCTAGGCGTTTGTGCGTTAAATTTGACCCTGTAGGTTATTACACATGAAGAAAGTATTCGTATAATTATCTACTTTCTACTGTGATCGAAAGTTTTAGAATTCCACTTTGTTGTCTCAAGAACACCAGAAATACGAATATATTTACTGATTATGTATTTGGTATTATCTGAAACTGATAACGACACGTTGCTTAGTTATACGGGTCACTGTAATTGTCAACATTCTACTCTACAGTGGATTGAGTCAACGCTTCGACCATCACGCCAAAGCTGAAGAAGCGTGAACAACACACCTGGGCTCACGGGAGAAGTTCTGGCCGGGGATGAGTGACTGAAACTTACAGAGAGACCAAAACCTCTTGAGGGAGATTGTGGCTGTAGGAGTGGGTGTTGGGGGAGATCGTCTCCAGCACCATCATGGTAGTCCTCAGACGAGTGTTGGTGACTCTCCTGTTGCACCACTTAGTAGGTAGGTCCTCCCCCAGCTTCCACATCATGAGAGTTTTGAACAGAGTAATGTTGACCCGCTGAGCTGTTTATCAAGGTGATGTTTGGGTGTGACTTAAATTACTCAAACCATCCCTGTACGTCATATGTGGGTCAACATCTTGTGAATTAGTGCCTTAATGTTCACGAATATTTGAGTTTTGTGCCTATAATATTGTAGAGTAACGTAATATAATCAAGATGACACAAAACCTACTTCTGGTTTACTCAGGTGTGATGATGATTTATGACTTATGATGTCACCATTGCCTCCCTGGGTCTCATATGCATAAATGCAGTTTAAGCTGTTATTGAGGAATATGTCACCTGCTGTAGACGTGGTGATGTAATGCTGTGAGAGAGAGACAGAGAGAGAGAGACAGAGAGAGACAGAGAGAGAGAGACATGTGATACTCGTTTAACCCTTAAATGACGGCATCTCAACAGAATCAACACTTCCTCCCCTATCATGTAACCTTCTTACTGTACTTGGTGAATTTCTCCTTCACTGTCAACTCTCCCACACGGGAAGAGTAAAAGCTGTAAACATACATAAGGACACTCGGGAAATTAGCTAAACCCTGCACATGCCAATTTAACAATACACCTAACTAAATCTAATATACAACTAAACAAACATAAAGTATAGCGGTAAGAGACACTAATATCTCACTTAGTCTAATTCTACTCACGAAGGTAAATTACATTAACTGAGTAACAAGATAATTATGGTCTTCAAAAAAGTCGAATCAACATCTCCGGTTTTAAATTACGGGCGGAAAACTGTGTATATATGTATGTTTATGTACAGTATATTAGAGTATGTTTATGTATATTAACAACAGGATATTCCAACGTAGGAGGAAATATACCAATTAGACTTTATTATTATTATCATGGGTTAACTTAAGTCTCTCGCTGAGATGAATAAATGACTATGAATGGACTAAGCTCTTAAACCAACGGGAACATTAACTACAAGTGTTGTAAGTTAAAGGGGGGTGATAATTTTTACCCGACAACCAAAATAACAAATAATTCCTAAGAGAAAAATATTTAATTGTATCCTGATATAATTCCCTTATAATTCTAAATCAATCAATCTATTTCCTTATTTATTTATTTCATTCTGTCTACCTTTTTTTTATATCCGGCTGTCTAACTATTTGCTTCTCTCTTCTCTCCCTTTTAATTTATTTGATCTCCTTGTATCTACCTATTTCTCACTTTTTCTCTCTCCCTCTGTCTGGCTAATTATCTCTTTTTTTCCCACTGTCTCCCTGTTTGTCCTCTCTTCTCTCATCACAACTCCCTGAAGTAATCCTTCCCGTTCTCCCCCGCAGCAGGCACAGAAACAGAAGTAACTCACCTGGTAGTACCTAGGTTCGCTACAGCTGGTGAGGAGGTGGTGTTAGAGTGTTACCATAATGTACCTGAGGACCGCCTGTATCAGATTAACTGGTACCAGAACGCCAGAAAAATCTTGAGGTTTTTACCCCATACAAGACTTAAACTCAAGGTTCCAGATCCTAACATCAGTGTCAATGTGAGTGTTATGGCGTGGTGGTGTGAGTATCCTAACTGTGGTGTGTGATTATACTAGCGGTGTTGTGGTAAATAATGACAGTGTTGTAGTGTATGATTATTGTATTCTGTGAACATTATTATTGTTGGTTTTATTCACTATACCATCACTAACTGTATCACCCAGCCTCCTAATTATTGTCTCTGTTTTTTTTTCATAATACTTCTTCTTTCTCCAAGCATTATCCTGTCTTCCTCCTATTTTTCTTATACCATACACAGTACGTATAATGACTCCTTAAACTACTCCCATTCTTTCTCTTACTCCCTCCTACTTCATTCTTATTTATCTACATGTGACCATTTTATTTCATTTCTCGTGAATATTTCCCACCCAGAAGCTTCTTGTGGTTTAATGATATTCCCTGCACCTCACCTTAGTAATGGTTTGTGACTACGTGTGCAGAACCTTTTAAGACCTGCCTCCTCCCCCACCTTACACGTCGGTCGTTCAGTCTAATAATGTTATCGTAGAGTGAATAAAGGAAAGGTGTTAGGATGGTAGTACATAACGCACAAGTCTTCAATTTCCATTTTAACCCAAGTTGTATTGGTTTTCAAAGACTGAGACTGACTTAATGAGAACTGACAGGGACACAGGTAAGGACATATATACATACAGCAGTTCTTCCTCCCTCACACAGCTGGAACAGTCGACGGGCCAGCGGCTGGTACTCAAACACGTCCAACTGAGCTCCACCGGTTTGTACAAGTGTACGGTGGTGACACAAGGTCCAGATTATGTGATCTACACCAAAGCTCTTCCCATGACTGTTTTACGTGAGTACTAATGTTGCTACCTCTGTCTCTAGCTGTATTTTTGTACGCTTATCTATTTCCCTATTATGTGTGTGTGTGTGAGTAAACCCATCCCGTTCTCTAATCTTTACCTACCCGCCACTCATTCTCAGTTTAATAATACCTATCTCATACGATTTATCTCTTCCTCCAGAGGACACACCTCGTATCTACGGGAGGCAGGACGAGTACCACATAGGAGACACCGCCCAACTCAGCTGTGTCTCGGCCATGTCCACACCACCTGCCGAACTTACCTGGTACATCAACGATAACCGGGTAAGTGTTCCTATATACCGAGTTGTCCTCTGAATGTTATTTATACAAGGTGCGTGGGAAATAGTCGACAGATTTTTCAACTTATGTAAAAATCTGTTTTATTATCATATACAATATACATCATACTTTATAAAATTTATCCTTCATGATACACAACATTCATTATACATACAACACAACGTACATAATATACGACATACACATTTAAAGAATGTATATAGTGCGACTGGTGGGTGGCATGTGTCAGTTGATGTAGTGCTGGATTTTTATTTAACTTTTGTATTGTCATTTAATTAAACAGTTTATACAGTAACTCTATCCTTAGGTGTAGCCCTCCTAGTATTTATGGTATTATTCTCCTCATCCCTACTTATATGACCAAAAGTATCACATTTTCCTTTCTCTATGAATTTCAATTATTTCTCTTGAAGTTTCTGTCGATCTTAGTACTTCTTCATTTAATTTCCTGTCATTGTAAACTCATTTTTTTTCCTACTAGGTGTATTAATTGAGCAGTACTAAATTTTAATGTTTATTTACCTTTTAATTTGCATTATTTTCTTGTGATTTAATTTAATAATTCGGGAAATAATTCTATCATTTCGCCATAATGTTTCCGTCAACGCTTCCACTAACACCAATTACCATCTTCCACTTACTGGACCAACATAAATAACAATAAATAATTCCTCTATTATTATTTTCCTTTATACTGCTGTTCCAAGCTCTTCCTCTTCACTATAAATTATGTGTTGAAGGAAAGTGATCCAACATCAATTTATAACACTAAACCTTCCCTTTGCCACCTCTGTGTTTTATTTTGAGGTAACTAATACGTGATTCTATACCTATCAGGACAATTGCCTTTTTACTTTCCGTATTTGATTTCCTTCACTGTGGCGATTAACATGTGATGGGTTGTCAGTGGCAGGCTCCCCAGAAGTACATCACTGAATCTGAGTCCAAGTTGGCTATCACACGTAAAGGACTGAGCTTCAATGTCTCATGTAAACACTTCCTCGATGGTGAGATGAACCTGCGATGCTCCGTCAAAATCTTCAGTATAGACTCCAAGCCCGTGCAACAGACCATCGACACGCAGATCACTTACACTATCCCTACTACTGAATGTGTAGACGGTGGGTCAGGTAGGTGTGACAACAAAAGTCTATAACAGGTTACTGGTAGTCCCTTATTGCATGGTGGTGATAAGTTGGTTGAATATGGGTTGGTTTTGGGAGTCAAGGTCACGTATGAGTCATTGGTAGGTAGGCAGGTCATTCGTGAGTCATTGGTAGGTACAGCAGGTAGGTCAATCATGAGTCATTGGTAGGTAGGTCATTCTTGGGTCACTGGTAGGCAGACAGTTGACTACCGAAGAGAAGTGATAATGAAAGAGGGAAATAGAGTAAAACATACCTACCTACCCTACCTACCTACCATATACCTACCTACCTAACCTACCTGCCTACCATATACCTGCCTACCCTATCCTGCCTACCTACTCCTACCTACCTACCCTATACCCCACCTATACCTACCCTACCATATACCTCCCTACCCTCCTATACCTACCCTACCTATACCTACCCTACCCTATACCTACCTACCTATACCTACCCTACCCTACCTATACCTACCTACCCTACCTATACCTACCCCTACCTATACCTACCCTATCCTCACCCTACCCTACCCTACCATATACCTACCCTACCCTATACCTACCCTACCATATACCTACCCTACCCTACCCTATACCTACCCTACCCTATATCTACCCTACCCTACCCTATACTTACCCTACCCTATACCTACCCTACCCTACCCTACCCTACCTTAGCCCAAATTTACCTTCAAAATCAAAACCAGCTCAAATACAAAGGCCTTACGGTAGGATTACAATATACATGTAACAATTTCCATATCTCGTATCAGTAAGGTGTACCTAAATTATTAACCTGGATAATACTGAACACATCCTTGAAACGAGACTTATTTTAGTAATTCAAACATGTCGATGGTTCATAATTATCTCAAACATAAGGTATATAATTATTACTGACTATTGAAGTTACGTTACACATTACAAGACCATCTGCTTGTAACAATACTTCCGTCATACGATTAGAATTTTAACCTAACCTTACCTAACCTAACCTATCACTATTCACTATTACTCGACTGATAACAGTTTTGTCCTCACACAGACAGCGGCAGCAACACCCACAGTGAAGAACCGCATTACCTGGTGGTGGTGTTGGTGGTGACAGTGATGATGTTGGCGTGCATGTTGGAGATGTTGATGGCGGCTACACCCTGAGTCTCCAACACCTCCCCACCATTCTTCACCCCTCCCCCCCAACACACACAAACACACACACGTACAGAAATAAACGTAATAAATCCCCCTCCAAAATGAACAGAATGATAAAATATTAATATAGTTACCACGGTGTAAAAATCACTTCAGATGGAACATGCAGCAATATGTCGAGGAGTTAATATTATGGTCCTGTAGTTTTGTTTTTCGTGTCTGAACTTGAATTTTTTTTTTTTTATTAATTTTATTATTGTTGGTAATGTAAATGTCTTGATAATCTTTATTGTGTAGTTGTCCCTTTTTAAATACTTACCTACTGCCTGAAATACTACAATAAATAACAAGAGATTATTATTTATATGTTTTCCTTACGTACTGTATCCCATTTTATGTTATGTCAGTACACTTAAGACAATTGTGACTGGTGTATCCGAGTCAGAGAAACGGGTATATCGAAATGAGTTCAAAAAAATTTTATGATAAGAAGATAATTATACTGTGATTTATTCATTATTTGTATATTTATTCTACTTATGATTATACTTATTATTTATTAACTCCTTCAAGCATACGTGTGTGTGTGTGTGTAGTCTGACAGTATGTACTGGCAAGTGTCCAGGAGTTGACGGTGGTGGGCTTTAGTAGTGGAATTTAATAACCTATGAGAGGGGAACCAGAGAAAACCTTGGTGATGATTTCTTCAGTACAGGGGGAGGAGGTGAGTCACCTAGGGAGGTGGTCTCGTCTCGATCCAGCCGTCAGAAAGGGAGAAAGAAAAATATGGCCAACATGGAATTCAATGACGGACAAAGGGAAATAAAAAGAAATATATTGTGAGATAAACGACATGATAGATGATAAATTTTAAAGGTTTTCGATTATTCTTAAACATAAAAGGAAAAAAAATAATCGTGGGTTATAATTGTGTTAATGAGAGTGTAAGAATGTTAGGGTGACTGCCAGTACTGGAGACTTTCTGTACTAGTAGGTTATAACATATATGTACTAATAGTGAACATCGTGTGAACGGGGAAAAAAAAAGTCCTTCCAAACTCATAATATTATGATGCTGGGAGGCTTGAAGACCTGATTGCACCTGACCATTGACCCCTGCCTTCCTGCTGACCTATCACCCCCGCTCCACACTTACTGGATTCATTATTTGATCTGGTATAGTTAGGGCTCATGGGTTATATCTCAAATGGTATTGTAATGGATTAGTAAGTGAGGGAAGAGAACAGAGCCTTCTACTGGGGCCGGACACTCAAAAGCAGAGCCATTGCCATCACCACTCACCACACACGCACACATGTCACCCATCTATTCTACACGATGGCCAGGCTAACATTCGTTCTGCTGCCGGCTGTACAGTGCATCAGTAAGTATCTGTGCCTGGATTCAAGTTACGATGCCCCCCGCACTAACTAGTTGGACTGTATACTAAAGCTTCGTGGGGTAACTTCAGCTTGTGTTTGAGATGTGTACAGTTTTTAACGCATGCTTGAATTTATGTTGATATTTCTTCACTGAAATTCTAACTCTATCCCTTTCTCGTTTACCTGTATATTTATCTGTCTGTCTTCAATCCCTTTTCTTCCTCTCTCTCTCTCTCTCTCTCTCTCTCTCTCTCTCTCTCTCTCTCTCGTATCAAGGAACACGACCCTAAATGTTGTACGCAAACCCGCCCTTGAGTATGGACCCAACTTAACCAAGAATGTCAGACTTATTCTTTGACGACCCAACACACTCCACTACACCAGCAGGAGCACCCGTAGGCGAGTGTAAGAACATAAGAACATAAGAACATAAGAATGGAGGAAACTGCAGCGGGCCTGTTGGCCCATACTGGGCAGTCCCATTTACACCCAACCCCTATTGCTCATATGAGCATCCAACCTATGTTTGAAGCTATTCAACGTATTCGAGCTAATGATGATATTTGGTAACTTGTTCCATTCATCCACTACTCTGTTTCCAAACCAGTGTTTACCTATTTCACCCCTAAATCTAAATTTGTCTAATTTAAATTGTTACGAGTTCGCTCCTGGTTGGATAGTTTGAGTACCTTTGTAACGTCCCCTTTGTTTAGCCCTGCCTTCCACTTATACACCTCTATCAGGTCGCCCCTCGCTCTACGTCTCTCGAGGGAGTGCAAATTAAGATGCTTTAACCTGTCTCTATACTCAAGGTTCCTAATGGCATGGGATTAGGCTTGTCATTCTCCTCTGAATTCTTTCCAAGGATTCAATATCCATTCTGTAATACGCTGACCAGAACTGAACTGCGTAATCCAGGTGTGGTCTCACAAGAGCAAGATACAGTTTTAGGATGACCTCGCTAGTCTTGTAACTATCACTCCTTTGTATAAACCCAAGTACTTTATTAGCCTTGTTACGAGCAAAAACACATTGTTTACTTGGCTTAAGGTTCCTACTTATCATTACTCCTAAATCTCTCTCGCAGTCGGATTTCTCTATGGCATCGTTGTTCATCTGGTATCTGGTTTCCCTGTTTACATCTCCTATACTGAGTACTTTACATTTGTCCACGTTGAATTTCATCTGTCATTTTTCAGACCATTCGAAAAATTTTTTTAGATCTTCCTGTAGTTTTGCGGAGTCCTCGTCAGATTTAATAACACGTCCTATTTTAGTGTCATCAGCAAATTTGCTAATGTTGCTGTCTATGCCGATATCTATGTCGTTTATGTATATAATAAATAATAATGGTCCAAGTACTGAGCCTTGGGGAACTCCACTTGTGAAGTTGCTCCAATGGGACTTCGTGCCATTAATGCTCACTGGCTGTTTCCTGTCCTGTAACCACCCCCTAATCCATTTAAGGATATTAGCTTTGATGCCATGTGCTTCTACCTTTCTAATTAGTCTTTCGTGGGGGAATCTGTCGAAGGCTTTGCTAAAGTCGAGATATACCACATCATAATTGTGCCCCTCGTCCACAAAAAGAAAACTGATGAAAAGAATGTTAATAGATGAGTTAATAATATAAATAATAATAATAATAATTAACGGTTTATTGAAAAAGTTCTGCAGCCGAAGGCTGAAAATATACATTGGGCATAAATGACTTATTACATACATTGGTGGTTTAACAAAAGCCTTCATTAGAGAAAGGTAAAGGAACATACAGTGAACATACAGATTAATGTAGGTGTTGAACAGCAAAAACGTAGTGTAGTAACTCCCTCCCAGATGGTGTTAGGAGGGACCTCACGTGGTGTAGTAGTTCCCTCACAGATGGTGTTATGAGGGGCCTCACGTGGTGTAGTAATTCCTCACAGATGGTGTTATGAGGGCCTCACGTGGTGTAGTAATTCCTCACAGATGATGTTATGAGGGGCCTCACGTGGTGTAGTAATTCCCTCACAGATGGTGTTATGAGGGCCTCACGTGGTTAGACATGAACGTCCGCTTGTGAAGCCATGCTGGGAATCATTGATCAATCGGTGCTTCTCCAGGTGATTTCGAATAGAGTTTGAAATGATTGCTTCCAGTAATTTGCCTACTATTGATGTTAGACTGATTGGGCAGTAGTTAGAGGATAGTGATCTATCCCCCTTCTTGAAAATCGGTATTACATTCGCTATCCTCCAGGATTCTGGTACTACACCTGTTTTTAAGGACATGTTAAACAACTTTGCTAAGGGCATACTAAGCTCTTCCTTACATTCCTTTAATACTCTGGCAAATATCTCATCGGGACCAGATGACTTATTAGGCTTTAGTTTGTCTATTTGCTTACTAACATCGTTATTAGTCACTACTATCTCGCTTAATTTGTTTTCTTCACTATCTCTGAATAGAGTCGGTGCCCCGGGTATCATGTTTAAATTTTCGGTGGTGAAAACTGTTGAAAAATATTTATTCAAATTATTGCTCATTTCTCTGTCGTTATCCGTGAGCTCGCCGGAATCTGACCGTATTGGTCCAATCTTTTCTCGTGTTTTAGTTTGATACATTTGGTAGAATCCTTTGGGGTTTGTCTTTGCCTCCCTTGCTATCCTTACCTCATTATTCCTCTTGGCTTTCTTTATCTCGGTTTTAACCCTACTCGCCAATACCCTATAATAATCCCGGAGGTAAATTTCGCCACAATTTATCCTTCTACCTATAGCCTTCCTTTGGCCAATGATGTTCTTTAAATAATTATTTGTCCATTTAGGGTCATTGTTGTCTGATCTGAGTTTTTTGTATGGTGTGTTCTGCCTTTGTGCATTAAGTAACTCATTATTTAAATTGTCGTGGAACTCGGCAATCTCAGATCTCGTTATCAGGTCTGTGTCATCTGTCAGGTTCACGGCCAAGCGCGACACCCCCTCTCTCAGCTGCCTCTTTAAACTGTCAAAGTTTGCCCTTCTGAAATCTGGTACCTTAGTGGAATTTTCCTTACGTCTACCATGAAAATCTAACTGGAATCTAATTTCTTTATTATCGCTGTTTGCAAGTTCGTTCCCTACCTCGACATTGCTAAGGTCCTCACACCTCTTGACCACAAAGACACTGTGTAGGAGGCTGAGTCATTCTCGCTATCGTATTATAATTTTTTATTGCTATTTATATTATCATTATCATTAGTAGTAATTTGTATTATCATCATCATCATCATCACTGTTATAATTGGTATATTAACTGACCTCATCCTGATCAAATAATTCACAAAGACAAACACCGTCTAACTTAAGGGAAGGAATTAGGACACAACCAACACATTTACTCGTAACCACCTCTGTCAATGAATATGATGCATCTCTTTGTGTGCGAACCTCTGTCCTGCGTGGCAGTGAGAAGTGATACCACCCTCAGTGTCAAGACCTGACTGAATTACTCAGAATAGGCAAACTGTACTACAAGCTTTGTCAATAAATTTGTTAAACTAAAAAAACTGCCTTCTTATCCTCCCATTCTCCTTTTCTCCTCTTTTATTATTTCTTCTCCTTCTCCTCCTCGGGACCACTCACCCACAGCATCACACTGCCATTGGCTGCCGATGACAAAGAACCGTCAAGAAAAATGTAAGGGTCAGCTTCGAGTCCTGCCAGATTGTGCAGCGAAGTACTTGACCCACTGTCCACTCGACACCTTCTGTGTTCCTCTCTACCACTACCGCTGTCCTCCAACACTATCACTACCCTCTACTCCAACACCACCACCACCACTACCCTCTTCCTCCAACACTACCACCACCACCCTCTCCCTCCAACACCACCACCACCACTATCTCCCTCCACCACCACTACCCTTCCCTCCCCCCACTACCATTATTATCCTCTCCCTCTTCTCTTCGTTCTTGTTCTTATCACTAAATTCTCCCCTTTCACTCGTCTGTCTTTCACCTTCAATTCCACCAATTTTCTCTCTCCATCTCCACTTTCCACCACTTCTTGAAATAATCCTCTGCCTCTCTCTCTCTCTCTTATCTTCCTTTCCTTCTGAATCTCTCTCTTTCTCTTCCCTCACATCTTCTCCTCTTTCATCTGTCTCAAAAATCTGTCTTTATTATTCTCTTTTTGGTAATCTCTTCTTCAACTATTCTCTCCTCCTCCCTCTCTCATACCTCCTCGTCTTTCCTATCGTCACACATTCCCCTCCCACCCGACTCAACTTCCATTCCCCCTTCTGTCCCACCTGTCATACCTTCCTTCCCACCTCTGTCCTACCTCCCACACCCGACCTACCACTCCACACTCCTCTCCCTCAGTCCCTCCCCCTCACACACTCTTCCTCCACACCTCCTTCCACACTCCTCTCCCTCACCCCCCTCCCCCTCACACACTCTTCCTCCACACCTCTTCCACGTAACCTCACGAGGACCCTCAGACTGATATAAGGAGCGCCTCAGATCATTGTTTTATTGATACCCCGCAGTGTTGAGATACAGCCTCCCTCCCCACCTCCCTCGCCACTTTCTTCGTCTTGTCTACTGGGAACAGGGAAGTCTTGGTGGGTTGGTCTTAATGATGATATTCTTCTGACAGATAGATATCGCAAGAAGATATCGGATCAGCGTGTCCGTCAAATCCATGCACTGTGGCGTTGTCCCCTTTGCCGTGGGAAGTCTTTACCTATTTGAAAGGAGTTCTCTCTAGTACTTGACCTGGATACATGAAAGTGGTGCTGAACGGGTGACTGAATGCCTTAATGCCGATGACTTGTGTTTCTGAACAGTCATCATTGCTTTCCTTGGTACAACAACTTGAAGAATCTGAATAAGAAATACTGACAGGTTAATGGTTCTCAGAAATTATGATCTTAGGTGGAATAAAACCGGTTGGTATCTTGATGTTGAAGACCCGTGAGCTACAACACCAAGTCCTCCGGCAGCAGCACCTGAAGGACTGAGAATAAACACATGCTAGGATTCTTTTTGAAATGTTTGACACCTAAAGTTTCTCTCTGGGTTCCTGGTTATATAGGACTCTTTGATTACACAATTCTCTTAACTTCCTCCCCAAGAAAAGTGTAAGTCTTACCTACAAGTTGAAGTGTACAGTCGAGTGGTCTTACCTACAAGTTAAAGTGTACAGTCGAGTGGTCTTACAAGTTAAAGTGTACAGTCGAGTGGTCTTACATACAAGTTAAAGTGTACAGTCGAGTGATCTTACCTACAAATCAAAGTGTACAGTCAAGTGGTCTTACCAACAAGTTAAAGTGTACTAGATTATCATAGGTAAGTTGAGGAATGTGAAATGAAACTGGGGGGTGGTGTTGGTGCTATACATTTACTTTTCTAGTTCTCTGACACAGTGAGGTGGAGTGTGTGTGTGTGTGTGAGTAGGTACGGTGGCTTGGGTCGTCAGTCACGTAGAACACCGTAAGTTGCCGTGAAGTGGATCGTGCTGCGTGCTGGAGGACCATCACCATTATTCCTCCGTAATACACGAGGCGGCCCAGACCCAGCCCAGCTCTCTCACACGTGAAACACCATCCAGATTTAACTTCGTGAAGCTCAGGAGCAATATTGTGGTAACATGAAGTTGATTTGTATGTTGAGCAAACATCATGAGAAAAATAATATGCAAATCATTTTCCACTAACCATTATTATTCTGTATATAAAAATCCATCTAATACAGTAACTTATCCTTAATGAACCTAACTTACACGTAACATGACACCTTCAACTCGTGGTAGTAAATTGCTAATCTGGTACAGTCTCGGCAGCACCAAGAGCTACGCAAGCTACGCTATCTGCAGTACATGTACTACGTGTCTTAAAATTGCTGTAATGGTTTGTAAATTAGGTAACTCACACCAGCAGCAATGGTACGTACGCCACCGCCGGCGTGAGTTACCTAAATTAAAAACCATTGCAGCATTTCAAAGACGGGCGTAACGTAGCTCTCGGTGTGAGGCGGCCTTTATTTTGTTCAATTGTTCAGTGGATTGAAAGAAAACCCAATGAATCCAGGTGAGGAATTTTTTTACCAAGGAGGCTAAGGATCCTCCTGGAGGACTGCCGTGCTTGCTGCCACGTCACCTCTACACACACCGGGAACACGTTACAGTAATTAACTTATGTAAGAATAGCAATATTTGCTTCTTTATCAACACATTAATTATACTCAGAATATAATCAAGTATGTGACATATCAGTCCTTTTTAAGTGGGGAGCTAAACCTTGTTATGTTATCCTGGTAAATGAAAAGTAAGAACTCAATGTCTACTCTCTCTCTTTGTTTTGTTTGTTTAATTGTTTTCACCTTTTGGGGGGGAAGGAAATATATTATCGTTGCCTGTATATCTTTCCTTAGTTTCCCTGACTGAGTGAATTGTAATGTTAATTCTTCGTTCTAATAATCTTAAATTTTCCTCGGTGTCCCCTAATCCTTCCATATATATGTTCGTGATGATGAAACTTGTGTATAAAAACAGAAAAAAAGTGCAATACATTCACCCACATATATACCGTACACTTTTCAGTCTCTTCGCCTAAGCTGCGATGAATGAAAATAAACAAATGAATAACCGATCGATATACCTTTTTTTCCTTCTACCTTTAGCTTTTCACATTACCCAAGAATACATTACTCAGCCTGATGACTAATTCCACCCAGACTCTTCACTTAATCACTATGAGTTAAGGAAGTAGGAAAAAGCCCAGAAATATCACACAATTACTCTGATTAAGACGTGGACACAATACCTGACGGAGTGAGAGCAGCGACTCTAGGGTACAGGAACCTAGCTGAGGGCGGGTACCTTGGGAACACTCGGGGTCTCTTATTGAAAAGGCAGGTTGGTTGATATGTCGCTGGGTAGTGTGTATTATATTTTGGGCTGACGTGAGTTTATGTGAATCTTTATAAATGAGAGAGAGGGAGAGAGAGGCAAGCAGATTTACAAAGAAAGGAAGACAGATAGACACATACACACACACACTGACACGTACAAACACACACACACACACACACACACACCTTCCACCATCCCACCCAGGTAAGCACATTTAGTTACCATCTTATCTCACCTCCCCGGCGTTCATTCCACTTAACTGGGCGAAAAATCAGAGGGCAGAAATATCCCCATTTCCACGCCACGTCACGACTCTGCATTTGCAATTAAATCGGCTTTTAAAATTCCACCAGAAAACAGGATTTACTAGAGAGATTTTCCCCCGAGAAATCCGATAGCCCCGTGTTTCGGCTCTGCACTAATGGGTCAACTGAACCTGGATTATTTTACTCTTGAACTCTTGTGTAAAGTATGATGTAACTCTTTTTAATTCTTAATATGTTTCAGCTGGATAATATACGTTATATTTTTTATTCTTGTGAGTAAATGAAGAGGCAGGATGGATCTAGCTGCCTGGTTGACGTAAACACAGATATGAAAACTATAAACAGAATCAAAATATATACCGAAATGCTCCTTTAACTAAGTCAATTTACTTAGCATTAATGTGGAAGCAAACTTATGGTAGTGAATCTTTTCCAAAAGATTATGTACCTTATATTCCTGTAATGTTAAGTGAACGTTTTTCGGTAAAGTAGATATAAGTTGATGCTATTATTATTGTGTTTAAGCTTACCTAGAGTTGTTTTGCTGGCTTCAGAGGACGTTATGTTCGTGAGTCACACCCACTTTTGAGGCAGTTAGTGATAGTGTAGGTCTTGTCATCCTGGGCTGAGTACACAAACTTGCTGTCAATTGCAGGTGTCTGTATTGCCATCTGTTGGTGCATTTATGTATTATAGCTCGATTCTTTGCCAAAAAGTTGTTCCTAACTTCACTCCACACGACGTCTGGCCAGTCGACACGATAGCTGTCCTCCTAGTGTTTTTTTTTTTTGTATCATTTTCTTTCAAGAAACTTCTCGGTTCATTGAAAATTGATTTTCTTCAAACTTATATGTTCAAGTGTTGAGAGCCTGGAAGAGTTTTTGTTTCGTGTCTGTTACTAAGCTACTTGCCCGGGCCCTCGGCTTCTCTCCGCCAGGGATTTGTCCTGTTGGGGGAGTTGCTTTCCTTTGCTCGTAATTCTTACTCGTATAGAAAATTTTCTCGTCAAGACTTTTGTGTCTATCTTTCAAATTTTTAGAAACATTTTTTTTTTTTTTTAGTAATCTCTGAAATCATTTCTTCCATTGCAACGGAGAGATATATTTTTGTCCTTGAAGAGCTGAAGTAAAATTAGAATACCTAAAAACCAGGTTATACTTGTTCTTCTGTCAACTTGGTCTCCTTTTAGTGATATTTTTGTCGCCTTAGATCTTCTCAAGACGTTGTCCAATATCATCTCTCCAACAAGTGGCCTTATTTTTTTCCTTTTGAATTATGATTTTTTTTCACCTTTTATAAAGTGAATCCCACACACAGGAGGTTAATTCAAACTTTACACATTTTTGTCACTTTTTCTGCAGCTCAAGTGGAACACATTAGAGACTGCCTCGTGTCCCTCAGAGTCACGCTGGAACCTTCAAACACTCTCCAGTACTCTTAACGGGACAAAACTTAATCCCCGAACCGGAGCCAAAATCGTACCCAAATAGTTATTCTAAAATTACATGTCTGACATAATCCACCTTCACCAGATGGATTATGTCAGAATTAAATTGGTTTTAGTTAAGTCAACGGTAGGTTAGGTTAAGGTAGGTTAGGTTAGTTTAGGTACGTTAGGCCAGGTTTGGTTGAGTAAAATTGTTTAGCTTCCGTTAGTGAGATTAACTTTACGCTTGGGGTGAATAGGTTAGGTTAGTTTAGGTTAATTTAGGTTAGTTTAGGATAAGCTGATTTTGGTCTCCATGATTTGTTTTGATAAGTTCCTACTCGGAGTCAGCAGAGACTGTTACCTCTTACTTGATCGTGAATTAAATCTTGAACTATTCCCCAAAAACTATCAATGTAATTTAAGCTTTACTCGAGAACATCAGGGAAGAATATAGCTGTGCGAGAGTGAATTACCTTTCGAGGGGCCTGTGACCTGTGAAATACTGTAAGGTCAATATTTGTCTCTTCGGCATAAAGTCAGAGAACTATTCATTATCTTTTAATGTCCAAAGTGACGCATTTGACTACAAGAGATTAGTGTGTCTTGAATTTCTCGTAAGTCTTAATGTTCATATACTGTAGATATTCAATCATACAAAGCATCGACGCACGTTAACAAACACACACACACACACACACACACACACACACACACACACACACACACACACACACTTTCCACACTAACCTGGCCCCTCTTCTACACTAATAGCTGATTGGTTCATAGAAAATTCAAACTAAATGTGTTCGCAGTTGATAAGCAGACCTGTTATTATCTAAAATAATGTTAAATATATGGACTATGAAAATGCAAATGATTTCAAGGCATTAGCACTTCAGAGAGGATGTTAGAAAATTTAAAATATTTATTATAAACGGTCGATATAAATACACGCTTATATATATACACACAGTCCGGGGGGGGGGTTAAAACGCTCAGGGGAACCAATCACCTACAGACGAGGGGCAGGGCTTAGGGCCATCTTAGCGTGGTAATACTATATAGTTCGTCATAATGAGCGGGTCACTGGCATCATACTGAAGGAGTCACCGTACTAACTTATTTTCTAGGTTCATACAAAAGTGAATAATATACAGTATATAAAAATCATTGAAGTAGATGATATTTCAAGGCATATTGCGACCAAAGTAACTGATATAGTTTATAGGCCAATATGGAACGCTCACTAAAAATAGATGGATAAGTATATATTTTGTTTTATGATCTGGTTTATTATTATTGTTAGTCCTGGAGCATAAATTCTTATATCCCAGTTCTCTCTGATGGAATGTTTTTCACCTGGCAATAACCATTTTATTTTGGTAATAATCTGTTATGCTAAATGGTTTATACCCCTGAAGAGTAGTTTTCATTATTTTTTATTGTAATTTTTTATGAGGTGTGTGTGTGTGTGTCAAGAGGTACCATTAAAACATTATCACACTAACTTTTAATCCCTGAAGTTAAACCTGTACAGTAAGCTATGTACATGGCGACTCTCAAGTGATATCAACTTCCAGTATCATTATTTTCGCCTTTATTCCAAATTAGTACTTGGACCAATGTATCGTGTATTTTTAAATTATTAAATTTTATGAAGTTTATCTATCTATATATACACAAAGAAGCCGCTTCACTATTCTATATAAATGAAAAGCATAATGGAGACGAATAACGTGTCCTTGGTAATACGTGCGACGCTGTGAAGTATCAGGGCTGAGGGAGTTTTATTACGTGGCAAATGGAAGTCGGCAGACCAGGTGGCTGATTCTCAAAGATCGTAAGGTAAATACTTCAAATTGGCTCACTTTAAGTACGATACAAAGATGGCTGCCAAAATATTGTATGAACTGTACTGAAACTCCGTCCTCTCACCTCACTTAGGGAGTAAAATTAATGTAAGATACAGTACTTTGAGGGTTCTGGTTGAGGTCTCTTAGTCAAATATCGATGCTGTATTGGAGGAGGCGAGCATCAGGCTCTGAAAAGCGTCATCAATAGACTGAAAAGAGTTGAAGAAGACCCAAGACTTGTTGCTGAATACAGATGATGCAACACCCACATTCTGCACCACCACAGCAGAAATTGGTTTGTGAATTCCATGTGTGGGTGGAAAGTTAAGTGGACTTCTAGGTCGAAGAAACGACATCGAAAAGAGAAGAATAAAGACTAAAGACTAAACATTCTAGAAAGAAGTACTGTAGTCTTATTCCCACATAAAGACTTTACAAATTATGGTAAAGAAATCTTGTTGCGACATGAAGCGATATAAGAACAATGTTTTCAGAATGAAGACTTTAAGTCCCCAAAAATTGCATTATTTAGAATGAGATTCTTGTTATTTGCACAAATTTTAAGTCGAGGACGAGTGAAGAGAGTGAAATGTCTCGACTATCACTCCCAGTCAGGTGCATCACTGAACCAAGTACAGTAATCAATTTAGTGGCCTCGCTGAACAGCCTGGCCCAGCAGCTGACCTCATTCAACCATGTGACCAAGCTGGTGACCTCTGTGAAAGGCGTGGACAAGCTCGAAAAAATGCAAAATTATCCCTTAGAATTATTTTAGGCTGTCCCATGAACACTAAAGTACTTAATATGAGGAAGGAACTAGGTATACCCAGTGTCAAAGATAGAACAATAAATTGTAGTTAACCTGATGATAGCCCTGAGGCTTTTGCAAGGTGATCCAGACTATTACCTCTAAAAAAAATATAGAAAATATTAGTCATAAAACTGGTGAATCTAAATGGATCCATGATATTTTATTCTTTCCCTAAGATCCTTCCTATCAACACAGCCTTCTTTTACTTGTTTATGTGTTGCATTTGAACTGTATAATTACTAATCAGGCCAGCGAGGAGCTCCTAGAAACATGCCCCTCCCCCCCTCTACAAATGTTGGAACTTGTGGTCGTACTGACTCGCCCAACATCGGGACGGAGTGCTAAATGCCTACTGTGTCAGGCTGTCCACCACACATCAGGGAGTTACCATCGACTTCACCAGGGTGATTTATGGCGCTCATTCTGATAATGGTTGCTGACGCTTGCCTATATATGGATCGTAAATTAGAGTTGATAGTCGATAAACACTAACTTTTTATGGATAATTTTGATTTATGACATGAACTAGCGCCCATAACCGTCACAGAATTGCACATCATGTTATTTGAATCAACAACTTGTCCTTGTAATTACGGAACCAGAGCTCTTGCATTACAACTACGCATGTTTTACTTATATATATATATATATATATATATATATATATATATATATATATATATATATATATATATATATATATATATATATATATTTATTTATTTATTTATTTATTTATTTATTTATTTATTATTTTAATCACACATGGAAAAGGGAAACAATGGAACACCTTAGCTTTCGTCTTTATTCAAGGTGCTCCATTGTTTCCCCTTTCCCTGTGTGATTTTATCAAGGTTTATCTTATCCACGTTTTCATTGTGGATCTACATGATATATATATATATATATATATATATATATATATATATATATATATATATATATATATATATATATATATATATATATATATATATATATTGTGTGTGTGTGTGTTCGATAAAGGGGGAGAAATCTGGAGTCAATAGGGACATAATTATATTCAGAGACGAAATATTAATAGGCGCATAAAACGAGAGAGAAGAGAGAGACGGAGGGCTGTAGAAAGAGACAGACAGACAAGCAGCCAAAGAGCAATATATGCAAATTATATTTGGCTTATTTGATAATACAAAACAGGTTTCATATCTTATGGATGAATAAAATTTCAAGTAACCACAGGGAACAAAACACTTTAACACTTTAACGAAACAGATGACGATTTGATAAGAGGAGTTGATTGCACGATAAATGTAGCTTTAAACATCATTAACAACAATATATTCTATCAGTAGAAAGAATTAAATAAAAATAAAATGAAACAATCATAGAAAAGGACAGCCTTTCTTGCCGGGCTGACAATAAGCTTTGACTTATTTAGGTGATAAAAGAATCCTTGATTTAAACTTTGACAATTCTTGTGGTTGTATGAGGCAGCGAGGAAGTTAGTAGTGGTGATGGCCGTACTGCTGATGGTCACCAAGGGCTAAGATTTTCCTCACCCCCAAACACACACGTCTTCGCTGGCCATAATATTCTGAGACGCCCCGCTGTGGTCATTCTATTAGTGTGTTATTATGTCGTGTACATCACACGCCTTCGGTGTGGCGGCAGTGGTGGGTGACAACAGCGCACGGGATTAAGGTGGTCAAACTCACAAACTCAATGTCAAATCTTGAGATAACTGTACAGTACATATAGTCATCTAATATACTATAGCGCTATCCGTCTGTCTGTCTGTCTGTCTGTATGTCTGTCTGTTTGTCTGTCTGTGCAGCCGAAACGGCACAATCGTTTTTCATCAAACTTGGTGGAAAAATCGCAAAAAAATCGTAAAGTGGAACAAACCTGGTCCGATGTCGATGGTTTCTTTAGGAAGGCATTAGTTAACAATTATATTTACGGTGGAAAACGATGCAAGTCTACGGACTTGACGCACCCTCATTCGCTGTATACTGTCAGCCCACGATTGCAGTTATCTACGGCTCCCTCCTCCTCCCCCCACTTTTTTTCTTAGCCTACTTTTTTTTAATGTTGTTTGGATTAGTAAAGGACGGTTGATGAGTAAATAAAAGAATAAAGAAGGGAAAAATTAAAATAGTTAGAGATAACAGGTGGGGGGGGAGCTGAGTTTCATCATGCGTCTGGATGCACAGTTTCAACGTTACCAGACGACCTTACAGCTACAGTGTATACTTATTCCTGTGGCTGACTGTACATGGAAAAGAAATAATAACAGGAATGCATGGAGAAGATGACTACAATAGACACAGGGTGAATATAGACAGTGAAACAGACAGGAGGTTGACAAAAATAAACATATTCATACATGCACAAATAGACAATATGGCAGCTAACATGACAGACAGACAGCTGACTGACTGGTTCACATTACACAAACAGGCAGACACACGCCAACAACGGATAAGACAGATAGATTTGACGACACAAAGAGTACAGACGGGCTTACAGTCAAACACCACGCAGACGAACAGACAGTTGGGATGGCAATAGACAGAACGGATAGACTTGAGACAGATTAGAAGGCATTTATAAACAAGAATAACACCAAATTGACCATAGCTGCGTCAGTGAGGGTAGGAGGTCTTACATCCATCAACATAACTAATAAGACGCATTGAAAACTAACACCTAGCGCGGAAAAAACATGGATGGTCGGTCAGTCATGTGAGATGGGCCTAAAACTGACTCACGTAGATGATGACTATGATGACTTAACACAGGTGATGACTTAAGCAGATGGTGACTAATCTAACCAGAATCAAGGTTACTTCTCTTCATAATATAATTTATCTCGGAATGATCATCGGTGATTCAGAATATATATATTTTTTTTATGATTTTAACCTCTCCTTATGGCGAATATTTCTTTAATTAATTATTCTAACGTTTATTCTATTCTTTCTTATAGTATATTAGATAATGTAAGTATCACGACCACGACTATGATTATAACAACCACGACCATGATTATAAGAACCAAGACCATGATTATAACAACCACGCCCATGATTATAAGAACCAAGACCATGATTATAACAACCACGCCCATGATTATAACACCCACGACCATGATTATAACACCCACGACCATGATTATAATGACCACGACCATGATTATAACAACCACGCCCATGATTATAACAACCACGACCATGATTATAACAACCACGACCATGATTATAACAACCACGACCATGATTATAACAACCACGACTATGATTATAACAACCACGACCATGATTATAACATCCACGACTATGATTATAACAACCACGACTATGATTATAACAACCACGACTATGATTATAACAACTACGACCATGATCATAACAACCACAACCATGATTATCTCATATACTATAGGAATAGCCTTGTGTCTGTGTGTGTGTCTGTTCTGGGCAGCCGAAACGGCACAATCGTTTTTCATCAAACTTGGTGGAAAAATCTCTAAAAAATCGAAGAGTGGAACAAACCTGGTCCCATGTCGAAGGTTTCTTTAGGAAGGCATTAATTAACCATTTTATTTACGCTGGAAAACGATATCTCTGTACGCTGCCAGCCTTCCGACGGTTGCCCTCTAGCCAAACACGAGCGTTCGAACTTTCGCACTTTGGTAAACTGTACCACCGGACTCGCCACCGGGCACGAAGTGCCCACGATCACTTGTTTTAATTCTAAAAACGTACCGAGTTCCACCCGACAATTCCCGTACGCTAGGCAGCTGGAAATTTGAAAATTATCTTCCCAATGCTGTTAAGGCGTGTTTGATGTGGTTAAATAGTAGCATCGGTAGTATTACTGTGTTGTATTTACATGCAACATATTTTACCTCAATAAATGTGTGAAGTGTACTGAATTTGTTTATTTAAAAAAAATCAATATATGCACGAAAATTTCATTAAATTTACCAAAAATAACTGCTGCGTGGGACAGAAAACAATCAAAACACCTAGTTTACAAGATTATAATACGAAATTATGCCTCGGCATAACAATATTTAGGGTAGCCAGAAATACTAGGAGAAGAATGGGTAAAAGACAAATATTGACCTACAGTAGACAGGTTACTCTTGTCACCAAATTAACACAGCAGGTACCCTTCTCACCTTTATACTCCTGCCAGGTAGATTAGGTACTTCAATACACAATCATCCAAGGTCCATATCTGCATCCTTAATACCGTCCTTCATTATAGAAGTGACAGCACCTCAAAGTAGCACCAACGCATCTTCAACATCCGGAGTACAACGAGTTTGAGACAACCAGAGATCCTGAAGGAATTTGCAGTGGCCACAGTTATGACTCACTATACACCGGGTGGACTTCTAACACACACAACAATGATTTCTGGGCCTGGCACTTCTTACAACACCTACCATCTCTCTCCATGGCATCCACAGCTCACCCCAACACAATCTTCTTAATTACAAGATTGTCCAGTTTGTACATACCATTACTCAAATTCATGTTGACTGCTTCGGTATGTTTAATGAGACTAGATTCTATAATGTTCCTACTGTCAATTGAATTACAAGGTAATATTGAGGAGGTATTATCCCAGTCAATGCAATGCTTCGTGTTTTCTTCTTTCCTTGTGGTTATCAGCATATACCTGGATCACGCGCACTTACAGTGATTTACTTGCACACACACACACACACACACACATATATATATATATATATATATATATATATATATATATATATATATATATATATATATATATATATATATATATATATATATATATATATATGTGTGTGTGTGTGTGTGTGTATAATGTTTTTGAATGCAGAATTTACTGCTGATTACAAAAACATTTTTTTTTATTTGAGAAGTGATTTTTGAAAAATATACCATATATTATTGTTATTAGGTTCGGTTGGGTTAGGTAAAGTTAGGTTAGGTCAGGTTTCGTTAGGTTTGGATTGGTTCGTTTTTAGAGTGTTTTACCATACAATTTGGGTTGGCAAGATTTTCATGAATTAGCCCCAGAAATTAGTATGAAATCCCTTCAAAATACATCGAAATGTACAGGAAATACATTAAATTTCGTCCAAAATGTCAGAGGTGGTCATAAAACGAATAATGACCCAAAATTCAAAGTTCAAGCTTATATTTTTGAGAATACAACAGTATCCTGCACATCTTATATACTTTAATTATACTCTGATGTTAACTAACATTTCTGAACCGTGGAACGTTACCAGTACTAAATGTATAAGATAAAGAAAACTCTCATACAAGCTAATGAACAATCAACATTGACAGAAGTAGATGTACGAATCACCTCTAAGTAATTATTTAGTTTACTCCCCCGCCGCTTGGTATTACTTTGGACGGTGAACTAGTTCGCCCAAAGAGTGGGCTATCCTTTTCTATTATCTCGAATCCTTGGTGTAAAGCAGGATTAAACACGGCTGTCTATTGATATTCTTGGATGAAACGACCTCCTGTTTCACTGTCTGTATGATTGTACAGTCGATGTACATGATGTATCAATTTGAAATTGTTTGATGATTATATTATTTAAATAATTTTATTTTTTGCAATCTACTCCAAAACCAGTAACTCAGTAACAATTCATATTAGGTATTCCAACTCTCATATGCAACATATATTTAAAGTTATATTAGGTATATTATTTTTCTAAAATACATTTTCTGGTATGTGGATATTAGTCGTATTGCAAAACCTTGTGTAATATGAGGTAGAGTGTGGCGGGTGACGCCAGGCGAGGCTCACGTGTCCCGGGTGGTGCGCCCCGCCGCCACATGTCAACAGTGGCTCTCTCCGTCACTCCCTCTCCTTGGAAGAACAACCTGCTTCTCCCCACGCAGGGTTAAAGGTGGTACTTTATCGCCGAGTTGCAGGGACATCCGTGTATTTAAAGCAACAAGATGGCATCCAACGATGAACTGGCATGTGTATATGCCGCTCTCATCCTTATGGATGATGAAGTACCTATCACGGTAAGATAATATAAGGAAATATATAAGGTCGCCACATTGTTTACATGAGGAGGCTGGCTGCTCCTCACCTCATTATTTCTCCGGAAAGTTTAGTGTTGCTTCAGTATTATTCTTATTTGTCTTATAATGAAAAGTTAGTGATGGTGAATTGCGCTTGAATATATGACGAAGTAACAATTGGGTAAATTTTAACTGTTGACAGTAACGAAATGGTCTCTGATGTGTTATGAAAGAATGTTTCATTAATTTTTGGGGTAAGTATTCGTTTAATGGCTGTTGCTCGTAATAGTTATGAGAATGTATTTTTTTGTGTGTAATTAGGTGTTACACTCAAATCCGAACCTAACCTAACTGGGCATTAGGAACCTTGAGTGCAGAGACAGGTTAAAGCATCTTAATTTGCACTACCACGAGAGACGTAGAGTGAGGGGCGATATGATAGAGGTGTATAAATGGAAGTCGGGGCTGAACAAATGTGACATTACATTGGTACTCTAGCGGTAGTAACTCACAGGAGCTGCCATGCACAGGCCAACCGGCCTATTGCAGACTCCTTATTTTCTTATGTTCTTATCCAAACAGGAGCGAACTCGTAACAATGGTTTTAAATTAGACATTTAGATTTAGGTGCGAAATACGTAAACATTGGTTTGGAAATAGAGTAGTGGATGAATGGAGCAAGTTAACAAATATCATCATTAACTCGAATATGCTGGATGGATATATGAGCAATAGGAGTTGGGTGTAAATGGGATTGCCCAGTATGACCCAATAGGCCTGCTGCAATATCCTCCATTCTTATGTAAAATCGTGTTGGTCATCCACCCGCCGGTATTTAGAAGTTGCATGTAGTGCAATTGTTAAATAACAGAAGGGCAGGTGGTATAGTTTATGATGCTGGGAAAGGAAGTACAGGACTGTGAGTTCGCTTCTACATTTTTGCTTACCGTGTAGGCGATACTTTACGTTTGTGATAGTATTCCTTACTTTTCTTCAGTATTCTTTATTTATGCTGTAGTAAAAAAATTAGATTATTATTGGATTCATTAGAGGACTGCATGTGACCCTAGGTATATGTAAATGTTGAAACTGACCTTCTCTTACTCAACAATATTTGATAATACAGTATAGGCTCATAAGATGCATTCTTTTGTGGGAGAGTGCATCTTATGGGCTAGCATATATAGTAATTTAATTCATAGTGTAAAGTTTGGGAGCACTGTTGAGGAAACTGCTTTTGCTGCCCACCTTGATATACATTGCTGAGTTGGGGGTGCAGCCTCCATGGTGGTGTGCTTAATAATGTGGGTAATTCACTATTTTTTTGCTAAATGCTAATGGAGTTTTATATTTAATCCTTATATATGAGATTTTACTGTTTTCCTAAATTAAATTACTATTGATTCTGTTGCTTAGATAATTTTAATACTATTTAAAATTGTTGTGCTGATGTGAACTTCTGGTTTTTAGGCCGAGAAGATCAACACCATCCTAAAGGCTGCGAACGTGAGTGTTGAGCCTTACTGGCCAGGCATGTTTGCCAAGGCATCTTCAGGTCTGGATCTCAAGTCAATTGTCGGCAACGTCGGCTCAGGTGTTGGTGCTGGCGTTCCAGCTGCTGCTGCTGCTTCTGCTCCTGCTGCAGCCGCAGGTAACTAACAGATTTTTTTTGCATGTCAATAAATGTCAATATATATATATATTTATTTATTTATTTATTTATTTATTTATTGTTGAGGTATACCCGTCAAGAAAGTAACGTGGACCCTCACAGCGTCAAACAATGACAATATGACAAACTGCACAAAATATGAAAGGGGGTGTTTAACATTGGTAGTCTTACTTTCCTAATATGGCAGTAATTGGGTTATCAGTTATCAGACATAAGCAAGTTTGCGGATGACACCAAAATAGGGCGGCAAATTAATTCAGGGCAGGATGCAAATGCATTACAGGAGGATCTAAAACTGCAGGGGTGGTCTGAAAAATGGCAAATGAAATTCAACACCAGCAAGTGCATCGTACTTAATATTGGAAGAACAAATACTTATAATGTATACAGCCTTAACAACATCAACCTAGAGAAGTCGACTTGTGAAAGAGACCTAGGGGTACTTGTAAGCCCGGACCTACGGCCTAGAAAACAGTGCGTTAATGTTCGAAATAAGGCAAACAGAGTATTGGGTTTTGTATCTTAAAGTGTAAGTAACATGAGTGCAGATGTCTTATTGCAACTATATCTTGCGCTAGTCAGGCTGCACCTTGATTATGCGGTTCATAAGAATGGAGGTAACTGCAGCAGGCCTATTGGCCCATACTGGGCAGTCCCGTTTACACCCAACCCCTATTGCTCATATGAGCATCCAACCTATGTTTGAAGCAATTCAGAGTATTCGAGTTAATGATGATATTTGGTAACTTGTTCCATTCATCCACTACTCTGTTTCCAAACCAGTGTTTACCTATTTAACGCCTAAATCTAAATTTGTCTAATTTAAAACCATTGTTACGAGTTCGCTCCTGGTTGGATAGTTTGAGTACCTTTGTAATGTCCCCTTTGTTTAGCCCTGCCTTCCACTTATACACCTCTATCAGGTCGCCCATCGCTCTACGTCTCTCAAGGGAGTGCAAATTAAGATGCTTTAACCTGTCTCTATACTCAAGGTTCCTATTGCCCGGGATTAGTCTTGTCATTCTCCTCTGAATTCTTCCAAGGATTCTATATCCATTCTGTAATACGGTGACCAGAACTGAACTGCGTAATCCAGGTGTGGTCTCACAAGAGCAAGATTCAGTTTTGGGATGACCTCGCTAGTCTTGTAACTAACACTCCTTTGTATGAACCCAAGTACTTTATTAGCATTGTTACGAGCAAAAACACTTTGTTTACTTGGCTTAAGGTTCCTACTTATCATTACTCCTAAATCTCTCTTGCAGTCGGATTTCTCTATGGCATTGTTGTTCATCTGGTATCTGGTTTCCCTGTTTACATCTCCTATACTGAGTACTTTACATTTGTCGACGTTGAATTTCATCTGCCATTTTTCAGACCATTCGAAAAATTTGTTTAGATCTTCCTGTAGTTTTGCCGAGTCCTTGTCAGATTTGATAACACGTCCTATTTTAGTGTCATCAGCAAATTTACTTATGTTGCTATCTATGTCGTTTATGTATATAATAAATAATAATGGTCCAAGTACTGAGCCTTGGGGAACTCCACTTGTGACGTTGCTCCAATGGGACTTAGTGTCGTTAATGTTCACTCGCTGTTTCCTGTCCTGTAACCACGCCCTAATCCATTTAAGGATGTCACCTTTGATGCCATAAGCTTCTACCTTTCTAATTAGTCTTTCGTGGGGGACTCTGACGAAGGCTTTGCTAAAGTCGAGATATACCACATCATAATTGTGCCCCTCGTCCACCGATTCGAAAACTGATGAAAAGAATGTTAATAGATTAGTTAGGCAAGAACGTCCGCTTGTGAAGCCATGCTGGGAATCATTGATCAATCGGTGCTTCTCCAGGTGATTTCGAATAGAGTTTGAAATGATTGCTTCCAGTAATTTGCCTACTATTGATGTTAGACTGATTGGGCGGTAGTTAGAGGATAGTGATCTATCCCCCTTCTTGAAAATCGGTATTACATTTGCTCTATCCTCCAGGATTCTGGTACTACACCTGTTTTTAAGGACATGTTAAACAACTTTGCAAAGGGCATACTAAGCTCTTCCTTACATTCTTTTAATACTCTGGCATATATCTCATCGGGACCAGGTGACTTATTAGGCTTTAGTTTGTCTATTTGCTTACTAACATCGTTACTAGTCACTACTATCTCACTTAATTTGTTTTCTTCACTATCTCTGAATAGAGTCGGTGCCTCGGGTATCATGTTTAAATTTTTGGTGGTGAAAACTGTTGAAAAATATTTATTCAAATTATTGCTCATTTCTCCGTCGTTATCAGTGAGCTCGCTGGAGTCTGACCGTATTGGTCCAATCTTTTCTCGTGTTTTAGTTTGATACATTTGGTAGAATCCTTTGGGGTTTGTCTTCGCCTCCCTTGCTATCCTTACCTCATTATTCCTCTGCTTTCCTTATCTCGGTTTTACCCTACTCGCCAATACCCTATAATAGTCCCGGAGGTGAATTTCGCCACGATTTATCCTTCTACCTATAGCCTTCCTTTGGCTAATGTTGTTCTGGTGCCCCTATTATAGAATGGATATAAATTCGCTAGAGTCGGTGCAGCGAAGAATGACAAAAATGATTCCGGGACTTAGAAACCTTCCATATCAGGATAGGTTAAAGAAACTTAACTTGCATTCCCTAGAAAGACGAAGAGTGCGGGGAGATATGATAGAAGTATTTAAGTGGGTGAAAGGAATCAATAAAGGGGATATAGATAAAGTTCTTATATTATCCGAGCAGGATAGGACTCGGAGCAACGGATTCAAGTTGGATAAGTTTAGGTTTAGGAGGGAGATAGGAATAAACTGGCTCACAAATAGGGTGGTGGACGAGTGGAACAAGCTTAGCAACTTTGTAGTAAGTGCGGGAACTCTGGAAAGTTTCAAAAGGAGGCTAGATAGATTCATGGATGATAGTGAGTGGTAGTAACTCTCGACAGGAGCTGCCATGCACAGGCCAACCGGCCTATTGCAGACTCCTTATTTTCTTGTGTTCTTATATTCTCATTATAAGTTTGTAAATTCACAATATTTGTATCTTGGAAGTAAAGCATTTAAGAAACCCTACATTAATAATTGATATAAGCATCCCCAGTCTCTATTAAGTTGTTAAGTCTCCTGGGCATGGAGTCCACTAACTTAAGTGAGGACTTAACCGGCTGGACTTGGCAACTCTTCCCACGCCTGTAGTGTACTCGTGACACTTTTGCGCCTCCTGGGGTGGTTCATCGGCATCCGTTGTCATGGCAGACCATACATTTTCGGTGGGGTTAAGGTCCGGGATTGTGGTGGATGTGGCAGTTGTGTTTTTTCCGGGTGTTGGCCACACCACTCTTTGACGACGTGACAGGTGTTGATGTGGCTGTTTTCGTGAATAAGATAAAAAAAACCTCAGGCTCGGGAAAACTGACAACAGTGAAATGCCGAACCGTTACCTCGCTTTATAGCTGTTTCACTATAATCGGCCTTTTATTTGGTAGATAAGAGCAAAGTTTGCTAGATTTCAAAGGTAGAGTTCGTACTGTTTCGAGGTGTCTTGAAACATCGACTCGTTCGTGCTTACCAACTTTAACGAGAGGAATTGTGTGTTCAAATACCATCGTAGCCCAGGGTCCAAGGGTCAGCGTATTTTTCTTGGCAGGTGTACATGCTCATTCTTTGCCATAATCCTAATAATGATTTCAGAGTGCAGTTTGTAATGATGATTAATACCGTGTTTCACCTGATTTACAGTGATTACATTTTTATGGTACTGATGCTTGTCTTATTTCTGTGATGTAGAATATATTCAATTTTGATCTAACTCTGGTTTGTTGACAGCACCTGCTGCCGAGGCCAAGAAGGAAGAAGCGCCGGAGTCCGAGGAATCTGATGATGACATGGGCTTCAGTAAGTAGAGAAACTTGACTTTTTAAAGTGACAATGCTAGTTTTGTGTTTACATGAAATTATTTTGATATTGAGGTTAGTTATTTCACAACTGTCATTGAAGTTCAGTTTTAAAGTCCTTTGATATTATTTTCACTTCAAAATAATTTTAAATGTGATCGAAGCTAATGTGCAAATCTCTCTCTTTTCAGGTCTGTTCGGCTAGACAAATTATTTTTTTGGAATTCCTAAATAAAAGTGGAATTAAAGTACCTTTCTCTTCATCCTTCATTTAAATTGTATGGTAGTTCTGGGAGGGGGTGGAAACATTTGGTATAAGTAATTCTTTTTTAAGATTTGATACCTGTAATCAGGCCAAATGCATTTTGAATGAAAGACGTTTACATGTATATCGAAAGCTAGTTTTGGAAATTGGGTAAACCAACAAACTAAAAGATTTGGTTGAGCCGTTTGAAGGTTTAGTTCATAGAAATTTTGCATCCAATTGTGTATTGTATTTTGAAAGCTGATATATGAGCCAAATGCTCGTTCACCAGCCATGTATTTGTATGGGGGAGTTTCATTCAAAATATTTAAGTTAAAATGGGGTCTCCCATAATTAGGTATACAGCACTTGTGCTTGCTTCTTAACCCTCTGGTAAGATTGGCCCAGGTCGGAATACTCACCCCCTTGCAGTCTTTCACAGGTACAGTTTTCCATTTTAGTGAACATTGGGTCAAGTGATCCAGTCCCAAATTGCATCTTTACAGATGCATCTGCCAGCCCACGAAGTTAGTGAGAGGGACTTGGGTTCCAATATTGAGATATCCAGTAATCTTATGTATTTTACAGCCAATGTCTGTTGGGACTTGCACTTGAAGTTACAGCACACTAAAGCAGGAAAAGGTGAGAACATCAGGACTTCAAACAGATTCCTAGTTCTGGTGTTCCATATGAGAGTATGACCATCTTCACAGGTAAAAAGGTTTTAACACAGTACCATACAATGTTTAGATGGTAAATTCAATTGATTGATGGGGAGACAAAAACATGTCAATTCCCAAAGAATGCAAAATGTGTGTCCACTCCAAACTGTCATGTATGTACAGTTGTCAGAGATGCAGAACTGCAACTAATCGGCTCCGGGGTCTGGTTCGGTTCCGGAACTGTTTCCTAAATTATAGTAAACCCTGCAAGGAATGTGCAACGATAGGATATTATTTATTACTAATTTATTTCTTGCACGTAAAACAACATATACATTTATTGTGTATACTTATTTAATTTAGTAGTTTAACATGTTCGATACAACTAATTTAGCCTAACAGCAACCACATAATGAATCCGAGTTATTTCTACCCTGAATCCATTCATTGTGATTTTCAGCTTGATGTTTTGCTCTAGCTGTCATGTGACTGTTTTGCAGCTTAAAGAAAAGAAACCCCTTGTGCATTTGAGATTAGAAATATCATAACTAATCCTTTCATTACAATATGAACGTTAGTGTACAGAATCCCCGAGTACTGTACTCTGGGAGTTAATATATTATTCGAAAACACCAGATAAGCGATTTAACTTAATCAAATGTGTTTACTATTCAGACAGTCACCTGTGCAATCTTCTATATATACATACTGTACAATGATGATATCACCAAATATTGAATATAACAAAATGTTAACAAGTTAACTTGAAGTATCTGAAGCCATTGAACTGGAGCAAGCAGCAGGCTGCATATATATATCCAACCTGACCTGTGGCTGAAGGGGAACTGGCATTGTATTGTATGACAGTGTACCAGTTTAATAAAACATATCTAGAACAGGGCAGACGTCTCTACCTGTTCTCAGTTGTCTCTTGTCAGCTGGGGTTTTATTTGGCACTGATGGAGGCCTCATTATCACTTACATTGTAAAACCCAGCAGGAACTAGTAGATTTTTTGCCAGTTCTTGTTCCAGGCTCAGTACAGTACTGGAGGATGTGAGGTAACCAAACAAACCTGACTCAAGGTAGTAGTTTTGATAAGGTTATCTAATGCAGTTTTTTATTTTGGACATCAAGCTTGTATTGTTGTACTAATGATTCAGGTGCTTTGGTACTTTGAAGAATAGTATTTATTTTGGTTGATACTAGCTACTTTTTTTCAGGTTGAAAAGGTTTACACCATACTGAAGACTGCCAATGTGAATGCTGAGCCTTACTGGCCAGGCATCCTCTGACCTGGACCTCAATTAGTTGTTGGCAACATTGGCCTGGGTGCTGCTGCAGACGATTGATCTATATTTGGTAATTAAATTTAATTTTACATTACATTGGTTTTAAATGAATTCTTAAAATGATTACTCCCCTCTAGAAATGAGAGAAATATTTATTTAGAGTATTGGAGAAATTCTTCACAATTTCTTCAGCATTATGCTGCCATGTCTGCAGTTTCAGTGATGATCATAACCGTGTTTCACCTGATTTCTTGTGATTACATTTTTATAATACTGAGCTTGTCCTTACTTGTGTGATGTAAATCATTTTCAACTTTAAAACTAATTGTGATGGTTTTTCGCAGACAACTGCTGTTGGCATGAAGAAGGAAGAGGCACAGGACTGAGTAATCTGATGACAAGGGCTTCAGTGAGTACGGTATATTAATTGGTCCATTGCTAGGCTTTTTATGTAGTTCAGAAGAAAAGTATGCATATTTTGCCTTCTAAAATTTTTTTAAAAACTCCATTCAGTAGGCAACCAATTTTTGTAATAAAAAAATAAAACTGGAATTTAATGTGTTTTTTATTTATTAAAATGAACTGTGGTGTATAGTGGACTGCAATAACCATATGTATTAAGAGGTTCAGAAACAAGCTGAATGGTATTTATGGAACATGAGTACATCTTATAAAGGGTGCTACATCTAGAGTTGGTTAGATTATGAAGCTATAGTACAGAGAACCATATATAGTCTGTTGAAGATGATCAAGGATTAGGAATAATGAATGAGAAAGGAAAGTAAAAGATTTCTAAGAGGAGTTATGTTAAAAAGTTGAACATTAAGTGAGCACAATGTACCTGTTAGGTAAGGAAGGAGCTCATTGAACTATGATAATGTTATGGGTCACATCAATTTCTTAGGTTAATTGCACACAATCTAATCAGTGTTAGAGCTTGCAATACAATAATTAGTGAAGACAAGCTAAGTATTATAAAAATGTAATCACAAGAAATCTGGCAAAACCATTATGATCATCACAAGCTGCAGATATGGCTGCATAATGATTTATAATATGTAGAATTTCTCAAATACTCTAAATAAAATTTCTCTGCATTTCTAGAGGGAAGTTATTTTGAGAATTCATTATTATACTCACTGAAACCCATATTGTCTTCAGATTACTCAGATCTTTGCCTCTTCCTGCTTTGTTTCAACATCAAGAGCTATCTGTAAGTAAACTGCTACAATTAGTTTAAAATGGTTTACAGTACATAAGAGGACAAATCAATATTATAAAGGTCTTGTGTTTAGAAGAGCAGTAGCAATGCACTTTTCTATCAATTCTTTAATTAATTTTAATATTCTCACACTTTACTTGTACAGTACAGGGAGTACTTCAATTGTTTTTTTTTTTTTTTTTTGGCAGCTTCATTAATTTTGGGTTAGTTTTTCATTACAACTTTCTCCAAGGACCTCTGTGAATTAACAGAATACTTTATAATCTAATTTCCTTCTTAATTATTCTTTGTCTTCAAATAATGAAGTGAAGTGCACTTGTGGAATTTGTCTGGATCATATTTCAAGTACAGTACTATATACCCTGTACAGTGTAATGCTGCACTTATTAGCCACCCTTGTCATAACTGGTGATACTTTCACTTTCATTCTCATCAGTCATACCATAATCTAGAAACGTTAGGTTTTACTGAAGTTTTTGTTAATTTGATGAAACCATTAGTCTTGTAATTTAGAATTATTTTTACAACTGAAAGATTAGTAACAAAAATACAAAAACTATGGTAGGTGAATACAGTATATTTAAAAATACCTTATTCTAAATGGTAGCAAAAGAAGTATTTGAACAGGGTTGAGAATTGAATAAAATAGTGTACAAATAAAGGAATATATTGGAAAATATGAAGACAAGAAAGTGAATGTTGCAGATGGTGGAATGCCTTGAAAACTAAAAAAAAATGTTCCACTTGTCAGCTTACAGGCTATAGATTGTACTTTTGTCAAAAACTTCTCAAATGCTATAAGTACTGAGCAATCTGAAAAATGAGCGAAGAATCTGAAACCATTCCCAGATGGCAAGCCCATTCTTCTTCTCACATCCATAGTACCAGGGAGTTCGAGATGTTTTTGTTGAGTGTACAGTCCCCTTCACTAGTGCATTTGCAGGAGCTCGGCAGGTTTTGTGCAGTGTGGTAGGCTGTGTTAGTTTACATTTGACAGAAGGAAACTCAATAGTAAACACATTATGGAATACAAATACTGTATCTATAGATATGATTTGTTCACTAGTAAACGCACTAGTGAGCGGACTGTACAGTCGCTGACAAAAGTTCGCTCTCCAAAGTGAAACTGAATCACAGGAATGAGTCTCCGAACTTTATTTACCCTGACTGTTATCTGGTGCGGGTGTGCTGTTTTATCTCACTTGGGGTCGATACTGCTTCATTTTGGGAGGGAGCTAACTGTTGACCCCGACTGTACCTTAGCATGTGTGTTGGTTAAGTTTAATCTTAAATGAGCTCGCAACATTAACTTGACAGGTTATTCCAAAAGTTCACAACTCCTCCAAAGAAATTTGTTCTTGGCAGTTTTTAATATTGATAGCTTATTTAACTTGAGTGTGTGAGCTCAGGGGGCAGATCGTCTTAATTCCAGATATTTACACTGGACTGAGTAATGCTTATATTCTTATTAAAGTGCCCCTTGTCATTCTGTAGTATAAACTCAGGTCACTGGCCAACATCGGGACCTGGGGGCGAAAATATAATAATAAGAATTATTAAAAAATATTAAAATAAGCATAAATACAGAAAAGAAAAAAAGATCGAGCGAGAAATGATATTTATGTATGTTGTTGTCAAAGCAAGTGAAACAGTTGAGACCCAGCAATTGCATGCAAATGAAGCAGGAAGTCAGATCAACAACCTAGAACTTGGTTGCAGTTTTTGTGATGCCATATGGCAGCAGGGTCTGCCATTAGACAACACAAATGCTTCCAACATCTTCCTAGGCAGTTGTACCTCCCTGTTTGATAGCTGCCTACTACTGTAGGTAGTGTATCACCATTCATTCCTTCTAACAATGGCCATCCCTGAAAATACACTTGATGACTCACATGCCTAACCGCTCGTGCATACCAAGCTACCAATTGAGAGGTTTGTTGTGGATGTTATATTCTAAAGATAAAGTATGTAACTAAGTAAATCTGAGAATATAACTACCATAAATAAGAGGAAATAAACAAATGAGACGCTGAATGAAATACAGTATTTTGAGAAAAGGAATTAGGAAATTAAGCAATAAGAGATTTTGCCACGAAGGCTGCAGAAATAAATATAAAGTGGCAACACCAAACATGAAATATTTGCCCTGTAACACTCCACTCTCTCCAAAATAAGTATCAAAATTCCAAAGTCACTGTTGGAAAGTTATAAAATTCCCCTTTTATAACTACGGTATATGTTACCTTGGTAGATGTGAGAAAATATCTGAGATAATGCTGGGAACTTTTTTTGCGTGTGTGAAGAGTAGCTTTATCATTATATATATATATATATATATATAATATATATATATATATATATATATATATATATATATATATATATATATATATATATATATATATATATATATATATATATATATATATATATAGTGGTCCCTCGGTTAACGAACTCAATCCGTTCCAGCAGGTCGTTCGTTAACCGAAACCATTGTTTCAATGGGTTTTTGGGTAATTGGTTCCAGCTCACCGAAAATTTCCTAAATTCAACAAAAATGGTAGAAAAGTTCACTTACTTTGAGGTGTGTATGTAGAAGGCTCCTGGATGATGATGATGATGATGATGGGAATTAGAATGGGGGTGGAGGAGAAGGAAGAAGAGAAGGCACTGGGGTGGAAGAGAAGTCACCCCATGGCACCATTTCACCCATAAAATTTTAGTTCTTTTGGTGTATTTCAAGATTATTTTCTTTAAATCAACACTGCACTGCATTATATATTGTCAATGTGTAAAATATATTTCAAAATGACCAATAATTTGCTTGGAAACATAGAAAAAAAGCGTTTAGTTGAAGAGAGTCTCAAGCAAGATGTTACCTCCAGTGAAAACAGAGAGAGACTAACGCCTGTTTGCTGTGTTAAGAGGCTGGATGCCGCGCATTAAACTAGTCACTTTACCTTCAATTATGTTCAATAATTGTTAAAATGACTAAAAAATTGAATATTAAACTTTTAAAATTATTGAATAGTATAAACTTTTGATATTTACTAAAATAGTAAGGAATTTAAGCCCTAGAACCGATTAATGTATTGGCGGACTGATACTAAAGCTGGTTGCCCGGCAGTGCAAGCGAAAAACATATTTGAAGATAGGTTCGTAGAATAGATTAACGAATTTTTTGTTGGATTAACGAATTGAAGATTAACTTATGGAGAGCAGTTAAGTTAACGAAATTTCGTTAACCGAGAAGTTAGGTCAACGGATCACTGTATATATATATATATATATATATATATATATATATATATATATATATATATATATATATATATATATATATATATATATATATATATATATATATATATATATATATATATATATATATATATATATATATATATAAAGTAAGTAGGAAAAAATATGAGAACAAAACTATTTTTCACACACACATCTAGTCCCCTAGATGGAGTTACATGGAATATTATAGCAGGTAATGTGGATAAGAGTAGAAGCGTGAGGCTATAAAAGGGTGTAGTCCGAAAGATTACAAATGAGAAATGCTGCACAGGAGTTGTGAGAAAACTTAAGAGAAGGGTGTAAAGGTACTTTATTTATATATTGAAACATCTCAAAAACAAGTCACTGGTGTTGGAGAGGGACATCACTGTGCAGTGTGGTTGGATAATGAGTTGGAAAGGGTGCAAGTGTTCCTAGTGGCAGTATTAGGAATGTGTTCTGAGATTTTCTAAAAATTAAAAGTAGGCAGGTTATTGGAACCTTGTAGAGTTAAAAATGATGAAGGCAAGGTTGTGAAATTGACAAAATTAATTAAGTGTGCAGTTCTGCCTATCCTGGGGTAAGGAAGTGTAATGTGTGCAATCAAAGGAAGACTGACAATGTGCAATTTGTGAATGCTTCTAAAAGGCAGTGTGGTGTTTGCAAAAGTTGCTAAACAAGTTTTATAAGTAAGGTATTAGAGAAAGCCAAGCATATGAAAATACAGGAGAACACTTAGTATAACGATGGAGAATGGGATCTTGAGATTACAAATACTGTACAGTAATTTTCAAAGGTATTATCAGATGCCCTAAAGGGAGGGAAATACTGTATGAATTTAATTGTGTAAACAGTGTATTTGGTGTCTACTCTAATGTCAATTGAATCATGGGTGTGTTATTCTATACATACTACATAAGCAGGGAGTGTGCAGGTAATACTGATCTTAGTTGTTAACTGGATATTGTGTTAAGAAAATTATTGAAGGAAGTAACAGTAGAGACAGATGGTTAGATAATTAATTGTTATGCTGTTAAGGATAATGATGATTAATAACATTATTGAAGTGTGTAAGAGGAAGTAACAAAAGAGACATATGGTTAGTTCATTAATTGTCATGCTATTAAAGATAATGATGGTTAAAAACAAGCAGCATTTCAGTATTTTCTTCTTTATTCATTAATCGTTAATGATGTTAAGTTTACTGTACTGTATTTTAATTCCATCATCATTCTAGATCAGTACAAAGCATTAAGATTAGCCTCATATTATCTAAAGGTTAATTATTTGTGACAGTGCAGGTACAAGTATTGGCTTTCATTTACTCTTTTCATAGAGGTTTACCTGAGTGTAATGCTTTGTGTCATCCAGCTTTGATGAGCCACAGGAATTGTCAGATTTCCATGTTTTGTGAACTGTCAAGCAAGAAAAGGCTACCGCAAGTTTGTATAATTCCTTTGGTCCTTTATTTTAACCAATTTACTTTTGATCATTACTCACTTGACATTTCACATACATTCCTTTACAACTTAGTGTAATTGCTTGGGCTCATTCTGTTTTTTTACTATACTTTTGTTATTACAGATCACCATATGCAGTTGATATTACTGAACACTGATATTATGTACCAAGTATAAAGAATGGGTATTGCCACATATAGCAATTTAGGGCAGCTGGAGTGAGATATTAAGAAGCACCTTAAATAGTTGTTACATGGGATTATTGAGGGGCACTAACAGTTAGTTGTTGGGTTGAAGGAGATGCACCCTAAACACTTACATGAGCTTACTCTATAAATACTCATCATGATTTACATGTAATAGCAACCAGACTTTGCCTACAAGTCTTCAACTTTTGATGAGATACCTGACTAAAATGCATATATAAACAAAGCTATCAAATGACAGTTACATTTAGGTCATTTGTAGTTTTCAGTGCAAGCTCTGTGAGTGCAGTAGTAGAATACATTGGCCTTTTCAAAAGGACTACGTATCTTGAATTTAAAGAACTCTTATCTACAACGAGGCTTGTGAGAGTATTATGCATCAAAGCTACTAGAAATACATCATAATTATACTGTAGTATGTTAATGAATTTTGGAAGTCACTGAGCTATTAATATAGATAGAAAAGCTATCACTACTAATTATATACCTGATAAACATCCACGTGAGTTAAAATATCGCTGCCAATGTTTTGATAAAACATGACAATTATTCATGAAAACATAGTGACAAATATTAATTTTAACATAAGGTTTTGTTTACAGTATTTAGAACAGGAGATGGGCTATCATTTAATACATTTTACAGTTAAATTGATAGCCTTTAAGTTGATGACATCAGAGTAAATGTTTTTGGCACAATGTTATAATATTTGTGATGAAAAAAATATACCTGTATAAGTTTTGAACATGAGTAGAATCTTATTGGTGAAGAACATCATAGCCCATCATGAATTATGTCCTGGCCGTGTACCTTTCTTAATGGGTAAGTTAGAGAAGCCCCTTGTTGTAGGCAGGAATCAATATCATGTAATAAATAGAGTGCTGAGTTTTAGTTTACATAGAAACAAAAAAAATAATAGGTTTTCTTGTCATGAACTAAGGAGAAGTAAAAACAAGAAGTGCCGGAAATTTAATCGATGTTGGTGTTTGTTATCAGTGATGTTTGTTCATATATGCCACATGGCACAGCAAGAAATTATAATAATCACCCTATTTTGCTGGGCATCTTTCCTCCTGACAACTTTCCTGTGGCATATACGAGTATTGCGTGAACCAAGCAGAGAGCTCATGGTGCCCGCTGCACTCACCAGGCCCAGATGGCCGTCCACAGATAGTTACTTCTTCTTGAGTGCCTTCTCAGCTGCCTTTGTGGTCTTGCCACCACCTTCCTTCTTGGTCACCTCCCTAATTACACCCACAGCCACCGTCTGCTTCATGTCACGTACCGCAAAACGTCCAAGAGGAGCATATTGTTGGAAGGTTTCCACACACATGGGTTTGCTTGGTATCATCTTCACAACGCAAGAATCTCCTGACTTTATGCTTTTGGGGGAGCTTTCTAGGACCTTACCAGTACGCCTATCAATCTTTTCCAGTAGCTCGTAAAATTTGCAAGCGATGTGAGCAGTATGGCAGTCAAGCACAGGGGTGTATCCAGCATTGATCTGACCAGGATGGTTCAAGACGATCACCTGGGCAGTGAAATCGGAAGCTTCCTTGGCAGGATCATTCTTTGAGTCGGATGCCACAAAACCACGCTTCAGGTCTTTAACGGACACGTTCTTTACGTTGAAGCCAACGTTGTCGCCGGGTACAGCTTCAATCAGGGCTTCGTGGTGCATCTCTACAGACTTCACCTCAGTGGTGGGGCCAGTGGGGGCGAAGGTAATTACCATGCCGGGCTTAAGTATACCAGTCTCAACACGACCCACAGGTACCGTTCCAATGCCACCAATTTTGTAGACATCCTGTGGATAAAGTGAAGTTTAGTTATTACTGCACTGTGTTTAAAATACTGGATGATTCAGAATGTATATCAAACTAAGAAGCAGTTGAAATACTTTTGCCTTCATAATACACTGCATAAGTTTAGCAAGTCAATGGCTCTGTTATTCTTTAAGACCAGCCATGACAATGAAAATTTTAAAATTGAACCAGATATAAAAATAAAAGAATCATACCACTGATAATTAAGCATACACATATCCAGTACCAAAGCATTTTGTCTCAAATTGCACAAACACTATATCAATGGTTGCATTTGATGAAATAAGTAATGCATTAGGTGAACTAATCCTGACGAAGTTGGCCAGTGTCGGGATATTTCACCTCCGTGATATAGTACCCCACATGGTCTAAATAGACTATTTTTACATATGCGACCAAATACACCTATTGCTCGACTCACAGATCTTGAATCTTCTCTTTATGATTTCATCTGGCTAAAATATCTCTACCAACTATGACTATTTTTTTTTCTTTGTTTCCTTTGCTGTTCTTCCAACTCTACCAACTATATGGGACTCTTTAACTATCTCAATTCTTGTCATTACTTTTTACTTTTGCTTTACTTTTATCCTCTTTGCCAACGATCGGCTCATTAGCCACTTGGGCGGTCGGTCACATGTGTTACGCACTGTTAGCAAGTACTAGGCATGCACTGACTCCTGAATGTAGCTGAACCTGGTCCAGTGTTGGTCAAGTCTGGTCTTGAAAGCAGCTCACATTCAGTGCCGTCACAACACTCTCAGGCAGCTTGTTCCAAGAGTTCACAATTCTCACTTCAAAAAAGTCTGCCCTTACAGTTTTCTGGGTGTAAGAACATAAGAAAGTATGAATGGAGAAAACTGCAGTGGGTCTATTGGCCCATAGTAAGCAGCCCTGTTTACACCAAACCCCTATCGCTCTTATATCCGTCAAATCTATATTTGAAGCTATCCAGCATGTTTCAGTTAATTATAAAGTTCGGTAACTTGTTCCACTCGTCCATTACTCTATTTCGCGCCTAAATCTAAATTTGTCTTATTTAGAACCATTGCTACGAGTTCGCTCCTGGTTGGATAGTTTGAGTACCTTTGTTATATCACCTTTGTTTAACCCTGGCTTCCATTTATACATCTCGACATATAATCTCTTACTTTACTTCTCTCTTGAGTGTAAATTAATGTCTCTATACTCAAGGTTCCTAATGCCTTGGATTAGTCTTGCCATCATTCTCTAAAATTCAGTGGTTCCCAAACTTTTTCTGATCATTACCCACTTTTCATATATGATCCTTATCCATGGCCCCCCTCTCCCAATCCATATCTCTGGCTGGCTCAGCTGCTGACTGGCTGTTCTAGTGTGGTGGGGCTTGGGATTTTTATGTGTACATAGCCTCAGCTCATGGCCCCCTAAATTTTGCTGGGCAGTTTGGGAACCAGTGCTTCTAAATGCTTTCTAGGGATTCTATATCCATTCTGTAGTACGGTGACCAAAACTGAACCGCTTAATCAAAGTGAGGTCTCACAAGCGCAAGATATAGTTTTACGATAACCTCGCTAGTCTTATTACTAACACGCTTTGTATGAACCCAAGTTAGCCATGTTTCCAGCAAATATGCATTGTTGTCTTGGTTTAAGATTCCTACTTATCATTACTGTACTCCTAAATCTTTCTCACGGTCAGATTTCTCTATAACAACGTTGTTCATCTGATATCTGGTTTCTCTGTTTACATCTCCTAGACTAAGTACTTTAAATTTGTCCACATTAAATTTCATCTGCCATTTTTCAGACCGTGCAAAAACTGTGAGGGGAAACTTTTTTGGAGTGAGAATTGTGAACTCTTGGAACAACCTGCCAGTGTTGTAACCCACCGAGTGTGAGCTCTTTCTCTAGACCAGACTTGACCAACACTGGAGCAGGTTCAGGTACATTCAGGAGCCAGTGTATGCCCAGTACTTGCCAACAGTGCGTAACAGAGAAGTGACAGACTGCCTCAGCAGCTAATGAGCCGATCAGTGGTGAAGAGGATAAAAGAGAAAAAGAGATGACAGCTTGACTGAAAACTGGAAATTATCCAAATTTTATTATCTAAATGACCTGGAAATATTTTACTTTAAAACAAGCCTAAAAAAGAAGTAACTTACAGAATGATAGGTACAGTGTTAGATTGAAGTTGCTGCTCTGAAGAGTGATGAGGTGATTTAGTGAATGATATAGCTTGTAAGGAAAAGGTGACATTAACTTGTTTGTTGGGAATAACTAATACTATTTTAATACTGTATTTGTCTGAGGGAGACAACAGAGACTATGTTCATACCTGGAGGGGAAGACGCAGGGGCTTCTCCATGGGCCGGGATGGGGGATCAATGTTGTCAAGAGCGTCGAACAATGTGGTGTACTCGTAGGAGCCGTTCTTGCGCTCTATCTTCTTTGACTTCCACCAGGGCATATTATCTGATGTCTCCAACATGTTGTCACCATTAAAGCCAGAAATAGGAAGAATGGGAACAATTGCAGGGTTGTAGCCAACCTTCTTCACATAATTTCCTACTTCCTTTTTGATTTCCTCAAAACGAGACTCAGAGAACTTTGGCTCTGTGCTGTCCATCTTGTTGACAGCAACAATGAGTTGCTTGACACCTAGGGTGAAGCACAGCAGCACGTGTTCACGGGTCTGTCCGTGCTTTGAGATACCAGCTTCGAACTCTCCAGTTCCGGCAGCAACTATCAGGACAGCACAATCTGCCTGGGATGTTCCCGTGATCATATTCTTGATGAAATCACGATGACCAGGGGCGTCGATGATAGTAACATAGAACCTCTTTGTCTCGAACTTCCAGAGTGCAATGTCGATGGTGATACCACGCTCACGTTCGGCCTTCAGCTTATCCAGCACCCAAGCATACTTGAAGGAGCCTTTGCCCATCTCAGTGGACTCTTTCTCGAACTTCTCAATGGTACGCTTGTCAATACCACCGCATTTGTAAATCAGGTGGCCAGTGGTGGTGGATTTACCAGAGTCTACGTGACCCACCACCACGATGTTTATGTGGACCTTCTCCTTACCCATGGCTGGGGCTTGGTTCACCAAAGCTTACGAACTGAAAGAAAAATAAATATTAGAATCGAATAAAAAAAAAGACAATTCAACAAATAATTATATATATATATATATATATATATATATATATATATATATATATATATATATATATATATATATATATATATATATATATATATATATATATATATATATATATATATATATACAAATGCACTGTAGCATGATCTAGGTATATGGAATCATTTCGCTTTGTTTTTATATATATATATATATATATATATATATATATATATATATATATATATATATATATATATATATATATATATATATATATATGTGTGTGTGTGTGTGAAACTATTAAAATGATATATTTGGAAAATGGACAAATTGTTATAATAGGGTGGCTTAGCCTCATTTTTAGGTTGAGTTATCAGCTCAAAAGGCTGTTAGGAAAGGATTTCCCATTTTCCTCATGGTGTTGGAGAGGCTGTTCACCTTCATTTTAAATGTCATCTGACTGGACAATCCCTGTACATGATGTTTAAAGTTTTGGGGGCTCCCGGGATCATCATCAGGTAAGTAGTCACCCTCAAACTGCTTAATCAGTCTAGAGGGCTCTGGCCCCGAAACCACCCAGCGTTTGAAAGAATAAAGGTTATCCATGAGCCCATTATATCCACCTGAAGACTTGACAAATTTGTTTTTTTGTTCGTGGGCTTGGTCTAGAGTAATGACGGTTAACTTGTTCATGGTCTTGGGAATGACCCAGTGGGACATAGTGAGGAACTGGTCCTTGATGGAACGAGGCAATGACTTCATGTCTTTGATATGAATAGACACCCATCTGGGGTAATTCACATGATCCAGCGCAAAAAAACAGGAGTAAGCAAATATACTTAAACATGCATACTAAATATACTAAATAATACTAAAAAATGCAACTATACATTGAAACTTTGCCTCATATAATAAATATTAGTAAATGTACAAGAAAGGTCCAGTTAATTGGCGGCCATATTGGATTTTCGTAAGCCAAGGGAATTGTGGGTAAAATTGTAAGTGGCTCCTAGGCTAAAATACATAGGCATCTCCCAAGGACTCTTCATGCCAAACTTCCAGCTTTTATCCGCCATGTAATGATAATTTTCTTAAGCCACCCTAATTGTCGCCTGAGGAATCAGATTAGAGCTCTTAAATGAAACCCAATATAAAATGGATGATTTATAAGAACACGGTAGTCACACTTCATGATGTCTTTGAAACTCAGCCTTGGTCTTACAATTTACTGGTGTTCACCATTCAATTGATACCTGTTCCGTGTGCGTGTATACACACACAGAAAAACCTATCTGCCCACCCGGATCCGATGTGTTTCGAAATGAACAATATACAGCAGTTTCGACTCGGTTTGTATATCTGATCGTGAGTTACACCTACATTTATTTTCAGGTGCAACTCACGATCAGAAAAAAATAACAACCAAATGAAACTGCTGTACATTGTGTTAATTTCCAAACATTAGACCCAGGTGAGTAGGTAGTTGTGTATGTACACTCAAGGTCATACCATCATAGGAGCGTTCACCACAATCACTGGTAATTATCTATCGTGATTGCAGTGTACACTTCAAGTCGACCTCAGACTAGTGTTACACGAATTTTCTTGTTGCCTCTGAGTGACTTTTATTTAAGAACATAAGAATGAAGGAAACTACAGCGGGCCTATTGGCCCATACTGGGCAGTCCCGTTTACACCCAACCCCTATTGCTCATATAGCCGTCTAGCCAATATTTAAAGCTGTCCAGCGTGTTCGAGTTAATGATCATGTTTGGTAACTTCCACTCATCCACTACTCTATTTCCAAACCAGTGTTTACCTATCTCGCGCTTAAATCTAAATATGTCTAATATAAAACCATTGCTAAGAGTTCGCTCCTGGTTGGATAATTTCAGTACCTTTGTTATTATCACCTTTTTAAACCCTGACTTCCATTTATACACCTCATTCATATCGCCCCTCACTCTACGTCTCTCAAAGAAGTGCAAATTCAGATGCTTTAATCTGTCTCTGTACTCAAGGTTCCTAATGTCCAAGATAAGTTTTGTCATCTTCCTCTGTACGCTTTCTAGCGATTCGATATCCGTTTTGTAGTACGGTGACCAAAACTGAACTGAAGTGAGGTTTCACACGCGTAAGATATAGTTTTAGGATAACCTCGTTAGTCTTGTAACTCACATTCTTTGTATGAACCCAAGTACTTTGTTAGCCTTGTTTCAAGCAAACACGCATTGTTGTCTAGGTTTAAAATTCCTTTCTCACAGTTGGATTCCTCTATATCAACGTTGTTCATCTGATATCTGGTTTCTCTATTTACATCTCCAAGGCTAAGTACTTTGCATCTGTCCACAGTAAATTACATCTGCCCTTTTCAGATCATGCGAAAAATTTGTTTAGATCTTCTTGTATTCGTTTCGTTTCGATATCCTCTTCGCCATTGTCGCCATTGATCGGCTTGTTAACCACTTGGGCAGTCGGTCACGTCTCTGTTACGGACTGTTCGCAAGTACTGGGCATGAACTCGCTCCTGAATATATCGAAACCTGCTCCAGTGTTGGTCAAGTCTGGCCTTGAATGAGCTCACACTTGGTGCCCTCACAACACTCTCTGGCAGATTGCTCCAAGAGTTCACAATTCTCACTCCGAAAAAATTGCCCTCACTGTTTACTGGGCTTGTGGCTTCTTCAACCTTGAGCTGTGACCCCTTGTGGGACGGGCGTGCCCAGCTCCAGGTATGTACATTTGACTGAGTAGTGCCCCCCCGAGATGTTTATACACTTCGATTAGGTCGCCCCTTGCCCGTCTGTAGTATACTATAAGCTAGGCAGTTGCAGGCGTTCTAATCTCTCTGGGAAGCTGAGATTCCGTAGAGCAGGCACCAGTCTGGTGGCCCACCTTTGAAAATTGTCAATCAATTGGTAGTCTCTAGCATACCTCGGGGACCAGATGGGGTGACAGTACTCCAGACATGGAAGTCACCTCAAGCCACTCTTGGAGATCGTGACGAATTTTGTGGAGTCCTCGTCAGATTTGATTACACGCCCTGTTTTAGTGTCGTCAGCAAGTTTACTTAAGTTGCTGTCTACGCCTATATCTGTCGTTTATGTATATAATAAATAGTAATGATCCAAGTACCGAGTCTTGGGGTACTCCACTAGTGATGTTGCCCCAATCGGATTTAGTGCCACTTATGCTGGCTCTCTGTTTCCTGTCCAGTAACCACGCCCTAATCCAGTTTAGAACATCTCCAATTCCATGTGCCTCCGCTTTACGTATTGGTCTTTCATGGGGGACTCTGTCGAAGGCTTTGCTAAAGTCGAAGTAAATCACATCATAATCGTGTCCGTCATCCACTGATTCAAAAACAGTAGAAACGAAAGATAATAGATTTGTCAGACATGAAAGTCCACTTGTGAAGCCATGCTGGCTGCTGAGAATCATTGATCAACTTGTGCTTCTCGAGGTGATTTCGAATAGAGTTTAAAATTATTGCTTCCAGTAATTTGCCTACAATTGATGTTAAACTAATTGGACTGTAGTTTGAGGATAGTGATCCATCTCCCTTCTTGAAAATCGGTATCACATTCGCTATCCTCCAGGATTCTTTCCTCACACAGCCAAACTGTGGAATGCTTTGCCTTCTTCTGAGTTTCCATCCTCTTACAATCTGTCTCACTTCAAAAAGCTGATTTTCCGGCATCGTGGTGTAGATTAACATAATCTTTCTCCTCTAATTTGTATTAGTTTACTCTTATCCCCCCAGGCCCCGTTGAGGGTCGATGATCTGTACCCGGGTGGGCTATTCCCCACAAAGAAAAACAAAAAAGATTTACATACTTCGCCTAAGTGTAAACTATATTGTAGAGCTTCAGTAAAGAGTGTCGTATGTGAGCAGCTTGTACTGCGTGTTCATCGCACAGCAACACAGCAATGTAAGTTGAGACACAAGGTATGTGAGTAACACGATTGATGGTATAAAAGGGACTGAATTTAGGGTACAGAAAAATTAAGTATTTACTGTTGGGTGCACCGTGCTTTTCAACTACTTGAAATCCTGGGAGACGAGTCTATTTTAAAATACTGTATTAGTAAAATGTTACCGTCATGTCAATAATAGCTCAGTCGTTATAAACCGCGAGACACAGGGCATTTCTTGTTTAGTGGCTGTTATCTGTATCCCAGTAACGCTTGATCAGTGATGATAATCATAATAAATAGACATAAATGATTAAATAAATCAATAAATGTTTTCATTCCTCGTGTGAGTTACCTTGATCTTTGACAGTAACGAAGAACAAAGAATTTCCGTGAAGATGGGTGTCTTGGGCGTCAAGGTAACGCTGCCCACAGGGACGAGATAGCCACCTGTACCCTTAATACTCCAGACCACTGTAACTGAGGTCTGCGATCCACATTCCCGGACCAGCAACTCCCCTTTAATACTTGGGTGGAGTCAGCCGTGAGCAGCCAAGTCGACACCAACCTTGCCGTGTCTCGAAATCGCAACCTTGCAATCGAAGATCGACGCGGGCAGCGTGCGTGTGGACGTACAGGATAATTTATACTGTAGTCAGTATACAGTATACCAAAGACCCGAAATGTATATTTTCTCGTTATAACCTACATATTTTTACACGTCAGTGACAACAAATAATTATATTGTTCATGAACTGGAATTCAACTCCTGTATTCAGTCATTAAAATTTCCTGACAAATAATGCATTTCATGAGGTGAGAATGGTACACGAGGCCCTCCAGCGAGATAAGGGTTGGGGGAGGGGCGTCATGCTGAGGTGACAAAATGAGTTCAATTCAGAGATTTTCAGTCCTGCCTCCAGACCTACAACTGCACGAGACCTGTAACTTTATGACAGGTCGATTATGGGTTCATAGTTCATAATAAAGAGCGGACGTACATTTTTAGTGGGCTGAACATACATGTAAGTCATCAGATGGTTCAGAATACCTTTGTTATTGTGTAGGACGATCTGGATCTGCCTCCCCGCCAGGTGGAATAAGGAATGGGGCGTCTGCTTTGGAACAGATGAAAGATGTTGATTTGATTTTCATCATAATATTGACCATTAAAGTTATGTTAAGATATTAAAGGGGGTAAAACTTGATGCTAGACTTTAGGGAAGGAAGAGAGTTTGGATAAGTAGTAAAGCATGAGATCGTGAACTGGATTTAGCGCTAAGGAAGTGCTATGTGGGATTAGGATGTAGAGTACAGTACAGTACCTCTAAACGTGAGAGGCAGTATGACAAGGGAGGGTGGAAATGGTTTCTGTCAAACAGAAAGTTAATGACAATATAAAAAAAATATTCACGCTATTTAGAGGTATTTTAACAAGTTCTGAGATGTGATCATTCTAAGAGTGTGCTTTATGGTTTATACGAAAATCCTGGCAAGGAGAGAATGTAAGGATGCTGAAAACGATGCGAGACCGAACAGTGTGGTCTTTATCGCTGGCGCGTGTTAGTACTTGAGGCGTTTAATGTTACAAGGTTAGCTTTTCCAGGTTCAAAATAGCAGAACTTAACGAAATTCATCGTAAATTATCAAAAAGTTTGTACGCGATGAATGAACTCAACCTAAAATTGTTGATGATGGTAGCTTAGTGACACATGGAGGACCTCTGATCTTATGGCCTTGACTTGTGCAGTGAGAATGGGTCACACAGGGAAAAATCGACGCGGTGATTCCCGAAACATCTGGACCCGGGTGTACCCTGTGACCCTCCGCTTGAAGGCGTGAAACCGTGCCGGTGGCCTTGACCTTGGCCTTGGACAGATCACAATAATCCAAAACAAAAGTCTCTAAGAGGATGATGACCAAGTGCATCCTAAAGTGAGAATCTGTAAGTGATAGCTCAAAATGTTTGGCAGATAATACAATAAAAAACAAAGCATATGAACACAGAACTTTGACAACTATTGGGTTTTATTTATTCAATTCAGGTTGTGACACCTCTCCTGGGATTACGTAAGCATCATCACGCACACTAATAATGTACAGACCAAAAATTGCGTTGCCCGCGCTCTCTGCCTGTCACTTGTTGCCTCCTGGGTCGATCATCTACCGCCCGGCCCACCCCGATTGCTACATACACTACACCATTCTGAAATGAGTCGTACGTTAATTTCGTACCTCGCCACCGGGTGTAAAAGAACATATCCAGCTTAAAGTTAAAGTTCAATCGTAGTACCTGAACGTCATTATCGCCACCCGTAATGTACTGTCGTCAAAAGAGAGACGACAATTTTTACATCCCTCAATCCCAGTGACGGAAAAATAAACTTGCCGTAAGACTCGTTAAGAATCCGGACTTGAAATACTTAGAATATTTAATGACATATATATGAAAGTCCTCTATATTTATGCACCATACTGAAATTCCACTAAACCTCAAATTACATATACCTGTATGACTAGAAACTAAACAGTACGTGTTGAGAGATAGTGCATAGGTTTTGGGCATTGCGAACTAACACGTAAACCGGTACTCGTCGATATCAGAAGCTTTGAGCACACTCGAGAACTATCCACCTTTACCAAAGTCTCAACACACAAACCTAGGCATTCCTTTCAGGACAGAAAAGTTATTGAAATCCACACACACACACACACACACACACACACACACACACACACATATATATATATATATATATATATATATATATATATATATATATATATATATATATATATATATATATATATATATATATATATATGTATATTAGGAAGAGAATAACAGCCTACTGGCAACACTTCACTGACACGAAATTTGGAAACAAAAACACAATACGAAGCACATTTTTTGGGGGGGTTGGTTCAGCAGAATAAGATTTTGTGAAAAACACAAAAAAAGACTCAGTTTTCCAATTAAGCATTGCCACCCAACATAATAGGATAACAAAATGCAAGAGAACAGAAAACATTAAAGAACCGGCGATAGGTAAAGAGAAATAGAGATGCTAGGAAGCGTTAGAAGCAATAGGGGAGGTTGGAGTCAGAGGAAGATTAAATAATACGCTCGCTTGATAATTACAAAAACATACTTAAAAAATAAACTAGAAATGGGGGATTTAACTATATAATACGAGATTACTTTTGAACATAACGTTTGCATAGATGTTTGTCAAGAATATAAATTATATGGACATATCAGTGGTCAACAAAGCAACGAAAAACAAAAAATGCGTAATTAAAGGGAAGTATTTAAAGAATGAAACGAGTGACTGGGAATTAATGGAGAAAAAGAAAAGAGAATAATGGGTGTGTAGAAAGTCCTTGGGAAATCGATGACGGGAAGGAGAAAATAAAAGAAAAAATGTTCAAGTGGGACTCAGAAGGAGCATGTGTAACAAGAGAGTGGCGAGGAAACTGCTGCTTCCTTGGCACCTAACTCTGACTTTTCATCGCTAAAAATATCACCAGGAGCACAGGCTCTCACACAGGGCCTGGCCAGAGTCATTGCTCTAGCCACCAGTTTGCCGTCATATCTACCCCAGCTGCCAACAAAGCTTAAATCTAGTCCTACCTTCTTCAGGATGACTAGCGGTTGTTCGGTTAAACCTTGCCCAGTGTCACGGACCCATTATTTTCTGACGTTTGAGCTTTCATTTCACCTCACAAGTTGCATATATGTTTTGATTAAAAAATAATTTTTTTATTGTGGTGTTACCATTTCTAATTTTGTCGTTGAATGATTGTCGTATTTGGCTACGCAACTCAGAAATTTCACTCCCTCGATTTTTCTTCGATTCAAGGCACTTTAGAGCCATTTACATATACATTACTACTTATTTCAAAAGATTTACAATTTTATTCTTCTACGATTTATCAACATAACAATATTGAAAGATATAGGTACAGTGGCGACGTAGCCCAATGCTTCACTCACATCGCCAGGTCACCTTGGCGGGAAAGCCGGCAATATGAAGCGAGAACAGGATTATTTATTTTCTTAGGAATAGGTATATCCGTTTCGTTATAATAATCATAATTATCCCAATAGATCTTTAGTTGATTTTACGAATTATCGCCTTGGATTGATCTGTTTGACTTCCGGCTTGCCATCGACCATGTTGCAAGTCTACATAATTTCATAAGAGCAGAATGACATTTAACGGAACTTGCACATTTCTAAAGTACAAATACCACACTTCACAGACACAGTAAGCGGATGATCCACTTTTGTTTAACAAGTTGGTGCGGTGGACTAAAGCAGTCGTACCTGGTCGCCGGCTTGGCAGAGAGAGGCAGATGACAGGTCCGAGCTCTGGGATATTGCCTTCACGCATTAGAGGGTCCGGCTATTACCCCCCCTCCTCCTCCCCATTTAATGAGGCTTCCAAAGGCAATTTACCATTCTAAAAGTAATGTTTAAGAAAAAAAAACAAATACTATAATACAGAAATTTATTTTATAATTGTACATATAGTTATTAATATATACTGATATGCCATGTGGGTCTATTAAAAGAAATAATAGTATATTTTTAGTCCGGCGAGCGAGGAACAGCCGCAGCAGGCGACATCCAACATGGCCGCTTCCTTGTCCAGTTTGTTTACCATCAAACTGATCAACAAAATACCTCACACTTCAGGTTGTTTACTACAGGTAATAATTCAGATGGAGTTAATATGTTTAAAGTACGTTATGGCTTTTATTATATAGGGTGAAATTACCACATATGGCATTATAAGACTGAGTGACACGAGGCCACCACTGTCGAAAATAGATTTGGGTAGACACTCGCCATCAAGTAAACTGTTAAAGGTTTATTTGGAGGTAAAGATAATGTCATTAAGTTCTATGTTTCTAATCTGTAAGCTAGAGTATTACGGAATATTGGTTAATTAGTAGAAGATGTAATTATTATGGTGTAAATCATGTTGTCTCACTTATCAACAAATCATGAAAGTTACTTTAAATGTATAATGACATGACCGGTCCGATTAATTACCCAAATGTAGCAAAATGTAGCCGCAATGAAGTCAAATAATGGTCCTACATGAATAAATCGGACTGCTAATCACTTCTCGATTATTATTTGGTGTCATAAAGTCACAAAAAATTGGTAAACTTAATTTAATCTGAGTTGTGTTGTGTTAGGTTAGGTTAGGTTAGGTACATGCACTCGATCTATTAACTCAGATTAAATTAAGTTTACCAATTTTTTGTGACTTTATGACACCAAATAATAATCGAGAAGTGATTAGCAGTCCGATTTATTCATGTAGGACCATTATTTGACTTCATTGCGGCTACATTTGGGTAATTAGTCGGACCCGTATATGACAGTTGACAGTAGTCTATAAATCTCAAATGATGGTATCCAATAAACAGATTAATTTGTTGGAATCTTACTTACACATATGCATTTTCCTATGTTACTTACCCAAGTGCTATCTAGGTGATTAGCTCCTTGCCCACACACAGAGACCCAACATATAATATTCTTCATTGTAACATAGTATTCATCTGAACGTCAATATCTTACTAGGATTACTAACCTTTACCAGACTTATGAATTAATGTTGCTTTTGGTTGGCTAGGTTAGTACAAGTGTCTTGAACCCAGTATACAGGAAACTGTGGCAAAATAATGGTAGTGATGTGCTTGATATGGTAGGTAAAATTTTAGTTTCGGTTGGGTATCCCTGGATTTACATATCCAACCTAACCTACCCAACCTAACCTATCCTGACCTAACCTAACCTATTTTACTTGTCCTTGAGGGAAGTCAGGTCATTTCCTGGCCTGACTCAAGGTTAGGTTCAGTATAGTGTTGATAAAAGCACTAAACAATCCCGCTGTGTACATCTGTAGGCTATTTAGGTTAGGTATGGTATATCGTCGATCAAAATAATAAACACCACTGATATATACAGCTGTAGGCCATTTTATTGTCTGACCCGGCTCAATAGCCACTTCTATATCATTATACGGTATATGGCAAGATGGAAATTTTTTTATTGAGGTAAAGGTAAGTGGAGATGGGCCAATATGGTTAGGTTAAGTTAGGTGCTTTGGGACTGTTCTAGCCCCAGTCAAAGGAAATAGTGTATGTAGTATTTTGAACACTTTCTTCTTGCATCAGTACACATTTGCATCTTTAATCCCTGTTTATTTTGCATCATTTATCATTCTCGTCATGTATAATCTACCTTTGGAAGATTAGAACATGATTACAAGCCCAAGCACTGTACACTCATTGGGTAAGGTGCTTCCTGTAACTGTACATTTTTGCCAGTCCAACTTATAATACAACAGGTACAGATGAACCAATACTATATGTTGTGTATCCTATTTTGTAACTGTGGCTCTTAAGTTTTTATAAATTTTTAAGAAATACTAAATAGTTGTAAATAAAATAGCCGAATTTTGAAAATTGCTTATTATGACATAGCTACCATTACCATAATATTGGCTATTTAAAAGGCTATGATTTCTATAACTTTGAAATATTCATTACTTCATATTTTGGCTGGTAGAACTCCTTTCAAAAGAACTACCGTAGCCAGATTGGGGAAAATGGAAAGGGGGGTTTGGTCTCTCGATTCCATTAATTCAGGAGAAAACAAGGGAAGGGGGTTGGGACTGACCAATTGAGTTAAGAGGTGCAGGAGTCAAAAGGCAGGTGAGACAAGAATGACATTGGGAGAGGTTGTGAGAAATGACATTAGAGTTAAGAACCTGACAAGAGAGGCTGCAAGAAGCCATGCAGCAGGGAGAGCTGTTATCAGGTAATCACTGCTAACCAATGCAAGCTTGAAAAATGGTTCCCCTTGCATTAAAAAGTTGATGATGATGGTTAGCCTCTTGCAGTTGACAAAGAGACTTCCTGGTTACTTGGTTAGGAATCAAGAGATACTGTTTTCCCTATAGGGGGTTTATAAGATGGATGACTTTTCTTTAGTTCAAAATGTATGGAGTCACCTTAATTTGGTTTAATGGTCTTCCATAAATTGTCACTTGCTTTTATTCAGAATTATTCTTCAAGGTTATTCAGAGTATAAAAATACTGTAAGATACAATTTTCAATTGAGTTTTCAGTTTGTTGAACTGATTGTAGAGCTTTTTATAGTACATGTACAGTACTTCATCCACCACCCTCTTTACTAGTTGCCTTCAGATTACAAGAAGTTGCATGGTGGAAGGTGTCAACCAGAAATGTTGGATTGAACTTGCAGTCCCTTTTTCTGGTTGAGCCAGTAGCCAGGCAGCATGGATTCCCTTCCTTCTCCCTAGGTTTTGTGGCTTAATCAGGTAGGATTTGAATCCTGAGTGGTGGATTACACCAAAAATAGATCCAGGAATCATAGGTTTGATACAAAATACACTGATTAGTCAGACAGCTTTAATTAGGCCTCCTGTTTCTGGAGGACAACTGTGGCACTGTATACCCCTATTTTGGGCTGATGGGCTGGGGAGGGTTGATATACCCTCAGGGTTGATAAAATACTCAGGCTGATTAACCAGGTGTTTTCCAAGAAAGTGAGCATCCCACTCTCTAGCCTGTACTGGCTATGGGTTTTGCAAGCTAAAAACATTTCCAAATCCATCTAACTTAAAGTACTTACAGTAAAATGTATTTTAATCTACAGTTTGGTACCTTACTTAATATTTTCTTTGGTTTTATTATAAATTCCTCATGTTTTTCAGTTACCAACATGCAGCTTACATACAACCAGTGTGGCTTGCAAATATCCAAATTGGAAAATGATTAAGGAGGTTAAGAATCGGAAAGCTGTGAAGGACTTTGCCTTTGAAAGGATCAACGTTAATGCTCTCAGGAAGAACAAGATCATTCCACCTGCAATTAAGGTTTGATATTACTAACAGTATTCTAGAATGATTTAGAATACGTACAGTAGACTGTACAGTACTGTAAGGATTTATCAAAGCTGTCCCTATTTCTTAAGTTTAATATACTGCATACAGTACATAGAGTCCTGCACTCTGGCCATGTTATTGCTAAACATAGTCCTCTTTAAAGGGTTTTATAAAAAGAAAAAATGGAAGGAGTTGACATTCACAGGTTTCACTGAATATGTGCTCAAGCATTTATTTGATGCTTGTCTACTTTATGAAGTACAATAATCTCCTCAGTAGCCCAAATCTCTGATAGCCAGAAGGAATTCTGAGAATTCCAGGAAAACTCTCTCCATTCCCGGCATGAGAAAATTTTTTCAGGGGTTCCGACATATTGCATCATGCTCCAACTCTTGACTCACAGCACCATGCACACAGTCACTCACTCAGTTGCCTAATTGTCCAATTTTTCCTCTTTTACTCTCATTTAATATGTGTAAAATTAAATTAAATAATGTTAATTTATATACTACTGTATTCTTAAAGTTGCATATTTAGAATGTTTAGATCTTTCGTAAAATACAGTAAAACCTCCATTTAACAGACATCACTATAACGGGTATAGTTCATTATATGGAGATCATATATAACTCACCTCGATATAATGGATTGTACTCTCCCTCATATTATGTTATATTGTACTGTACTGTATGGAAGTTTTTCATCTAATGAACTTCAATATAATGGACTACAAGCCCCAGTATAGTACGTTAGGTTGAGGACTCGCTGTAAATTATTTCATAAAGTAGATTTTCAGTTGACGGTTACTTTACTCTTTGAGCAAAAATAGAAATGGCGGTGTTGATAAATGAGGAAATCTGGAAACACATTAAAAAATATTGTATAGTCTCAAGAATCCTACCAGTCAGCAGTCTTAAATTTTGGGGGATTTATGTGTATGGGGGAAGGGGTTCTGACCTGGATTATGAAATTCAGATTTGATGAGTTAGAAATAATCAGGGTAATGAGGAAGAGGGGGTTATGGCACAAGCTAACACACAGACCCAAAATAACTTTGTCACATCATAAACATTCTTGAGAGGAAGTATCTATCAATTTCACTCGGGAATAAGGTCATCCACTGAAGTTTTTGTATTAATATATCTAACTGAAGAGCTTCTTGATGTTGATTGTGTGGTTCTGGGAAGTGCACAAAACTGGTTCCTTATTTATTTTTTCATTATTATTAAGGAGTCTGCTGTCTAGTTTAAGATGCATTCAAGACATTTGCTGTTCACATAACCTCTGGCTTTGGTCTCAGAAGTCACTCATAAGGTCCTATAACTATAAATGGAGGACTGGGGCTCAAAATTTCTTAATTTATAAGGGACGGAACACAAAAATAACAGATTTCTCCCTGGTCCAGAGAGAAGTACTAAATCAGCACAGAGCTGAAGATGGTGGAGCACAGAATCCCACACAGTTGAGTTGATCTCGTGAATCATGGAAATTAGAGACTTCTGACCTCACTCCTTGGATAAGACTGCTGAGCATCTACTGTAGGTTTTAAAAGACTGGCCATACAGACAGTACCTTTCTATTGCAATCATAGAGAAATGGCACAGGTTAAATGTTTCATTCCCTCAGTCATAAAATGGGAGTTTAATCTCAAATCTTCCTATCACTGTCTCTATTATCTTAGGTTCTTTCTTTTATTTATTTTTTTATCATGTGGATGTTTCTCAGGAAATATTAATTTTCATAAAAATTAGGGTCGTATTTACTGTAGTATCTTTAAAGTTATTTGGTCAAAGAACACATGCAGTACTGTACTTCAGTACTGTACCATAGTGTATTTGATTAGCATTTTCCACGACCTCAAATGTCCATGTTTTCCTTTCCTTATTCTATCATTTCCTAGGACAAAGATTGATAAATTTCACCTCAACAGGAAATAGCCGACAAAGAGATAGCTGCGCTGCCTCGTAATTCTAGTATCTCTCAGCTACATAAACGGTGTATGCTGACCTCCAGACCCCGTGGGCTTGTTACCAGGTGAGCTCTTCTTGATACTGTAGTTCTGTGCAGTTAACTTGTTTTATTTGTTGTGAATATAGAACATGTGGAAGTTTTATTTTAGGAAAAGTAAAGGAAGTTCTTCTACCTCCTTAGATGGTTCTTATGTTAGGTTCACAATGAAGCTTAATTTATCATAATAAAACCTGCAATGTTCCATGTAGCTGTCAGTTATTTTGTCCCCTTCCTCTCTGTTAAGAAGGAGACTTGAAAATGAAGGGCATCTGTGTGAAACTGCATACATGTCTTTGTGTGTTTTCAGTTAGTTTACACAAGTACTGAACTGTACAGCAGTCTAAACAAATACCGTATACTGTAGCATGGTGTCATGCTACAAATTATGTCTAGCATTATACCTTGTATTTCTCAAAAGCTAGGGTCAAATTATTCCAGAGATACATATCATGAAAAACTCGGGATTTTTTACAAAAAAATCAGGGGTCGAGCTGTATATGAGATCGGTTTATACTCGAGTATATATGGTAGTAACCAAACTTGTTGTGTAGCTACAACATAATTTTGAATGAGTTTACTAAATTGTATTTTCCACTTTTATTGCTAATGACTTGGCGCTGATAGTTGAGAGTATTGTAGGGGCAGTGGAGAAATTTAACAATTGGAGGGTCTGGAAGTGAATGCGGCAAAAACGGAGGAATTGATTTGTGGCATGGGTGAGGGATATGTGGTGGAAAATGAAAAATGGTCATGTGCTGTCTCTAAGAAAGGTGTCAACAGCAACTCAGTAATGTGCAGTGAATGTAGAAGGTGGGTACACAAGAGGTGTAGCGAATTACTTTAAGTGTCATGTATGTACAGTAATCTTGTAGCCTTAGCAAGGCTGCCCGAAAAACCCAACAATACCGGTAAGTGAAATTAATGCTAAACGAGGGATAATGAGGAATAATATCCTAAATGAGTGATAACGAGGAATAATACAAAAAGACCTGAGTACAATACTGCATTAAAGAAAAAGTTGAATTTTCTGGTGAAAGGGGCGTTCCGAGCCTCCAAGAACACCCCCCCCCCCCTTCTCCATGCCCTGAGACTACCCATAACAAGATTAAATACTGTACATAATTGGAGAGGGCTGCTTGTTACTGTGTTGCTACAGTACCCCACCTGTTTTTAATCTGTCCCCAAGTGGCAACCTATCCCCACTTTTTTTTTTTTTTTTTCAAAATCATAATTTTGACCAAGTGAATAATTCATTCATGAAATTAAAAGAAGTAAAACACAATACATTTATAAAAATAAAATCTTCATCAGTAGTTTGAGAGTCCCATTATATTTCCCCAAGAGTATGATCATTTAGATCATTATCATGAGATAGTGTTTTATTCTTACTTTGGTGACAGTTGTGACAAAAAGGGTAAAGTATCGCTCCTGGTAGTATATGATAACTCAACAACTTTAAAACTGGAACAAGAAAAGTTTATTCAACACTGTACAGTACATGGCTGGATCTTACAGAGTTAAAGGATTACAATTGTGTTAGAGGGTTTGCTATTTGTTTAATTATTACTGCATTTCAGGAATAAAAGTCCCAATCACAAAAGTTTGGAAGCAAAGGGGATCAATCCATAATCTTCTTGATTCAGGATGCAAGTTATCTTATCCTTAATTGTTTACAAAATGAGATAAGAGGATTAATATTTAAGCCACATACACTTAACTCCTGTTTCATTTTTTATCACTGGTTCCCAAAATTGAAGTGTGTGCAGTATTCATGGCCTCTAGGCTTTATATTTACGGTATTACTACATCAGAATTGCTGCACAAAGAATACTCCTTTATTGATCATTAATTCTCTCTTACAGATGGAGATTGTCACGTATAGTATGGCGTCATGAAGCAGATTACAACAAGTTGTCTGGGGTGCAGCGAGCCATGTGGTGAAGTGTCGGGTTGAGGTGTATAGAACTACTGTTAATTAATTTGATTAATGTGTAAGATATTGAGATACAACTACCATCATTTTACACTGTTGAAGATATTATGACATAGTTATAATTATTTGGCATAACAGCATGTATGGTATGTTATTCCCACTTTGAATTTAGTTTTGTATAATGGAGTACTGTACCGGTAAACAGCAAAAGTAAGAAAAGAACTATTAAATTATTATTATATTTTTCTTATTCAAGTTGATATCTTCTTTGTAAATACTGGACACGACATGTGTCATAAAATATTTGCCCTATTAAAGAAAATCACTTATAAGTTTCTAGATTTTTGTTTTTTTTTACCCCAAAATAATTAAATGGTTATTAAAGTATATTGTTGCAATCTATAGTAGGTACAGTATATACCAAATTACAGTTTTGACTACTGTACTGTATCCACCTTATATATTTTGTACAGTATCAACGAGTCATTATTGTTCAAAAGTGTTTTATTTCTTTATTAATATAATAAGTTAAATTTTATAGAAATACTGTACCATTTTTTTACTAAATTGAAGGGAATTATTTATCTAGAATGTATTAGAATTTTTAGTACTATAATGAATATTTCTTTGAATTTTTTTATGAATTACCCCGGTATGTGTTTTATATTCCAAAGATTTTACATCTTTCTATGTATAGTATAACAAGTAAAGTTTTGAATACTGTACATACTACTGTAAGTGCCTGAGGATGGAAACACTCAAAACAGAAGAACAGCACAAAGAACCTCTATTTTCACGGGTGAAATTATTAGATTAATGGAGATCAATTTTCCTCGGTGTACAAAGTGATTATGTAAGTGTATTTATGAGTGTTGTTGGAGTGAGTGCTGGTATTAGTTGTTATTTGGAAATTGCTGGTGAGAGTGGTAGTACAGCAGTTTTGTGTGTGGGGGGGTTGTTGGTGTGAGTGGTGGTGGTAGTTGTTTGAATGTTAGTGGTTGGTGATAATAATAGTTGGCATTTAGGTGTTGATAGTTTGAGTAGTGACAGGCTTCTATAGTGTTGGTGAACAGGTTTTATTGTATTTGTAGTGACAATATTTTTTAAGGGTGTCAATGGTGTAAGTGTGTGTGTAGGTGTTAATGTTGTTAGTGCAGGTATAGGTGTCAACAATGTAAGTGTGTGTGTAGGTGGCAACCTGTGGTGTAATGGCCAGCATGCTTGCCTCGCAAGCGAGCAAACCCTGGTTTGAACCCCAGGCAGGGTGAAACTATGGGCAAGTTTCTTTAAGCCATTTGCCTCTCTACCCAGCAGTAATTGGGAACCTGGATGTTAATCGATTTGCGGATCATGTTCTGGGGTTATGGTTAGCCAGTGCAGTTGGCGAGTTGTCTGGTTTTCTCGGACTGTTTCTTGACACTGGGTCATGCAACTTGTAAACTTAGGGTGTGGTTGTTGTGTTGTCCTTCTTAATAGTTAAGTTAACTAGGTCAAATTGGTTTAATTAGATTCGTGAGGGCAACATGCAGTGCCCTTAGTTTCCATTATTTTTATGCAGATTGATGGTCTCTGCCAGTACTATATATCTTTTATGTCCTGTGAGACTTCACCTAGCTTTAGCATACAGAGTATAAGGTGATGAAGTTCATCCACCAGGTTGAGGAACTGGGCCTGTGGTGCCCCTCAGTTCCGTTTGCTTTTCCAGGTGTTCTTTTACAATCATCAAGGCTGATAGCAGGCTATCAATGGTTGGGGTCTCATCAAAAACAAATACTGTTAGTCTTGAAATATAATTGAGAGCTATCACTTGCTGGTCTTTGATTTGAGTAGAGAGCCTGGTATGGTTAATCCAGTAACCTATGAGGCAATTTTGTGAGAACAGGAATGGTCCAATAGGACTACAGTACTGTAATAGCATTTCCAAAACCACTGAACAACTGCTAGATATTCACTTTAATTAATTATATAATAAAATAATATAAACTACAAACAAGCTATGTATGGTAAAATCAGTTAATAATTGGGAAAACTAACTTAGGTACAGTATATGCTGATACTGCAAGCCATAACTTACAGGTTGACTACTATGTCAAATTGATGAATACTGTACCTTATTTTATCCTCTTTGCTACTGATTGGCCTGTTAACCACTTGTGCAGTCATTCACATCTGTTACGCACTATTTTTTTTCAGGGATTAGCCCACCTGGGCACAGGTCACTGACTCACATTGGGGAGGGAGGGGTGGGGGCAGGAACTATAGTTAAATCAAGAAATGGGAGAAACCCAGCTCAAGAGTGAGAAATGATAAACAGGTACAGTACATATATGTGTTATGTTGTCAAAGTAAGAGAAACAATTGAGACCCTGCAATTGTGTGTAAACGAGGCAGAAAGTCAATCAAATAAGCAACCTGGGACAGTAAAAAAGTTCGTGATGCCATATAGCAGCAGGATCTACATAAACAACACATTATGCTTCCAATATTTTCCCAAACCATAGTATGCACTGTTGGCAAGCACTGGGAATGTATTGGTTCCAGAATAAATCTGGAAGGTAAATCAGTATCAGTGGGCTCCCATAGCAGGGATAGGACACATATATGTAAATTTCTCTCCTTTATTTTACTCTAGAAATCACCTGAGGAAGGAAAGGCTGGGACCTAGGTCAGACATAACTAGTCATTATACATTCTACATACAAAACAAGCATCAACTGTTGTCATAATCACATATTGGCACAACACATTAGTAGGAACTAAACAGTACATAACAAACCCAACCCACCAGCATAACAAGGGGGTGGACGCTTGGCGCCGACTCATTCAGGGGTGAATGTCTGTAGAACAATGCTTTATTAACCTTGTTCTGGCTTACAAGTTACCTCCACGTGTTCATCACATTCTTCATATAACACTCATTATGCTCAACCTATCAAATTCACCCTAATAGAGCTAAAAATACTTGGTGCACTCCTGTTGCTGTGGCGTCTTTTCCCCGGGCCCAGTTGCCTTTGCTGGTAGCAAACCCCATTTCGAATCCACAAAATATACTTTTTTCCTACTCGGGACACACAAAAATACATATCCATATTAAAAAATACACTAAATCGCCAAATAGTTGTCTCTGGAGTTCCTCATACTATGTCTGCCCCCACTTAAACCTCACATGGGGAATAAAGAAAATAATTGACCTAACATTCTGAGGCACTGAGCAGTTGGTAGGAGGAACTTTACAAATTGCACTGACAAATAGGAACTAACAATGTGAAACTTAAATCTATAGCACCAAAATATTTTGCATTGTCAATTTAGGTAACCTAAACATATTGGAGTGTTTGCCTGCCATAGCTCTCTTACTTCTATGAACTGCAAATCCACCCTGAGACTTCCCCACTACTGCTACTAATACCATCTGCTACAGGGTCCAGGTCCTCATTAGAACTATGTGTCTCTACCTTGTTCCTAGGCTTTTCACCATTGTCAGGGTGTGCAGGGCCAGATTAAGCTTAATAGGGGTTTGAGGCACAGATCAACTTGGAGCCCCCTACCCTCAAGGTATATATAAATAACAAGAACAAAATATACCCAAATTTATCAATGATTTCATCAATATTAAGCTTCTGCAAAATAACACATTTAATGTTCATAAGAGACAGAAAATTGAGACTGCTAGGACATCGTTGAACGAAGTTCATGTTTTATACGCTTCAACTTCGAGAATGTTTGGATTTGGGGGCCCCTAAGAGTCGGGGGGGCCTGAGGCCAGTGCCTCATGGTTAATCCGGCACTGAGGGTGTGGGTCCCCCACCGGGCAACCGACATCGTCCTCATCATCACCATCATACCTATCTGTCACATCTGAGCCATCAGCTACCCTTGGGGCTGCCCGCAACTGCATGCGGTGTATTACCTTTGAAGCCCCATCTCCTTCCTCAGGAACAACCCTATACACACTTCCCTCCTCATTCAACACATGGGATATCACATACATATCATCATACCAATTGTCCTAGATTTTACTCCTTCCCTTTCCATGAAGGTTTCACACTGGTACACGTTGACCAACGTCCAAACTTTCCTCTTGCTTTCTTATCATACAGATGCTTGCTCCCCTGATATCTGTAGTATATATTTTTATGTGAATTTTCAGGCAATGGTAAGAATTTTTCATTTCGACACAAGGACTACTTCGCATGTATCGCAATCTTATGCGAATGGTTGTAAAGCCTCAATCCCTGTCCAAGTGTTCACTAGAGAACATCCTTAACTTGAAGTTTATGGATCATCTGATTCCACTTTGTGCTATTCATTTTGGCTATGATTTCAGTACTACACCTGTGAATTGCCTTCTGAATGAAGCGCAGATAACACATGTCAAAGAGCGATGTATGAAGTTTGTTGTAGAATTGCTCAAAGACGTCCAGTTGTGTCTTCCTGTTAATATTGAAACATTGCACATGGTGACAGTTGCACCTAACCATTGCAACTTCTCAATGCAAAGAGCAAATTGCATCTATAGGTATAGCTTCCAAATATCAATTCACATTTACAGATATGGATGAACTCGAGAATGAGTGGAATACATTGGGGTTTGAAGAGTGGCCAAAGTCATGTTTTAGCAGTACAATACAGTGTTGTGGGGTACGGGTTATTTGGTTCACACTCGGGATGGGATGGAGAAAGGAAACTCACAATGTGCTCTCTGTATACATATTGTATTGGATGTACAGTGCAGCTTGGTGCTGGGAAGTGGCAGCGTAGTTACAAGCGTGATGTAGAGAGAGCTGGTTGGTGAGGGTGCTCAGAGGAGGACCAGCTTGTGGGTCGCCATGCTCGCCGGCGGGAGCGAGGACCGTCAGGCAGGAGTGGAGGATGAAGTGTTGCTTGCTGCGGCTGTAGGTAGAAAGAGGGGTAGGTCACCACAAGGTCAGGTCTTATATAGCGGAGGTAGGCGTGGCTTAATAGTTGACCTCCGTCATGTAAGGCGACGCTGGTTGACCTAGACCACGAGGCATACACTGGGGAATTCGCGGGGTCGGCTACTCAGCGACAAGTGTTTGTAGGGGAGGAATCCACTACAATACTCCCCCTTCCCTCCAGGCGGTGTAGGAGACTTGTTGTCTGCAGGGTTGCATGGCACATGTGAGGCAGAACGGGCGGTGCATGCCACATGTGAGACATAACGGCGAGGGCGTGGATGAGCTGGCCGCTAGAGGAGACAACTGTCTAGATACACAACATCTGTGGGAGTAGAGAAGGAGAAAAAGGGTGTGTGGAGGCGATGAATGTTGTGCTTCCCTCACGGCAGGTACAGAGTCGTCAGATGCGCCTGTTGGGGTGTGTGGGCCTGGGTCAGGAGCAGGGGCTGCGTCAGCAGGAGCGGAGGAGATTCCGTGACAGCAGCTGGGTCCACGACAGCAGCAGGGTGCAGGACAGTAGCAGGGGGTACCTGAGGGAGAAAAGAGGGGTGTGTGGGTCCGCATCAGGAGCAGGGGCCACATCAGGAGGAGCGGCAGGGGGTACTGCTGGGTGGAGGCGGCGTCTGAGGCAGGACGGGTGTGTTGGGGTCGGTAGGATGTGGTGCTTGGGGCAGGAAGAGAAGCTGGTGTCTGCTTAGAACATAAGAAAATAAGGAGTCTGCAATAGGCCGGTTGGCCTGTGCATGGCAGCTCCTGTCGAGATTTACTACCACTCTCTATCATCCATGAATATATCCAGCCTCCTTTTGAAACTTTCCAGCACTTACTACAAAGTTGCTCAGCTTGTTCCACTCGTCCACCACCCTATTTGTAAACCAGTTCCTTCCTATCTCCCTCCTAGAGAAGCAGTGCTGCTCTAGGATGTCTAACCTGTGGTGTAGAGACAGTAGCTGTAGAGCCGATGAGAGCTGCCTCTGTGTGGATAAGCCAGTCTTCCATGTTGCTTGAAGACTGGGAGCGTGATCGGTTTCTCCTCCATCCTGTGTGAGTGCGAATCTCCGGGGGTCACCATTTGTGGGGTACGGGTTATTTGATTCACACTCAGGATGGGATGGAGAAACGAAACTCACAATGTGCTCCCTGTATACATATTGTATTGGATGTACAGTGCAGCTTGGTGCTGGGAAGTGGCAGCGTGGTTACAAGCGTTGAGTGGAGAGAGCTGGTTGGTGAGGATGCTCAGAGGAGGACAGCTTGTGGGTCGCCATGCTCGCCGGCGGGAGCGAGGACCGCCAGGCAGGAGTGGAGGATGAAGTGTTGCTTGCTGCGGCTGTAGGTAGAAAGAGGGGTAGGTCACCACGAGGTCAGGTCTTATATAGCGGAGGTAGGCGTGGTTTAATAGTTGACCTCCGTCATGTAAGGCGGCGCTGGTTGACCTAGACCACGAGACATACACTGGGGAATTCGCGGGGTCGGCTACTCAGCGACAAGCGTTTGTAGGGGAGGAATCCACTACAGTGTCATTCTGGGCTAACGAGCCAATCAGTAGTGAAGAGGATAAAAAAAAAAGACAAACTCGGTTAGACAAAAGTCCTTTCCTAATATATCTTCCTTAGCTTTAGCTTTGCTCTCACTCCCATTTTCAAATGCGTCAGTGGAATTAATATTTTCCCAAATGAATGCTGTGAATTCCAAACTAAGAAATCGCTTTAATGTGAGGTCAGTTGAAGTAATTTTACAAATTCGATATGAGCTAAGGCTGGAGTCCGAGACATGCGTTTCCTTCATTCCTACAGATGAAATGTTGAAAAGTTTTGGGATAAAAAGATCCTCCAACAAATGAAGATGAAGGTGAGCCAGAGGATGTGTTAGTTGCCATAGAATCCTAAAGGATACATGTACACAAAAGACTTATGAACCCTGCTACCTTTTATGTGATGTAAATTATGAGGCTAAAAATTCTAGCTGATAATAAAGTGAAAGAATCACACTTTGTAATTAACTTTTATTTTGAATGTGATTTCCGTCTTGTTAACAAGTTTTTGTTGAAAAAAACATTTATTTCATCCAGTGAATACTTTCGTTTGAAATGTAAGATAATTTTAATTATTTTATTTCATGAACTTATTTTAAGCAAAAGAAACGCATTTCAGTGTTTGTTTTTTACTTGAAATCCTATTTTTCGTTCATAAGAGAATGTTATATAGCTATGTAGTTTGAAACTTGTATTATTTTTCTTATACATTACGACATAATAAACAGAAAACCAATTATGTTCTAGTATTCATAAGCATCCCAGTGTGTTGTGTGAGAACTGAGGTAAAGTTTGTGAGGAGTTAACCCCCGAGAAGTGGCCACACCGCTAGGGGTTGTCAGAGGAAGAAGGAAGGGAAGCTGTTCACTGGTTCAAAGGGAGACTCACGTAAACTGCATATATATATTCTGCTCAATTTGAATAAGAAAGATGAATCCCCAGATGATGAACGCTCAGATGTCACAGGTCCAACAGCAACAAGCTATGATGCAAAGCCAGCATGGAGGAATAGCCACAATGGGTAGATGAGGACTTAAGTTGTTTATAATTTCACCACTTGGGTCAGTTTACCATTCTCCGGGTTGGTCTGTCATTTGTAACTCTTGTCAAGTTTCTGTTACATCCAAGAAACTTTCAGATTTACCAACTACGTTAAATGATTTATTGGTGTTAAAATGAACCAACCTAAACTATCTAACCTGAGTTATGTTAAGTTTATTCATTTTATGTCTGATATATTCTACAGTAAATGCATGTTACAACAGTTATTGACAAGTATTGACATGAATTTAGTGTAGTTTAAGGTTAATGGTTAAGGACAATGATGGGTAATGCTTGATGAGAGTGGTCCGCCCTTAGCTCCAACTGCGGAATTTTTTTTGATATTTTAGTTTCGGTCATCCGGGGAATCTTAGGAATTTGGTTAGGTTAGGTTAGATATTCAAACTATATTTTTCCAGTGGGTTTTAATGTGTGTTGAACGATTTGGACCTTCATAACTGTTCGAAATCACATAGTTTGGATATGTCAATACAGGGATGACCGAAACTAAAATTGGTAAAGGTGTAGAAGAGGGTGACCACCAGAAGGAATTGGTTGAATGTTTTTTTTACAAACTAATATGATATTAAACACAAAAATGGAAACGACAATGCATAGAACCTGACCTAACATACCTATAGGTTGGGTATGTTTGGTTAAGATTTATTAGGTTCTATGCATTATTTTGTATTTTTTTTATATAATGCTAATAACATTATATTAAACACAGAAATGGAAACGACAATGCATAGAACCTAATAGAACCTGACAATCTTTTTATTTACTCTATCTCGCTTCACAATTCTCCTCCCGGCGCCATTGTTGTTTACCTCGCTGAATCCCTTTTCAAGAGACGTTTCCTAAATGATGGTGAACGCTTCCACGTATTCCTCCTTGCCATTGCTGATATATATCAACCCCAATATTAGGGTAAGTTGTTTAACACATAAATTAACCTGATAATGCATAGAACCTTATAGAACCTGACCTAACAAACCCATAGGTGGGGTATGTTAGGTCAGGTTCTATTTGGATCTGTGCATTGTTTCCATTTTTGTGTTTAATATCATATTAGTGTGTAGAAAAAAAAATTCAACCAATTTGGACAATTCCTTCTGGTGGTCACCCTCTTCTACACCTTTACCCTAAAATTTAAAAAAAAATTCTGTAGAAAATGGTAGTTAATATTTCGCCATGACTGGCTAAGTTCCTACTGACGCAATTTTGCCATGAGTGTTCTCTGATTAGCTAATTGTCCATTACCAGCAAACAACGCGAGAACTATATTTGAGCGTGACTGGCAGCATTAGGTATTTATTTCGCCATGAGTCAATCATTGTGTAGCTATAAACATACCTAACCATATTTCTGTTGTGCATGGAAACTACTTACAAAAATAGACTAAAGATTCATTTTAGATCGAAAATGGAATTTCATATTTCTATTTATATAGGGAGAATGCAAAAGAAAAATTATTTCGCCTTTCCGGCGCAAATTTATATTTTTAGTGTATTTTAACCGATAAGACCTCCCCAATTACCAATAATATTGGTTGTTCAAAATGGGCAGTAGAGGGAAAATGTGGGGTAAAATACTGTTATGACCCTCCTTTCACCGCTTACCCAGCTTCCACCACTGGTTACCAGCGGCCAGGTCATATACAAGTATACAGAAGCAGTAGATATATCACACGTGTCTTCGAATTACCACTGGCTGTCCCGCCAGTCTCCGGTAATTTCCCAACGATCGGTATCAGTGTACAGACAACAGGCAGGTAGATTTCAACGAGGTCACAGAAACACACTTGTGCACTGTAGACTTGTTTAATAGTCACTAATTCTTCACAACACTGTTCACAGGGTAATGTCTTCACAGCTGGACTTCGCACTTCGAATATATAGTCAGCACACTACCAGTGTACAATTCCTTTGTTTTTTCACTTTATATTGATCACAACAATTCCACAATACGTGCACAACAATTATCTTCAGTTGTCTTACTAGGCTTTTACTTCACACTTTGAGCAGATACGGTCGACCGACTCTTAGCCTGTTCGCGGGTGTTTATACAGTATATGTCTCGTCAGACGATCCTAAAACAACCCAGGCAGGTCTGGGAAGTTCTAGTACGTTCTACTCTGATCAAGGCTTACAATAGGAAGTAAATCTTAAAAAAAAAATAAAGCAATACATTCTAGAAAATTCTTACTTAAGTAATACATCAAGTTATACAAGAAAATCTCCCTAAACTTGCCAAAATAACTGTTGCTTGGGACAGAAAAAATCAAAACACCCAGTTTACAAACATTATAGTACCAGATTATGCCTTGGCATAACACTACTAAAAAGAACCCCAAACAAGCCTTTGAAAACCTTTTATCTAAAATTACCTAACTTGTATAAAGGTTAAAAATATGGTAATAGCTGAGAACACCACTACCACCAGAAGGAGTTCATTTTTTCCACATGCTGTTATCATTGTAAAAGAGGCAACATTAACTAGAACCTAACCTAGCCAACCAAAGAAGCCTACCTAGCCTTAGCTAACTTCCTAGCCAGAGAGCAGACCCTTGCCATATTAGACAGAAAGTACTTAGCCAATCAGAGCGCTCTCAAAGTAAAATAGCGTTAGTAGGAACTTAGCCAGTCACGACAGAATATCCACTACGTAGAAAATAAAAGCTTTCTTACCTTGAGAACATTTCCCACTACCTACTTGTGTCCCCCTGTCTTAGCTGTTGTGTCCTCCTGTCTATACTAGTTCCACGCTCACCTGGCCGGTAAGCTACGCCCCTCGTCTATAGTTACAAATTGCTGATTGGTTTATAGAAAATGTTCATGTAGCTGTCCATTTATTCCAACTAAATGTATTCACAATTGGTAAGCAGACCTGTTATTCTCTAAAATAATGTTAAATATCTGGACTATCAAAATACAAATGATTTCAAGGCATTAGCACTTCAGAAAGGATGTTAGAAAATTTAAATACTGTATATATCATAAAAGGTCGAAGTCAAAGATGAAATTCACTTTCGAATTAAGTCTTTTCATTATTTCTTTATTTTGTACCAAACATAAAGCAAACTCGGGGAAATAATGACCTATTTTGTGTTGGGGTCAGCCCAGTTTATGTTCTCTTAATACCAGACAAAATCGTTTGGCATTGTTTTTTTGCTTTTTTGTGCTTTAGTTTAGGTTAACCAGTTCAGTACACAAAATTGTGTACATGCAGGTATAAACATGGAAAATGACACAGTTTATTAATTTACACATCATCAACAGGGTCACAACAAAATCTTCAACAAAGTCAGCAATCACAAGAGCAGCAGCAACAACAACAACAGCAGCAGCAGCAGCAGCAGCAGCAGCAACAACAACAACAACAACAACAGCAGCAGCAGCAGCAGCAGCAGCAACAACAACAACAACAACAACATCAGTCTAGTCAACAGCAAGAGTACAAGCTAGACAGTATCAGTCGTGTTAAGAACCATTTTGGCCAGATGAAGGAGTCACTCATGGTAAGGAGACCTAATTCTGATAAATGTTATTGTTGTACAGTACAGCTACTCCTCGACTTACGACCGCCTCAGTCGTACCAAAAATTTTTTAAATTACAGTCGGCCCTTAACATACACGGGGGTTAGGTAACAGAGATACCCGTGAATGTTAAAAATCTGTGTACTTTTGCTGCCCCCCACCAAAAAAACCCTGGCCCCCCATGTCCTTCTTTACCATATATACCTGTGTGTAGTTCGAGTTTTTAAGACCAAATTATTTGGCAAAAAATTGGGGGTCAACCTCTAAACGGGTAATAATTTCGTTAGGTTGAAAAATACTTACCAGTAACTACCAGTAAACAATGGAAACGAAGCACCAACGCACCACCAGCTGTGAGTGTCGGTACAGTTGCCAGGGCAGATCTCTTGCGTCATCATAGCAACCCAAAGTAGCCAAATGCATGGTATGGTATGCACAGGACGATGTAAAACATAAAGTATTCATTTTTTAAAGTTTATTTATAGATACTGTACATAAATTTTTGTTCATTACATTTGAAACATCAATCTTTGTTAATTAAATTTGAAACAAAAGAAAACTACGATACCGTATTCTCATTAAAATATTACATCACAAGTATATTTTACCTTAACTGTGACTGAATGAATATATTCTCAGAAATAAATATGGAAATGTAATATTTTGGCTGAAATGACGTACATATTACAGTGGAAAGTGGGATAAAATCATGACGAAAACAATGACTTTCGCTTTCTTTCGTTCAAAAGATGTTACCGTAATCGCATTTCGAATGGTTTTCAGTTAAATAACTGTTGTGCTGTATTACAATAATATTCTATCGTATCATTAGCCTCATAATCCCACAGCTGAAAACCATTCGAAAAGCGATTATGGTAACATCTTTTGAACGAAAGAAAGCGAAAGTCATTGCTTTCGTCACAATTTTATCCCACTTTCCACTGTAATACGTACATCATTTCAGCAAAAATATTACATTTCCATATTCTCAGAAATAAATAGTAGTTTTGTTGAAATGTAATGTACAGTATTTAATATTAAAATGCAAAAAGAGCTATAAAAACAATTAATACTGTACACCCGTAATGTACTGGCTGGCATCTCCACTCGTCCCTGCTCCCGCCTCCAGCGTCACCACTCCTCCCGGCTCTATCCCTCCGCCTCCTCCACATCTTCACTACTGTTGTATTACAATAATATTCTATCCAAATTTACTTGAATAAATACTACGATACCATATTTCTGAATATTTTCATTAAAATCCATCAAAATCATTTTCCTTGTCATTGTCTTCAGCACCAAACAGCTCCTCCCAGTCTTCTCCTTGAACAGGGCTAGAGGGTACGTGTTTTTCAAATCGTTTTCAGTTAAAAAATGTTACATCACATGTATATTTTACCTAAACTACGCCTGAATGAATATATTCTCAGAAATAAATAGTAGTTTTGCTGAAACTTCATGTATTTCATTGTAAAATAGGATAAAATATATGACGAAAACAAAAGACTTTACCTAACCTTCCGATGTTCAAGAGATGTTACTCGTTTTTTTAATAGTTTTTGGTTAAAATACTGTTATGTTACAATGATATTCTATTCATACTGTGCTTGATATACTACATTCACGGAAATGTAATATTTTTGCTGAAATGACGTACGTATTACAGTGGAAAATGGGATAAAATCGTGACGAAAACAATGACTTTCGCTTTCTTTTGTTCAAAAGATGTTGCCGTAATCGCTCTTCGAATGGTTTTCAGTTAAAAAACTGTTGCATCACAAGTGAATTAGGATAGAATATTATTGTAATACAACAGTTTTTTAACTGAAAACCATTTGAAAAGCGATTACGGTAACATCTTTTGAATGAAAGAATGTGAAAGACATTGCTTTCGTCACTTTCCACTGTAATACGTATGTCATTTCAGCAAAAATATTACATTTCCATATTCTCAGAAATAAATACAGTGGTCCCTCGGTTAACGAGCACAATTCGTTCCAGCAGGTTGCTCGTTAACCGAAACCATTGTTTCAATGGGTTTTTGGGTAATTGGTTCCAGCTCACCGAAAATTGCCTAAATTCAACAAAAAAGGTAGAAAAGTACACTTACTTTGAGGTGTGTATGAGAAGGCTCCTGGATGATGATGATGATGGAATTAGAATGGGGGTGGAGGAGAAGGGAGAAGAGAAGGCATTGGGGTGGAAGAGAAGTCACCCCATGGCACCATTTCACCCATAAAATTTTAGTTCTCTTGGTTAATTCAAGATTATTTTTTTAAATCAACACTGCACTGCATTATATATTGTCAATATGTAAAATAAATTTCAAAATGACCAATAATTTGCTTGGAAACACAGAAAAAAAAGCATTTAGTTGAAGAGAGTCTCAAGCAAGATGTTACCTCCACTGAAAACAGAGAGAGACTAACGCCTGTCTGGTGTGTTAACAGGCTGGATGGCACGCCAGAAACTAGTTTCTTTACCTTCAATTATGTTCAATAATTGTTAAAATGACTAAAAAGTTAATATTAAACTTTTAGAATTATTAAATAGTATAAACTTCTTGATATTTACTAAAATAGTAAGAATTCGCCCTAAAACCGATTACTGTATTGGCGGACTAATACTACAGCTGATTGGACATAAATGCAACAGCTTTATGTTGGTCGACTCGTAAAATCTCGTTAATCGGTGCTAGATTAACGAAGTTAAAATCTTATGGAGGTGAATGGTTAACCCGAAATCTCGTTAACGAGGCGCTTGTTAACGAGGATCCTGGTAGTAGTTTGCTGTAGTAGTTTTGCTGAAACGTAATGCATTTCAATGTAAATTAGGATAAACTACATGAAAACAAAAGACTTTACCTAGCCTTCCGATGTTCAAGATATGTTACTTGTTTTTTTAGTAGTTTTCGGTTAAAATACTGTTATATTAGTGATATTCTATTCATACTGTGCTTGATATAATACATTCACGGAAATGTAATATTTTTGCAACTACAATGCTGATGTCAACACAAGCATGGTTACAGCGAGACTGACTGAGTGAGGGAGAGCTCTGCGTGTGTGTGTGAGGTTGCGGGAGCGGGCGGTGTCCCGTGTTCGGTGCCGCGCGCGATTTGAATGTACTTCAATTACTTCAATGTACAGAATATTCCTCCGGCTGGACAATCCCAGATTTGTGAATCCATGAATGCTAAACCTTATGTAGGCTAATGACTGTACATTAGTGTACAATACTGTGTAGTACATTTTATAATACAGTATAGTTTTTAACTGTATTTTTGGGTAGATTTACATAAATTTCTTCATTTATTTTCATCCATTTACATGCACAAACCGTACTAAAAGAAATAAATGACCTTAATGCAAAGCTGGAGTGTACATGTACTAATTTCATTACGGTACTAAAATTGTTATGTCTAGTGCAAATTAGAGCATGTTGCTATTCAAATTAATCAGTGTCTTACAAGAATCCCAGCAATGTTAATTATATTCTCCCAGGCCATTTCACTGGCATTTTAAAATGGGAGAAGCGTAGTAGGACTGTTAAATAAACACACAGAGACCTTCGGCTCAAACTGTCAAACATATCACCCCTCGCTGGCTGGCTGGCTCCATCCCTCCCTCCCTCATCTGCTCAGCCAGGGGTTTATTTAGGCTTACAGTTTTTATCTTATATAATATCTCAGACTAAAGTTAGGAGATTATAATTTGCATTGCTGGAATCCTTGCAAGACAGCCAATAATTTGAATATAAACGTCATATATTTTGCTCAAGAGATAAAAATTGTTGTACATTAGTGTACAGTACTGGTTTTCAGTTAAAAACTGTTGTATTACAATAATATTCCCTCCTAATTGACTTGAATAAATACTTGAATGGAAATATACAATATTTTTGTTGAAACTACCCGCGTTTCAGTGTAAAGTGTCGTAATAATGAATGGTAAACAATTTGCCTTCGGCACTCTGTGTTTCAGGCACGGCGAGCCTCAGTTTATTGGACGTAAAGTGTTTTTACTGAAGGTTTTGTTGTTCTAATACCCTCAAAAACTTGGGTCGACCTATAAACAAAGAATATCATAAATTAACGATTTTTTGGTAAAAAAAATCAGGGTCGACCTACAATGCTGATGTCATCACAAGCGTGGTTACAGCGAGACTGACTGAGTGAGGGAGCGCGGGGTGGGGGGCGGTGCCGCGCGCGATTTGAATGTACTTCAATTACTTCAATGTACAGAATATTCCTCCGGCTGGGCAATCCACGTATTTGCGAATCCGTGTATGCTAAGCCCGCGTATGTGAAGGGCCGACTGTACTTATTTTGGAGTCCTGACGTTAGTGATTGCGCTGTGTTCTGACAAAAAAATTTTTTGTAATTAAAATGGCTGGCAAGCTTAAAAGTGAGAGTTTTATGGTGCTGAGAAGAAAAAGAGAAACCCATTTTAGATTTTCTATGTATTATTTAAGCATTTTCGACTTACGACCTGGATTTGGGTCCCTAACCCCTTCATAAGTCGAGGAGCAGCTGTACTCTGCAGTATAGTTTTCTGTGGCTTATGAAGTTTCTGTTGTGTTTGCTATGTGCCATCATTTTTTTTATTGTACAAATTATGAAGGAGTGTTATACTGTACTGTAGTCCAAGAGCCTTCCCCCCAAAAAAATATGATAAAACCTTAGTCACCCTTTATTCCCCCCCCTCCCATTTTTTATACCTTAGAGAAGAAGTAGAAAGTGTGGTATGGTATATTCTGTACTACATTCATAGCCTTAGAAACAATACCCAGTATATAATTATATAAATAAGAAGGCCTATGAGAAATATTGACCTCGGATGAGATATGCGAAAGTTAAGTAAAACCCGTTAAGTTTTTATGATGGAAGCAGAACTTCAGTGAAAACTAAAGGAGGTATGAGGGAGTGGTACAAAGTAATTGGAAGAGCGTGACAGGGGTGGGAGTTGTGATGTCTCACTGGATGTGTACAGTTCTTGTGCACTAGTGTTAAGTTATGAAATACAGTGACCCCTCGTTTAACGAACACCTCGGTTAACGTAATTTCGATTAACGAACTGCCTTCCATAAGGATCTTCAATTCGGTTAACGAAGTTCTTACGAACCGACCTCAACATGTTTTCGCTTGCACTGACCGGGCAACCAGCTTTAGTATCAGTCCGCCAATACATTAATCGGTTCTAGGGCTTAAATTCCTTACTATTTTAGTAAATATCAAGAAGTTTATACTATTCAATAATTTTAAAAGTTGAATATTCAATTTTTTAGTAATTTTAACAATTATTGAACATAATTGAAGGTAAAGTGACTAGTTTAATGCGCGGCATCCAGCCTCTTAACACAGCAAACAGGAGTTAGTCTCTCTCTGTTTTCACTGGAGGTAACGTCTTGCTTGAGACTCTCTTCAACTAAACGCTTTTTTTCTGTGTTTCCAAGCAAATTATTGGTAATTTTGAAATATATTTTACATATTGACAATATATAATGCAGTGCAGTGTTGATTTAAAGAAAATAATCTTGAATTACACCAGAGCTAAAATTTTATGGGTGAAATGGCGCCATGGGGTGACTTCTCTTCCACCCCAATGCCTTCTCTTCTTCCTTCTCCTCCACCCCTATTCTAAATCCCATCATCATCATCATCATCATCCAGGAGCCTTCTACATACACACCTCAAAGTAAGTGAACTTTTCTACCATTTTTGTTGAATTTAGGAAATTTTCGGTGAGCTGGAACCAATTACCCAAAAACCCATTGAAACAATGGTTTCGGTTAACGAACTTTTCGGTTAACGAACGACCTTCTGGAACGGATTGAGTTCGTTAACGGAGGGGTCACTGTAAAGTATTATGCTGATATTCTGTCATCATCCCCACTTGCCTTCACCATAAAAAGGATTTTTACAACTTAGTAACACAAATGTTTAGTACTGTCTTGAGAAAGTTTCTGTTTACACAATCTACAGTTATATGAGAAAGTTTTTTTATAACTTTTTAATTATTTTAGCAAGCCTTTACCCTATGTAGTTTATTGCAGGTTGGACAGAATCAAGTGGAACTAATATACTTTATCTTTATTCAATAACATTAATTCAGTCTTACTGCTGAAACAGACGTGTTCCACTTCAGACAACCTCCCATCACCAGCAAGTCCATCATCAAAAATCACTCGACACTAATGGTGGTCCTGTCATCCATACACACCACTACACCTGCTTCTTAGATGTCCCTCCCTCTCATTTCTAGTGAATCCTCTACAGCACCTTGGTCTTCCTCTTTTACTCAATACTGTACATTTGTCTTTAACCCCTTCTCTACTGGGATGCCACTTTTAATATTTTATTTGTTAAAGCCTGACAATTCTATTCAACACAGAGTGGACCTCATACACAATGGGTTAATAGAATAGGTTTAGTTTTATGGGCCATATTCTATACCAAAGTTAATATTTTATAGGAAAAATAGGAATTCAGATTTGTACCCCAGAAATTCTTGCATACCCTGCAAAAATTCTCTTTACACCTGTAACAGAACCATGATTAAATATAGACTATTTAGTGTCATTCATTTATTCTCATTGTTTGAAGAAATGTATTGGAAAATCTGGTGGCAGTAGAGGAATGTTAAAACTCAATTCATTCTTTCTTGTTCACAGGAATCCCTCGGATGTTTTGCCACCAACCTTACAGGCAATCACCAAGTTGATTTAGGAAACAGGTATTTGACCATCATTCAGACTCACTTAAACACATTTTTGAATTTTAACAACGTTAGTAGTGTTAGTTTATGACCTAATGGGATTCTTTAGATTGCCTGCCATAGGCTTAAGCATTGAAACTCATGATGGCTGTGGCAATAACCTGAAGGGGAGATGGCAAATCTTTGGTTAGTTACCCCAGCTGTCATGAGTTATGCTGTCCAGGGTTCCTAAACTGTGGCAGGCTTATTCCTGAGTTGTTCTATTCTGGTTTATTGTAGTTATAAACTGGATTTCAGACTCAATCTCTCGTACTGTAGATATGTACAAGTATTTTACCCGTCCTTGATTGATTCCTTCCTTTGTTTAGGTATCTGCTCAAAATTTTCTTCTTACTTAAAGTTCTTGGTATATAGAGCAATGCATCGTACAATCTTTTTTATTGAAAACTCATAGGGTAAAATTATTGTTAATACAAACTTTCCACTTGAAAGGGGTTAAGGTTACGGGATTTTTTTTTCAGTAGTATACCGGTACTGTAAATTTCGAATGGGTACTGTACTTCTATGGAGTTCTTGTGCACTTGTGTTAAGTTATGAAAGAAAGTACTGTATTATGCTGATATTCTGTGTCATCATCATCCCCACATAGCTTTCAGTGCTCACACAATTACTGCCATCAGCTGTGTCTGTTATTTCATCACCCTTCCAAAACTGCCGTAATTATTGTTGGTACACTGTATTGTTGAATGACCTTTTTAGTAAAGTTATCATATTTATTAAAAACACTGGAAATAATTTGTGAATACTCTGAGATTGATTAATACTGTAGCTAGTTAATGAGTTAACAGAGATGACACCAGTGCTCACTGGGGTAGTGGCATCACTGGAATTGTTAAATCCATCAGTACCCAGAATTCCATTGTTTACATATCAGCAAAATGTCATACATATAATCTTCCCAGTTATATTATTCAGTTTGATTAGTCTGATATTGTTTGACTTTTGACAGGAATGCTGGTGAAATGCAGCATGCTAAATATGAAGAAAGTATTGAAAAGTTTTACACACTCTGTGATCAGATGGAGTTGAATCTTGTGAGTATTTTTCTGTGTACCGTATTAGTATAAGTATTGTTAATTTTGTTTGTTTGGTTTCTATAATAGTAGTTATATTTCTTTAATTTTCTTTTAACAATCAATACTTGAGTATACGGAGTATATATTTGTATATGTTTTATTTACTACAATAAAATAATACAATAATAGAAGAAAACCTAATAATACAGTAGTAAGAAAATAGATTTTAAATGAAAATTTGTGCTAATACTCAAGTTGAATGATGGGTGGGATGGCAGGCAGTAACTAGTGGTGGTTGGTTCGGACAATGTCTGGATGTGGCAAATTCATATCTGGTCTTTTTCTCTGTCCGTATGCCACGTTTACTTCCCCACTGCTAAAATGGACTCTGTCTACATCTCCCACCACTACTCACAATGTGCGTCCTTCCACAGTCTCGGTGTGTGTACACCTTTTTGCTACCTCTCGATCACTCCCTTTTGCTGTTCCTGGTGTATTTTGTGCCTGATTTCTTGTGCCTTGTGACTGTTGTGAAGTGTAGTGATGGCACCCAAAAGGAAACGTACGTGCTTACTGAGTAGCTCAGAAGCTGGAGTTGTTATAAACGTTAGTGAGTGGTTGGTCTGTAGTGAATATGGCATCGCTAAGCAAATGGTGTCTGATATACGAAAAGCTAAGGTTCCCTGCAGTCATTTGCAATTAAATATAGCCCAGATTCTTCAACCCCTAAAATGACTGTTGGGGAATGCAAGCTGATGTACAATGTTATGATTATAATTAACGCACCTTCATCCTCCGGTTCATCCGGATACCCTCTCCTTCCTATTTGTCCAGATTTGCGAGGGTGTACTACGAAAATTTTAATATATACAGTACAGCACGCACCTTAAAATTCACAAGGGTTTGGTTCTCAAAACGGTCATGAATTGCCAAATCCGTGAATATCATTTGTTGACCGGGAGGGGGGGAGGGGCATACTGTGAACCCTCAAAGATCCAGACTAAATGGGGGAACCACCTGTTTGAAAAAGCCGATTGTCTGTATCTTCCGGCGAATGTACTAAATGTATAAAAATTATAAATAATTATTGTATATAAAAACACCAAAAGTACACTACCGTATTTTACGGCATATAAGACACATCCCCCATTTTAGCAGGGAGTATTTAGGAAAAACTTTTGTGTGTATTTTCCTCCTGTAGCCATAGTTTTCTTGAAATAATATTATACTATACAGTACCAGTAAATGTGAGGAATAAATAAAAATAATACCAATAAGTAAGTTACAACAAAAACCACTGCATTGCCAAATCAGTAAATAAAAGCCGAATGAAAGTTTAACACGGTCACCATTTGCAAACACTCCCTGCTTCACCATAGTAACGAAGACCAGCTGGAATGCAGATTCCCTAGCAAAGCTTCCACCCCCTACAGTGCCTACACTTTCCTACCGTCCTCCGCTCCCTCACTGAGCCAGCTAACTCGTGTGCAAAGAAATGTATACAGTATTCCCTTTATGTGTTTGCCCTCAGGACAATTATTTCTTTTACTTTTTTTCACAATATGTGCGTAGGATGGTGTGTGCATGTAACCGAGTAAAAATAAATGAAGAAAGTTACGTATATCTACCCGAAAATACGAGTTGAAAAACAACTATAACACCTCACAGCTTGGCCCAGTATCCCGGTGGTTACAGTGATGAGTCTAACCTGGCTACAATGCCATGATTAATCACTATTAAATCAGTAAACACTAATAACAACAGCAAATTCATTGAAATATGTCAGGGAGTGAGGAGAGTTACAACAGCAGACGACATGCTAACTAGAGTCACTCCACCCCCATTACTCGCTCCCATTGCCAGATGTACGATCGAAATACGTATCGGAGAAATACATATCTTGTAGTCTAATTTGGAAATGGTGATGGGCACAGTGATATACAAGTTATATAAACCATGCATTTACATACAGTAACCTAATAAGAAACATTGTATCATTACTAGAGTTAATGAAATTATATTCCCACTAACAATAATTGACAACTCTGTGTACGTTTCCGGCTTCCTCGGGCACCTGTGTCCTGCACGTTGACATCTTAGTAACATTGGTCTAAGATCTTTGCTCTGTTTTGGGAATGCTTCTTAGGGAGGCTTTTTAGGCCCCAGAACCCCCAAATTTTGTCCGAATCTTCTGAAATCCGGATTTACCAGGTCTGAATATTTGAGGGTTCACTGTATGTAATACAGGACAGTATATATTTCGTAACAGCAAACCATTACGAATTATGGGTGATTTCGAATTTGGGGTGTACGAATTATTGGGGTTTTACAGTAGACAAAAAGAAGCTGTTTAGGAGGGAATTAAATATGGTGAGAAAGCTAAGAGAACAAGTGGAAATAGCAAAAAAAAATGTAAGAGGAAATAAATTATAAAAAAAAAATGAAGTAAAAGGAAGATTGAGAGAATTTTACTTTTGAACAATTGATAAATGTAACATGAGATATGTGGTAGGTTGAATGGTGCCAAAATGATAAGAGAGGAAGAGACTGGCTGTAAGTAAGCTCAAGAATGGTAAGACACCAGGAATGGGTGTAATCACCTTTCAAATGTTAAGGATGGAAGGTGAAATTGTGGAAGAATGGATGGTGTACAGGTATTAATGACATAGGAAGGGTACCAAAGGAATAGTATAGCATGCACAATTGTTTATGAAATTTATGAATCTCAAAAAATCTTATTTCAGTTGATTAAAAACTACATGGGAGGTACAGGAAATGTATGTGATAAATGGGAAATTGAATGCTGGCCAAAGCATTTAATAGAATCAAATGGGTTACTGTCCTGAAGAGGATACTGTTTTCCAATGAAAGTAGGACTGTCATGAATGTGTAATGTCACCATGATTATTTTAATAATGCCATGGATGGAATAGCCAAAAATGTGATAATAGTGGTAGAGAGAGGAGGCAAGTTGTTTGTAAACTGACATTACTTTACTGTGATGTGCTACAGTGCTTGGAAGAAAAATATAAATTTTTAGTGAATACTGGAGATAAAATAGGTGGAGAAGCGATAAATTTAACCACAGAATAGCTGAGGGAAGAAACTGACAGGTGCATAGAGAAATGCAGAGAGAGAGAAGCATAAAGCAAATTAGGCGATGTACAGGGGAATTGATAAATGTATTTTAATGCGAGTGTGAAGCATGGAGTCTGGATGTAAGAGGAAGTTGTATTTCAAGGGTTAATTGATTTCTCACATATTCTATTATCTTTCTCCATCCACAGAGAACAGCAATTGACAGTCAACTGCAAGGAAAGGCTTCCCAGATGTATACACCAAATTCAATATCCACACCACCTGTTGATGTGCAGAAATATGCTCATTATCTTGGAACAGTGAGAAATCAGGTGGTGTATGCAAAAGATATTCATACTGCTCTTGCAGATGCTGCCACAAGTATAAGTGTCAACACCACAGCCATGTCAGCTATGGACAGTAGCAATTGATATGTCAGCTTCCATAGTTCTTTTTAAAATTTTCAAGCCTTATACTGCTGTCACAAATCTATAAGTGACTTAATGTATGTCATGAATATGCCATTTTATTTCATGATGACTTTAAAGGAGATTATATACAGCTCAGCAGAATTCAACAATCATTGTTAGAGTACCAAAACTCTATTCATTAGAAACCTGTAATTTTTCACATGATACATTACATTATATGCAAGACTTACTGTTTTACTGTACCATCTTTGAGATTGCAAGTTTCAGGATTAAGTAAGGCAGATATCACTGGAAACAATATATACTGTACAGTATAAGCCTATAGGGAAGTATTAAATACTTGATGAAGCAAAACCTGGTGGTCTGAGTTGGTCTGAACGTACTCAAAGAAAAAAGAAGTAATTATCTGAAGTTACAGTTACTCTGTAGCTTATTCAGGAGTGTTCACAAGTGATTGATCAAGTGTTCAATTCCTAACTAACTCAGCAATAAGTTCCACTATGCTATTGTGTACACTTGCTGATGGTGGATAAACCTGTCAATGGATGGACCAAAGTCATACTAAGAAAGTGGAATAACTCACTGGCTGTTGAACGGTGAGAATGAAACAAGTGTCACAAGGAAAAGGCCTGTACAGCATTAATGAAAAATGTCAATGAATTAAAAAACAAAGGGTAGGATGCATTGGCTTGATGGCCCATTGGAAGCCGTGTAGAAATAGACAATAAGGTATACCAAGACTTCAATACTCAAAGATGCAATATTGCTGGCATTGCATTCAACTGTTTTCTTACTTACGTACTTTTACTTTTATCCTCATCACTACTGATCGGCTCGTTAGCCACTTGGGCGATCGGTCACGTCTCTGTTACGCATTGTTGGCAAGTACTGGGCATGCACCAGCTTCTGAATGTACCTGAACCTGCTCCAGTGTTGGGCAAGTCTGGTCTTGAAAGAGCTCACAGTTGGTGCCATCACAACACTTTCTGGCAGATTGTTACAAGAGTTCACAACTCTTACTCCGAAAAAGTTTGCCCTCACAGTTTTTTGAGCTTGCGGCTTCTTCAACCTTGAACTGTGACCCCTTGTGGGGCGAGCGTCCACCTGCTCCAGGTAAGGACACTCGACTGAGTAGTGCCCTTTGAGATGCTTATACACCTCAATTAGGTCCCCCCTTGCCCGTCTGTAGTATAAGCTAGGCAAGTTTAGGCGCTCCAATCTCTCAGGGTAGCTGAGGTACCATAGTGCAGGCACCAGTCTGGTGGCCCTCTGGACATTTTCAATCAACTGACAGTCTTTAGCATATCTTGGGGACCAGACCAGGTGACAGTACTCCAGATGGGGAAGCACTTCACCTTTGAAGATCGTTACGAGGGACGGGCCGTCTAGATATCTGAACGACCTTCTTATAAGACATAATATATTTGCCTGATTTACCTTCTCGCAGTAGCCTGAGAACTTCAGCTCATTGTCAGCATACACACCTAAGTCCTTCTCACATTCAGTCTCAAATAGTGCAGTTTCTTCATCCCATTGGGACATATGATACGCCTCCTTACCGTTGGTACACCCCAGGTGCATCCTCTTACACTTCGTGACATTGAATCTCCGCAGCCATTTCTTCGACCATTCTTGGAGCTCGCAGATATCCTTCTGCAGCTCTTCAGTCTGCTTGGTTCTTGATTTCCCGAAATAACTTGACGTCATCGGCAAACATTTGTATGGAGGAGTATACAGCATCAAGCATGTCATTTATGAAACAAACAAACAGCAGCAGCCCCAATACAATGCCCTGTGGTACCCCACTTGTGACGGGTACACATGATGATTTCGTGCCATTAATCACCACACACTGCTTGTGGTCATGTAGAAAGTCTTCTATCCACACTAGGACATTTCCCTGAAACCCGTACCCTTCCAGTTTAATTTTCAGCCTCATGGGGGTACGCTGTCAAAACCCTTGGCAAAATCTAGGTATATATTGTCGATATTACCACCGTTCCAGAATATGGATCCAAATATCCAATTCCTTGAGCAATTGTGTTAAGTAGGAGCGCCCCGGCATAAAACCGTGTTGGCAATCCTTTACAAGGTTGTTTCGTAGTAAATGTTCCATTGCGGCATCTCTGAATAATGCTCTCAAGTACTTTACATACTATGCTGGTCAGGCTCACCGGTCTATAGTTGTTCGTTGAGTGACGATCGCCCTTCTTGAAGATAGGACTCGCATAAGCCATTTTCCAATCACTGGGGACCTTTTGCTCATCCAGGCATTTACAGAACAGGATCTTCAGGGTCTTGGCAAGCTTGTTGCACAACTCTCTAAGCACTCTGGGATGCACCATGCTGGGGTTGAGACTCTTATGGTCCTCAAGTCATTTGGGGTAAACTCGTTTCTCCAATCGATGTCGCCATAGTTAAAGTCCCCCATGATAAGGAGGTGGCTAGGGTTGAGCATTGCATTGTCTATTAAGGCTCTATGTTCCTTTGATTTGGTATGCTACAGTTTGGGGATCTGTAGATACACCCGACAATAAGTAAGTCCACTCCCTTTAATTTAATTTTACAACACTTCCACTCTTCAAAAACATCCTCTTCCTGTACCTTCGCCTGGCTGGCTTTAAGGTCTTGCCTAGCATAGATAACCACACCCCTCTTGCAAGTTTCTTGAGAAAAGTTCGTAAATGAGTCATATCCAGCAGTACTGAACTCGCATTCCTCTGGGTCGATTCTCCTGTTCTTGTACAACGGTTCTACAACTCCTACAATATCGGGTTGGTGTACCTTCAGTAGTGTTTCAAACTCCTCTCTCATCAAGGAACGTTTCAGTATTAGTGTACATGACATTCTAGCCAGAATTTGTCGGTAATGCCTCTGCTCTTAGTAGTAACTCTGGCCCCCTCCATTCTCAGAAGCTGCAGCATTTGCTAAGTACAGTACACTATATTTTGCAGGGTGTGGTTAGAAATGTCATTGTTTACACGGCGCTCGCCTCCTCCTGTCTGGTAGGCAGAGCTGGTGCCTCCTCCCAGGTGGGGGGGGTAGAGCGGGTGCGCCTCTGTGTCGGCACACTTGCTTCCACTACCCTCCCCCTGGATATAACCCGTGTATAGCCGTCCCCGTTCCTCCCTCCTCTGCTTCAAGTCTTGCAGGAGCTTTTTGTGCTGTTCCCTCTGCAGTGCCGTGTAATCTGGGCGAATGAATACATTCTGAAACATCTCGCTCTTTGCTAAGTTTTATGCATGCCGGATAACCTTCCATTTCTCCTCACTCTCTAGTGTGATCATGAGGGGGGCGAGGCTTGTCCCCTTGCTTTTGTCCCAGACTCCTCGTATCCTGAGAGGGGGTAGCATAATCAGAGCCTCTGTACAAATATTCACAAACTGCATCTTATTGTGTTTTCCTAGTCTCAGCTTCATTTGCCTGGGCTCTCAGGGACTTTAACTTAACCTAATTGTTAAGTAAGGGTAAATACCTGTATTTACAATAGAGTGGACCAGCAAACCTTAGGACAGGCAGAAAATACTGCACAAGAGATGAAGGAAGCTAAAAGAGGGTGTTTAGTTCATATATTTTCACAAGAAATTATTTTGAAGATGCACAGTGAATGAGGTTTTGGGGCATTTTTTGATATGCTAAACCATCAGCCAGTGTGAAGGCACGATGGTGTCTTAAATAGAAGTACTGTACTGTACAGTATAGAATAAAGTACATTGGGATAAGAAGCAAGACTGTGGAGAGGTTTAGAATACAGTACAAAGGTTGGAACACCTGAAGATGAGCCCCCTGCTTATTCCACTACCCTAAAGCTACCTGGAGGATTGTATTAGGTTAGCCGAGTGGGCTAATCTTCAAGTGATCCCATAAGTTATTGTTCAACTGTTATTCTAAAAAAATACTGAAGGACTGAGGTGTTCAAACTATTAAGACAGGGGATCTTACTCAAACAATTATCTAGCTTGATAATATTTGCGTGTACAGTAATATATGCCAATGCCTGTACTGATTTTTTCACGATCCATTTTTCCTGTCAGTTATAGTAACATTTTCCTTGTACTGTACCGTATTATATTTAATAATTTTAGCGAACTGATATTTGACGATTTGTTTTAGACCCAAAGCTCTATGGTCCTATATCTTCTATTTTTATTAACCTTTCAGGTCTATACGTCAGTGAGTTCTGTCCATAATAGCCCTTGAACAATATTTTAAAGTTTATGAAACATTGTTACTGCTAAATAATAGTAAATTTGACAAGGTACTTCTGGCATATTGGTGGATGGTATCAATGCATGGATCAAGTCTCCACATTTAATTAAACCCGAGAGCAGTTCCCTGGGTGCAAAATCTGTCTCTAAAACAGATCCTTCTGTTAGTTTCTTGCAACCTCTCCTCCCTGTATCTCTAAACCCAAGTGTTCTCCACATACCTGGAGCATCGCTATGTAGTGAAAGTGACAAAGCAAGAAGGGTAATAAACACTGATGAATGCATCTAGGTAGGCTTACCATAATTATTTATGCCAAAACCAGGACAAGGATTAACTTAAAGAGTCCATGGTATTATACTACATAATTATATTTGCCTTTTACTTGGACTTTTTACATGAAAAAAAAAGGGGAACATTATAATGGAAATTGTCAGCTCAACCCAAATTCCTGTTTCATACATAATTTAAAGGTTTTCTAATAGGTTGCAAATATAATTCAAAGAAAATACAAATTGCATTCTTCTTGCAATATAGTTTTTTGTTTGACCACCCATGCTTGTCAGTAAGGCAAGTAGTTTTCTTTACCATTGTTTCTACAATATATTGTTTTGTTTGACCAGCCATACTTGTCACTAAATAGTACTTTCTTTACATGTTTCTCACATAAAACTGAGCAAGTTAAAATAATATTCCTTCTACTGACTTAGTACATGGAAAAAATGTAAAGGAACATAATGAAAAATATCACCTAAATACCATTTGTTTCAAACATCAAAGAAAAATTGCAATAAAATGTTGTATATCATAAATACAGGTATGCTATGACCACAATACACAATTTACTTTTTTCCCCATTGTCTTTGACCATCCGTCTCTTGATAGTACTTTAGCATCTGTCATAAAACTGAGCAAGTTAAATCAATAATATCTTTGCAGGAAAGCAAGGCTTTAACAGTACTCTCTGCCATGAGGATAGTCTTGGGACCAAATAGTGTTCATAATTGAGAACTCTTTCTACAGGGGCTACGTTCCAGGCAAACGAGACAAATTCACTGACATGCATGAGATTAGGAACAGAAATGTATTTTTCACTTGTGTTCAAACATCTGAACCCATTTTGCTTCACTGTTAGTACCTGCATTATCACATTCTTCAGGTCAGTAATTTAGGAACTTTGCAAATATTACTTCTTCAAAGACTATTATACCCTTTCCAGATTTATTAACGTGGAGTTGCTGTATTCTCAATTTCTGGCCAGTTTAATTCTCTAGTAACCCTTGTGCGAGTTTACATTTCAAGGGTTTAATTAACGTGATTTGTAACAGGAACTAGACGCGTGAGAAAGAATAGAACGTAGACAGAGGGAGGGGTCCTAAACCCCCTTCTATCTACTCTCCAGACAATAACCGACTGGGGCCCTGGGACAAGAGCTCAAGATCAGTTGTGTCCAGGCTAATCCGGGACTTATGGCAAGCCTAATTATAGGCAAAAATGGACAGGCATTAGTTTCTTTCCTAAGCAATAGGAGTTTTGCTAACAAACTAAATGCACATCTTTAGCACTGCAATAATTATCAATATCTGTAGTCGGCAAATTCCTGGTAATGTAATCCAATTTCCTTGAATGAGACCCTGGTAACACCAAATTACTGTTTATGGAAATTATCAACCTTGTATTGATTGCAGAAGAGCCCAAATTATCAATGTTAATTTTGACTACAGCAAGGAAAATACTTTCAACAAGATTCCAATTTATACAACTGCGTGAATTTCTAATTATGCACTGCTGTAACATGACAAAGTCAAGTTCATTCAACCAACTTATTCTAAACAAGCAATAAATATACATACGGTAATGTTGACAAGTAATACTGTGCAAATCAAGTTTAATTTTTGCATGCTGTTATTTCATAAAGTTTGAAGACATTGATTTTTGCAGGTTCAACTACACCAAGTTCACATTACGACTGCAACACAACCATGGCATGAAGAGGTTTCAGTAAGCAGACTAGCACTGCAGTCGGATTTCTAGGTAATTAATTGTCTGCAGTACAATACACGAGTTGTGTACCATTTGCACTAAAATGAAATATTACAGTAAAGTTTTATCTAATTACTGCACCAAGCATACATATACTTTTAAACTGGTTTCAGCACCTTTAGTACAATATACATCCAGCTTTGTAGGCACAGTAGCATTCTTAACTTCTTAGACCATAATTATTATAGTCACAAACTAACTTGGCTAACCAGGATACTTATGAAAAATTTTAGGACTTTAGAATAATTTATTTTCCCTTAAAAAAAGTGAAAACAAGAATGAAATAATGGTTCCTGCACTCCTTACTCAAGTTTATTTTTATAAAAACCATACATCTTAAGACTAGATAACACAGTAAACCTATGATGGTCTCCAAGATGTAGGTTACTTCTTCTTGAGTGCCTTCTCTGCTGCCTTTGTGGTCTTGCCACCACCTTCCTTCTTGGTCACCTCCTTGATCACACCCACAGCAACAGTCTGCTTCATGTCACGTACAGCAAAGCGCCCAAGGGGAGCGTACTTCTGGAAGGTCTCCACACACATAGGCTTGCTGGGCACCATCTTGACGGTGCAGGAATCTCCCGACTTGATGGTCTTGGGACCATTTTCCAAAACCTTACCAGTACGCCTATCGATCTTTTCCAGTAGCTCGTAGAATTTGCAAGCAATGTGAGCAGTATGGCAGTCAAGCACAGGGGTGTACCCAGCATTGATCTGACCAGGATGGTTCAAGACAATCACCTGTGCAGTGAAGTCTGAAGCCTCCTTGGCAGGATCATTCTTCGAGTCAGAAGCAACAAAACCACGCTTCAGATCTTTTACAGACACGTTCTTTACGTTGAAGCCAACATTGTCTCCAGGTACAGCTTCAACCAGGGCTTCGTGGTGCATCTCTACAGACTTTACCTCAGTGGTGGGACCAGTGGGGGCAAAGTTGACAACCATGCCAGGCTTAAGGATGCCAGTCTCAACACGACCCACAGGCACTGTTCCAATGCCACCAATCTTGTAGACATCCTGAAAAGATTATCCAATTAATCATCTGCTAGCAAGCCAAAGATTACTCTACCATAAGCTGGCAAGTAGTCAACTCTTTGAAGGGCATAGTAAATTATCTAGGTGCATCACTAGCTATCTGCCAATTACAGTAGCAAGGAACTTAAAATTAACAAAATCTCTAGTAAGCAAGTATAGTCACCCACATATCCTGTTACCTCTCCAGAATGATCACATTAACTAATCCATTGTTTCATTCTGTCAATCTTTCATGTCTGAGAAACAGCAGAGTAGATAACTGCTCAAATGTACTGTACACTAGTAGTTGCAAGATTGTGGTAGTTTCCTTTTCTACCATTTACAAACTTTCTGCTAATTAAATTTGAACCAATTTCCCACTAAATCCATATGTAATCCAAATTCCACAAACCCCAAACCAGTAGACATGGCTTTTTCAGTTAGGTTAGGCTTTTAATCCTACATTTTTCTTCTGCTTCAAAGCCCTGACCAATTTTGGTGGGGGAAAAGAACAAGGTAGGTCACAATTATGCACCAAAACTTTTAGTATCACCACTAATCAACAAACCCAGTTATCCAGGCCTAAATGTATTGGTACTTATGAATAATTACCAAAACTATGGAGTATTTAAATGGTTTAATACAAGCTATAATGAAGGATCAATGTGTTTGTAAAACTGGAAGTACATGTACTGCAAATCAAATAAGAACATAAGGAGTCTGCAATAGGCCGGTTGGCCTGTGCATGGCAGCTCCTGTCGAGTTACTACCACTATCATCCATGAATCCATCTGGCCTACTTTTAAAACTCTCCAGCACTTTCTACAAAGTTGCTAAGCTTGTTCCACTCGCCCACCACCCAATTTGTGAACCATTCCTTTGTATATCCCTCCTAAACCTAAACTTATCTAACTTAAATCCATTGCCACGAGTCCTATCCTGCTTGAATATTGTAAGAACTTTATATCGCCTTTATTGATACCTTTCACCCACTTAAATACATCTATCATATATCCCCACACTGTCTTTCTAAGGAATGCAAGTTCAGTTTCTTTAACCTATCTTGATATGGAAGGTTTCCAAGTCCTGGAATCATTCTCATCATTCTTTGCTGCACCTACTCATTTAATTGATATTCATTCTATAATATGGGCACCAGAACTGAACCACAATCGCGGTGCAGCCTGACTAACACAAGATAAAGTTGCAATAAGACCTCTGCACTCTTATTACTTAAACTTCTAGATATAAAACCCAACACTCCGTTTGCCTTATTTCGAACATTAACGCAGTTTCCTAGGCCGTAGGTCCAGGCTTACAAGTACCCCCAAGTCTCTTTCACAAGTCGACCTATCTAGGTTGATGTTAAGGCTGTATACATACAGTATTTTTTCCACCAATATTAAGTACACAGCACTTGCTGGTGTTGAATTTCATTTGCCATTAAAGATTAAGTGGATGGCAATTATTCTTACTCTTCTAAACACCAAAATCTTCTAGTGGAAACTTATTTAGAGGTCATTTGCCAATTCACCTTTATTAGAGTTTTACTCGAGTAACAATTTACTCTTTTTTGGGTTACGTCTTATTCATCTAGGTAGATTCTGAGTTGAACCCCCCCCCCTCCCCCACTGTAAGAAAGAAAATGATTTAAGACTGAAGACATTTATCAACTGAACATGCACAACCTACATAATTAACAAAACCACCATAGGCTAGGAACTTCAAGCCCAAAATCCCCATCCACCCAAATTTAACATTTACATCAAGTGAGCCCCCCCCCCACAAAAAAAACTTTCAAAGCTCTAAACATAGGTCCCACTAGCATATTGCCCACCCAGGGTTAGTGCAGATACTGCAATAGAATGGTAAACTTCAGCATGCTTGGCAAGTACAGCCTAGTTGACTATTGGGAAGGGATTTATAGGAAACCCCTAACCCTTGCCAGGAAATTCGGCACTTCTTTTACAAGTGGACAACCAGCAAACCTCTAGGTTAGGTTACATTATGCATTAGGTTAATTTTGGTGCTTTTTCGTGGAGTAATGTATTTTCCACCGTTAGAATCCATGGTTGTCCACTTTCAAAATTCACACCGAAAATTCTTTAATACAACCTATACAAGAATGCCCAAACACCACACAACACTAACCTGCAGGGGAAGACGAAGGGGCTTGTCTGTGGGTCGGGCAGGGGGATCAATGTTGTCCAGAGCCTCATACAAGGTGGTATATTCATAAGATCCATTCTTGCGTTCAATTTTCTTCGCCTTCCACCATGTCATGTTATCAGATTGCTCCAACATGTTATCACCATTAAAGCCAGAAATGGGGAGGATAGGTACAATTGCAGGATTGTAACCAACCTTCTTTACGTAGGCATTCAGTTCCTTTTTGATTTCCTCAAAACGAGCCTCAGAGAACTTTGGCTCTGTGCTGTCCATCTTGTTGACAGCAACAATGAGTTGCTTGACACCTAGGGTGAAGCACAGCAGCACGTGTTCACGGGTCTGTCCGTGCTTTGAGATACCAGCTTCGAACTCTCCAGTTCCGGCAGCTACTATCAGGACAGCACAATCTGCCTGGGATGTTCCCGTGATCATGTTCTTGATGAAATCACGATGACCAGGGGCGTCGATGATAGTAACATAGAACCTCTTTGTCTCGAACTTCCAGAGTGCAATGTCGATGGTGATACCACGCTCACGTTCGGCCTTCAGCTTATCCAGCACCCAAGCATACTTGAAGGAGCCTTTGCCCATCTCAGTGGACTCTTTCTCGAACTTCTCAATGGTACGCTTGTCAATACCACCGCATTTGTAAATCAGGTGGCCAGTGGTGGTGGATTTACCAGAGTCTACGTGACCCACCACCACGATGGAAATGTGGACCTTCTCCTTGCCCATGTTTCTGGTTTACACCGGGAGCTTTGTTCTGAAAAGAAAAAGATCTTTAACTATATTGTAAGTTAGGGCAAAGTAACAAAAATCTTGACTATTGTGCTTCAGTTATAAAGCTGACCAAAGCATTTTTAAGGAATCTTTAATTTTAAAATTTGAGATACCGCTTCCAATTATCTTAATCTAATGAACTACAGCACAAGTGTTAACCTTATCTTATCTACCCATATATGAATTTCGGGCCCCGGCAGGTGGGGTGGAAGGCTAGTCGTGATCACGGTCTAACAAAATGGCGGCGGCCACCTGCCCCCTAGCTTTGTGTTCAGCTAGTAACGTGGGGTTTTTGCCAATTTTTTTCCGAGTTACACAGGTTTCCTTGTTCGGGAACTTAATTTAGTTTTTCATAATTTAAATAACCGATATTCGATAAATTAAAAGTAACCCACATTCAAAAACAAGTAACCCATATTCAAAAACAAGTAACCCACAATCAATAACCAAGATTTAATTACTTAATATTTAAAACATTTAAAAACCCTGAGCAAACTTCTTTAAATCACACCATACTGAACATTTTAGGCAAATGCCTCAATGGCACGTGACAACTCTGCATCCCGGCCAGACAGGCTTACCAACGTTCACGTACTCTACCTCCCTTACAACCAACACCTCAAGACAGAAACTTCTAATAGAACACGCTCTTGCCCACATTTCATTGTTAACATTTAGTTTAGCCGACACCGATACATGCATCTACACAAGATTTTTTAACGGTACACCCTTATCTTATTACATGAAAAGGCAGTGTTTTATAAACATAAAAGCAACTATAATAGCACGCACACTATAAAATTTTCAAGTTAAAAAAAAAAGCTTCACTTGTCTAATCCAGGTCAAGCTAAAGAATAAAATTCCCGCAAACAATATATCTTTCATGCCGGGACACAGAATACTCATCATAATGGAAAATATGCACAGGGTTCAGGGGATTACTGCAAAACATGATTCACGGTATGGTCGAGTGACAATGGCGGCGGCGTCGCCTCGTGTTCGCCATACTCCTGCCAGACCGCACCCACACCCGACATACCACCTCAATATTAAGGAAGTGCTTTTACGATTTTATACATTCTCGGGACTCTTTAATTTTTAGGCAATTAAGCATTACAGACTGCATGAGGAGTTACAACAGGAATAATTTCCACACGCCGAAGCAACATGTGCAGGGCGGCCATGCGGTGGACTTGACAGCCGGCAGCTCGCCAAGTCCAGATTTTAGAGAATTTCCTAACTCTCCAAATTAAATATTTCCATTTTCACTTCTCAAACACTTTGTGGATACTTTAGGGCACTGCACACGCAATATTCACGGTAAATTTCCATAGTATTTCTCACAAAAAACGTCACTTTCACGGATTCTTACCTTGGCAACAGGCCTGCGTCGACTGGCCACGACGGAAAGGAGTGAATGTAGGAGATGTAACTACTATATAGCCGCTCCAGCCTTTTTCATTGGTGGGATGAATGTGACGTCAGATGTTTAGAACGCGTTTATTGGCTACATGATCTCAACGTCATCTCCCAGCAGAGCTCCCAATTGGCTATGGTTGGAGACGACGCGCGCAGCCTGCCTCCTCTGCTTCTGGCGGGAATTTTATCTTCAACTGACATGTAAACAACTGTTGGAACAACATTGTGTAAACCGTAATTCCTTGTTTCATATTAATTTTTCTCTAGTTGTGCCAATTAATATTTAAAAAAAATATTCTTAACACACATTACAACATTTTAGAATATTTTGTTTTCTCGTGAAAACAATATAAATGAATATTAAATTGAGAATACAAAGAGAAACAACCGATTCAACTATTTTCTGCAAGAGCCCAAAAATATATATTAGTACACTTTCAGCGAATAATTGTCAGTGGTATAATTATATAAAAATTAATGCTTGTAATTTGAGAAAAAGATCTTTAAATTTATTTTACCGTTCATAATGGGATGTAAGCAAGTAGTAAAGTTTACGCATTTAAATAGTTTTAAAAACTAATAATAATAATAATAATAATACAGCTTCACATATGGATAGGCATGTATGTAAACAATACAATCATAAAGTTCAGCATGAATATAGACAATGTAGGTATACGGTGCACGTAGGCCGTGGGAGTATACAGTTTCCTTTTTTTTACTTCACTTTTATCCGTTTATTCTTATGTGCCTAGACAGTGCAGGTATACAACAATGGTACACAGAAGGGCAATTTGACCAAGATAGTCGATAGAGCTGAAAAACGATTTATCAAAACAGTCGCTTATTATTTGAATGAGCTTTGCATGTAGCAAAATAATGTTTTTAGTCAATTTTATAAGAAAATGTATGAATGCAATAACATTTTACTTCCATACATTATGCATAAAGAATGGGGCTTGATAGTTACATTAAAATCAACATAGAAAGCTTATTTTAAATTATCAAAGACATGTAGGTACAGTACAGTACCATTATCACTGTGTTTGCATGAAAATTAATTTTGTGGCATCAAATGTATGATACAATAATTCTTTCATAAATGATTTTAGGTATGCGGAGGTTCAGAGCTGTACTGTAAAGTACTTGGATAAATGGAGAGGATTATCACTCCAACTCTGGATATCATATACTGTACTGTATTTATACTCACATCAAATTGATACTTAATATTCAAATAATGTTCTATTTCAGGTTATATCTTAAATCCAATATAACCAATGTACCAACTGTAGCTAATGAGTCTACCGTAATTTTGTAATGTAGTGACAGGCAAGGCAAATAGGCTTAACTATTTAATTTGAAGTGTTTATGTCAGCTTGTTCAATGCTTAAGGCAGGTTTGCAAAGTTTATTGCAGTTGACACTTGAAAGTTTCTTGGGCTATCAAAGGTTCTCTAAATGTACGTGACTTGCAATAAACAACTGTACGACTATACATCTCGAAATTACAGTATCAGTGACCATATCAGAAGAAGAATTAGCGTTAATATAATTTGTTTCATCAGTAGTAGGTTTAGTAATTGTGGTTATGATGTATTAGCATACGTAGGTCCAAGATACATCAATAATTCTAGCATCTACAAAACTGCGTCTGACATAACTGTGTTTGACCGTTATGAATCTTACTGCATGTTCTCTTAATCATTTGTATATATTCAGTTCTAATGTCACTGAAAAGTGAACTCGCCCATAAATTAGATACTTATCAATCTATTGATAGTTATGTATTCATCATATACAGAAGAACTGTTTATTAATCAACTATGAAGCACTTTATAGAGGAATGTGATATATATATATCACTTAATGGTGCCAATTCATTAAAAAAAGGATAATCAAGGACATAAACAAAGATGTTAGATGAGTGGTCATTCGCAAATATACAGTTTCATTTATAATTTCACTCATGTGACATCCTACCAGCACGATCAGGATCTCGGTCAATTTGTAGACGAACCCTAGCCATTTCTATTATTATTGAACTACCATTTAAAATCTTAAAGTTGCAAGAAATCGATCATATTAATATCTTTTGTTGGCAGACAGGTGTCCTATACAAACCAGTATGCCAATATGTTAACTAGAGCTGAAGTTTTGATCGACTAACATAAGACCAATTAATTGTCTACGAAAAAATTATGTTTTATTAAACCCCCTGTATTTATGCTTTGGAGACTTCACTTGATAGGGGTCCTGACTTTGTTATTTACTAATGGATACATTGCATATACTAATTAAGCTTAATAAATTATACTGCATACTACCGTAACACTAACAATAATAGGTACAGTATATCCCAATAAGGCTACTGGTAACACAAATACCCTAAATTTAATGTGTAAATCTTACTACTGTCTAAACATCTGTGAGAAAAGTTACACACACACACACACACCATGCACAAATTTATAGATTATGTCCTATGACTTATGATAATTATAAATAACCAAACTATACATATGCTACCCGTCCGATCTTTTCTAATTTGCGTAAAATTTACAGATGCTTGGTCGTGGGCAGTATGCCCTTTAATCAAAATGAAACAGGACCCCTGTAGAGGAAACATATGGATGATTGCTTGTATCTTCTTCATCTGGGGTGCTGCCATCGTGCGGCCACAATAAGTATCAAGGTCAGTCAATTTCCAGCAACACCAACAGTAAACAGAGGCTCGAGGAGTGTTTTGGAATACATGTACCAGGTTTTGAGTAAGGACCACTGCAGTCTGAATTAACTGATCACTTACCTACATTACACACACATATTTATATATAACTTATTAACTCAACCTGAGCTCGCATACTATGTCGATGCCTGTGCCCAATATAATCACATATTAGTGCTCTTATAAATCAACTTTCATTGGGGTCAGTTACGATTACAATAGTGACTGAAAATTATTAGATCTTGGATGTTTCCACTCTGGAGCCTTTAGTTTCGTCAAGCCCGAAACGTAAGTTACATCAGGTGGCAGGGTTTTGTCATACTGTATTTTCCACGTGTGAATAGACAAAAGACGGATATATGTTAATGACACGAAGTAAAACAAAAGTACTCGCTTAACTTTTGGACTTTATATATCACAACAGTCCTTGAAGACAGATATCCACCGGCATCATAAGTCAAGATGAAGGAAATATACAAACTATTTTTTGCGGGATTTTATGCAATAACATTTTACGTCCATTTACAAACATCAAAATCAATTAGTTTACTTCAATTAAGATACATCAATGTTCTCACAATAGGATTACTCATATCAAATATTTAAATAGCGTGAGAGCGATCTTTTAATGACGTAAAAATATGAACACGTGCGAAAACTACAATAATTTGCTAGTTGGCACCTGTTCAACGTGTCCGTGGATCTATGTTCATTTTCTTCAGGTATCATCCTTCCCACATTTTATTTGCTGTCTGTCAAACTTGCAGAATTATTTCGCCTGCTTTTCGTAGTATACACATATCCTTTGATTAATTCAGAGTAGCTGATCGACAGTTAAAAAAGCCGTGCTTATGGAGTGGTGAATGTAGCCATTTCCGTAAAATGGTTACGTATTAGTTGGGAACCCCTGGTTAGTGATACCGGTGGGACCAAAGAGCTTTTACCCAGGGAGACTTTCAGCGTACACTGAAACTGGGTTAAAGCGTACTCCCTTTACCTGTTAGGAAGATTCAATATCCTTTGATACAGTTTAATTCAGGTTTGCTAAGTACTGCAATGAGTATATAAGCAATAAGTTTCTGGAGATCTGTACCAGGGATGAGTTTAAAGTATTTAGCTAGTCTACAACGATGAACAAAAAAACAAGAAATTATGAAGAAAAACCGATATGAGTAACCTACTACCATAAACTGTACTGTAAATATTTATAATTTCTTTAGACTGATACTGCAAGTCTTACATTACCAACATTTCTAGCCATCTGAAGCATTTGATTTTAATATTTTTCTTAGTGTAATGACAAACATACTTTAAGGGAGTCTGCCTCCTCAATTTAGGAGGTAGGATTCCAATCAGCTACTGTACCTAGTCTGTCCGACCCATCTTTCTGTCTACAGCTTCTCTCCAACTGACACGAAGATATCTGATAATTACTTGTATCGATATACAAGGGAGAACCCAGAAATACTTTAATGGAGGCATATACTCTTATAAAAGAACTTAGGAAACCTAAGTAGGATTGAAAGAGCATTGCGTGAGTCGGCACCGTTGTAACAGGTTTCTGGTAGTAGCTCTCGACAGGAGCTGCCATGCACAGGCCAACCGGCCTATTGCAGACTCCTTATTTTCTTATGTTCTTATGTAACTCCTGCAAGAAATGTACACATTACAGAAACACACAAGTTATGGCTTTGCTATCACTCTTGGAGTCAACCATAAACAGTAAAAATAATTCCGATTCATTAGTAAAATCGCTGGTGTATTCCGAATATCTTTTTCTTCGTCTGGTGTGGGATCATGATGAAGCACATACTGTATTTGTCCCCCAAAATAGTTGGGTATTGTAGCAGAAATGTGTTATGTATAACAATTGTGGTGTAATGTAATTACCAGAGCTGACCATTTCAGGACAATCTCCTCTAGTATCTACTCACTTAGACAAAGAAACTTACAAAGGGGGTTCGATAATATGAGAGTTCGCCGGCACCCCTGAATCCGCCAATGGTACCCCTCTCCCTCAAGATTTCTTATTCTAAAATCTCTTTGAAATTTCATAATCTTTGTGGATAAATATTTCCCGAGTATAAATGCTACTAAAAGCGAAATGAAGGGGGAGGTGGGGAGTGAGGGGTGGTGGGTAAGGGAATATATATATATATATATATATATATATATATATATATATATATATATATATATATATATATATATATATATATATATATATATATATATATATATATATATATATATATATATATATATATATATATATATATATATATATATATATATATATATATATATATATATATATGATTAAACTTAATATGAGACACCGTTATAATTAAAAAAAAATTTTATTCCTTCCCTTTCTATAATTTTTGAGGGAAATATCTCGCAACAAGCACCCTACCCCCTAGCTAAGCCCTTGGTACATTAAAGATATATTCCTTAGGGGTAAGGCCACTCTACTCTACACACCCCTGTTCCGAAGGCTAATGCACAGATGCATTTGCTAGTGAAAAAGAAAAATCAGGAAATTCCTGGACGAAGGGCACGTGATTCTTACCCGTGTAGACACCTATGCCTGTACTGTATAATTCAAACATACCAGATTTTCCGGAAATACTACACGAAACAAAATTATGTTATCAATTATAACTTTCTGGTGAAAAACTTTATTTTAGGATTTCATTAAGTAGATTATTTAACAACAGCTGGAATATAAACTCTCGGTGAGAAAACAAATAAACAACCTGCGGCATCAACTGGACTTGGACCATAAGATAACGTTATGTCATGTTAATACAATATATCTTTCTTAAAAATATATTTTACATCGAAAATAAGTAATATATCATAGGAATACAAAAGTAGCTCGTGATTTTCTCAGAAAACTACGAAAGTGTGAGTGTATCTGAGTGACGTGGAGGGGCAGGTTGTGTTCGCCACCGCGCAGCCGCCCTCATGACGTCACACATTTACTTCCGCTTTAACAATAAATCCCCAAAATACCTTCCGTTCCCCAAACTTCATTTTCAATCAGAAAATTGTAAAATCCACGCCATACTGAAAAACAGAAATACTTTATGCAGGTCTTCCCGTACATTATTGGAACAGCCATGCTGGGTACGAGGATGTGAGTAGCATTTGCTAGAATTTTTATTTCTTGACAAATATAGACCATTTCTTGAGCCGTACAAGTAGATTTTAAGTTATAACATGCAAGGTTATTATAAAACTAAGCCCAGGAAAAGTTTTCTTCGCGTTTCAAACTTTCAAAACAAATCGACTAGGGTTAACATACGGTTACCGGCAGATTGACCTTGAACTTCTGTCAAGCCACATCTTACTTTAAGCACTTTTCAAAATTTAACGTGAACATAGGGTTAATATTTATTATACATAAATATTGTCGTAATAAGTGGGAGTAGTAAGCACTAACAGTATATAATGCCAAGTGGTGCAGATGAAACTGACTACTACGGATTCTGACAAGGTTACCAACCCTGCCGAGACGCGCGCAACACGTGGTGTGAGGCAGACCACGTGGGTGCTCGTGCTCACGTGTTCTCTATACATACCAATATACTCCATTTTGCAAATATATATATATATCAAATTATATAAACAGGTTTTAATTTTGAATTAGTTTCCATTAAAAAACGTATACCATATGTTTGATCATAGTATTGATTTTGGTTACGTCGAAGGGTAAGCTAATTCAAGCACTGAGAGTGCAATGACATAGTAGACTGGGGTGAAGGATAGGGTGGTAAATGGCCCACCAGGCAGTGTTGTCCCTCTTGGCAGGTTGTACCATGCCAGGCTGTTGCTATTACAATGTAAACCATGCTGGAGGCAACCCCAGCACGTGACGTCACACATCCACTCGCCCACACCCTGTGAGTCACCACATCCAACACCTTCCACCGCCCACTGTCTTCACCCCATCTCCCTTTCACGATAGGTAGGTAAAGGGAGGAAAGCAAATGGAAAGGGCAGTGTAAAGGAAGGATAAGAATGTAGAAGATAGGGGTGAATGTTTTTTTTGTACTAGACTGTACATGATAAACCTCCTCCACCCCTTTCACTACTTCAACACACTCCACTGCTCCAACCTTTCCAAGCTTAGCAACTTTGTAGTAAGTGCTGGAACGCTGGAAAGTTTCAAAAGGAGGCTAGATAGGTTCATGGATGATAGAAAGGTAGTAACTCGACAGGAGCTGCCATGCACAGGCCAACCGGCCTATTGCACTCTCCTTATTTTCTTATGTTCTTATGTTCAATAATTCCCGCTAGTACCTCCACACCCTCACCATCCTACTACTGAACCTGACCCCCCACCATCTTACTACTGTATTGAACCTGACCACCCACATGGCATCAAAGGTAATATCCTTAAATGGATTAGGGCGTGGTTACAGGACAGGAAACAGCAAGTGAGCATTAACTTCACTAAATCCCAGTGGAGCACCGTCACTAGTGGAGTTCCCCAAGGCTCAGTACTTGGATCATTATTATTTATTATATATTATATACATAAACGACATAGATATCGGCATAGACAGCAACATAAGTAAATTTGCTGATGACACTAAAATAGGACGTGTTATTAAATCTGACGAGGACTCCGCAAAACTACAGGAAGATCTAAACAAATTTTTCGAATGGTCTGAAAAATGGCAGATGAAATTCAACGTGGGCAAATGTAAAGTACTCAGTATAGGAGATATAAACAGGGAAACCAGTTACCAGATGAACAACGATGCCATTGAGAAATCCGACTGCGAGAGAGATTTAAGAGTAATGATAAGTAGGAACCTTAAGCCAAGTAAACAATGTGTTTTTGCTGGTAACAAGGCTAATAAAGTACTTGGGTTCATACAAAGGAGTGTTAGTTACAAGACTAGCGAGGTCATCCTAAAACTGTATCTTGCATTTGTGAGACCACACCTGGATTACGCAGTTCAGTTCTGGTCACCGTATTACAGAATGGATATAGAATCCTTGGTGCCCTTATTATAGAATGGATATCAATTCACTAGAGTCGGTGCAGCGAAGAATGACGAAAATGATTCCGGGACTTAGAAACCTTCCATATCAGGATAGGTTAAAGAAACTTAACTTGCATTCCCTAGAAAGACGAAGAGTGCGGGGAGATATGATAGAAGTATTTAAGTGGGTGAAAGGAATCAATAAAGGGAATATAGATAAAGTTCGTATAATATCCGAGCAGGATAGGACTCGGAGCAACGGATTTAAGTTGTATAAGTTTAGGTTTAGGAGGGAGATAGGAAGAAACTGGTTCACAGATAGGGTGGTGGACGAGTGGAACAAGCTTAGCAACTTTGTAGTAAGTGCTGGAACTCTGGAAAGTTTCAAAAGGAGGCTAGATAGATTCATGGATGATAGAGAGTGGTAGTAACTCTCGACAGGAGCTGCCATGCACAGGCCAACCGGCCTATTGCAGACTCCTTATTTTCTTATGTTCTTATGAAAAAATTCTGAGGAGAATGACAAGACTAATCCCGGGCGTTAGGAACCTTGAGTATAGAGACAGGTTAAAGCATCTTAATTTGCACTCCCTCGAGAGACGTAGAGCGAGGGGCGACCTGATAGAGGTGTATAAATGGAAGTCAGGGCTAAACAAAGGGGACATTACAAAGGTGCTCAAACTATCCAACCAGGAGCGAACTCGTAACAATGGTTTTAAATTAGACAAATTTAGATTTAGGCGCGAAATAGGTAAACACTGGTTTGGAAACAGAGTAGTGGATCATTAACTCGCTGGGTAGTTTCAAACATAGGTTGGATGCTTATAATTATGAGCAATAGGGGTTGGGTGTAAACGGGACTGCCCAGTATGGGCCAATAGGCCCGCTGCAGTTTCCACCATTCTTATGTTCTTATGTACTACTGAACCTGACCACCCACCATCCTACCGTAGTAATAATAAAGTTATTAATCGTTTGCTCTTCAAATAATTGTAAAAAAAAATATATGGAGAGAAAGGTATATACTGTATACTTTTAAAATAATGACATCTGTCGTTTTGTATTTCTCATAAATAATAGTGTTAAGGTTAAATTAGTATAAGCTTTCAATTATAGCTGGCATGGTTAGGTGAGGTCCGGCGAGCACAGTTACTTTGGTTGAGGTTAAAATTGTTACCTCCTGCTTTTAATGTACTGGACTTGGGTACTCTCAAACAACGTGGTGGTACCTTATCTTGTTTATAGTGACAACTGTATGGGTACAGTATAAGTAATACCGTATCGAGTGTTTTGTAAACGTATTTTCCATCCATTTTTTGTTTTTAATTAGTTCTGTATCATAGTGTGAGATGCCAACAAGTGTTAGTAGACGATTTTTGTCTGGTAAATCCAGTTTAATCGCACCAGTGCAAACGATGATATGTATGCACAGGGGGGAATTTGTACTAACACGGAGTCTTAGATGATATCAAATTTCGTTGCCTCGTTGAAGGTCAGCGAATAATCTCAATTGTTTCAAAATTTTTAATATTGTTTTAAAAACTTAGAATATATGTTGTCAAATAGTAAAAGTGGGTCCCATACCATGATTGTCCGTTAGGGACAATGTGGATACAGCACACTGTATATTAAAGCCTTCGATACACAAGAAGGCAAAATGACTGGTTCACCTTCACTTTTCCAAGTTATCTTTTATCTTTTCTTTTATCCTCTTCACCACTGATCGGCTCGTTAGCCGCTTGGGCGATCGGTCACGTCTGTTACTTTTCCTTTTCTTTTATCCTCTTCACCAAATGATCGACTCGTTAGCCGATAGGGCGATCGGTCACGTCTCTGTTACGCACGGTTGGCAAGTACTGGGCATGCACCGGCTCCTGAATGTACCTGAATCTGCTCCAGTGTTAGTCAAGTCTTGTCTTGAAAGAGCTCACACTCGGTGCCGTCACAACACTTTCTGGTAGATCGTTCCAAGAGTTCACAACTCTCACTCCGAAAAAGTTTACCCTCACAGTTTTCTGGACTTGCGGCTTCTTCAATCTTGAGCTGTGACCCCTTGTGGGGCGAGCGTCCGCCAGCTCTAAGTTATATACTTAGGTACCCATTTACAGCTGGGTGAACGCTTCAACTAGACCGCCGCGCTCTGTCAAAGAGAAGTGTGATATTAATGGAAAAGTGTACAAAATAAGGGTGATCCTCGTGTGGAGACCGTGCATATATTCCGCTTTTCTTCTTTCATTAAGTGATGTTACTACACGTTCATAGGGCTGCTACATCGTCCAGGGCTGAAATTTTCTACATCCAGAAAAAATAGTTAATCCTCGTCTGTGTCGGTGAGAAGTGAACCAGGCTTAACTTTTATGAAAAAATCTCATCTCTAAAAGATTCCTATATCCAAGCAAAACAAGGTCTAAGGTGCATTGAAATATTTCCTGCCCCACTGCCCACTGGGTGATCTCGGCTACAGCTACACAAAAACAAATATTACAGGAAAACTAAGCTTCAAATTTACAAAGCATTTCCTGCATGTGTATGTGTGTGTGTGCAACACTTTTAATTTTGTGATTAATTCATACCAGGGCAAATTATGCTTCAGTTTCAAATAACACTGCTACCTGTATCTCTTCATGAAAATACATTGCTCAATTAATTTTAAAAATCGTGCACACCTTCAAAAAGATATAAGTAGGAAAAAGTAAAACGCAAGATGACTAAAATTATTCCGAAATTATATCGTCTCGATTATTCAGGTAAGCTGAGGATCATGGAAGACGTAAACCCAGACCACTTGTTCAGGATGTCAGGCGTTACAAACTCAAGGGGTTATAAATTCATGCTCGCCAAGCTGTCATGCAGAACGAGCATAAAAAGGAAGTACAATATAATCATCTTCTCATCGAGGATAGTAGACCTACGGAACAGTCTAACAACGGGATATCATACACAGCCCATTGGCCACCTCAAGTTGTGGAACCTGTAAGGAATTTTTTTTTAAATAATTATCATTCTTTATAAACTTTAAAATTATATTTCGTTTCAGTGTTAATTACTTCACTTTATCATGATCATTAAGGAAGTTTACTTGTCATATTTTAATACCAAGACGTAACAGGGTTAAAGTGATAATAACAAAACAAGTAAACGTAATTACAATTACAACAAAATAAAACTGACCATAGTACAGTACGGTATAAGGCAGCACTAGCACCTGGTAATGACTGTGTTTAAGTACCCAGAAAATAAGTTAACGTAACGGTTTGGCAGAGTAATAATTGAGCAATCGTCAGGTTTTTTACTAACATCCTCCTCTAGTTGAGAAAAGGATGTTAATTACTATGATGGCGTAATGATGATAATGACAACGACGTTGATGATGCAGCAGAACATAATTATGTTCCCCACTTGAATGCCATTTTCGTCTTAATAACCATAACACCAAATTTTGTACAACAACGAATCTAAGACAATCCCGTCTGGAAGTTTCCCTCGTCTCGCCAACATTACCAGGAGGCGGATGTTTTACCCCACAGCTGACAGCCGTCGTGGTGACAGCGTGTCTCGTCCCTGGGTGATTTAACCCACCAAAATTTCACGAGTAACTAATGAAGAACATGTTCCGGAATACTAAATTTGGAACAACAATAAATGTAATACGTGTCACTGTGGAAGTTTACCTAGCCTTTACAAAGTTCCATCACCCAGAGCAGACATCACGGCATCTGTCAGGCTGGCTAAAGAATAGCTCAACTTCTAGACAACTGCAGAGACCACACGAATTAGATTTGTAACATTTTCCTTTTGCTGATAATTTTTTTTATAGATATACTAGATTAATAAATATCATTATTACCACAACAGCTATAGTTTTTATTAACGAATAAATTAGTAAATTTAATATATTTAATGAAGTGGAAATGGGTCGTAAATCTAACCAAGTATTGGTTTGTGTACATGTGCGGGCAACAACCTGGCGCCAAAACCTGACGTTTCTAGAATTGCAGTCCTCTGGTCCTCCCACAAGGCACTCTTGTCTGGGCGAATCAACAAGGATTCTAAATTTTGTTGTTTATTTTTTTGATTGTGCTTTGTATGATAATGCTTTATTAAAATAACTTCCTCTCATAGAGACACACTGGAATTTAGTGGTAGTGCTTGTGTTAGTGGTTTTCAATAAAAAAAAAGATAGCTTAGCATACAAAAGGATATTGAATTAATAAATCGGTGTCACATGGAACATAAACTTGTGTGCATGGGTATTAGCCTATTTTTTTTAGTTGGTAACGACACGTCTCTTATGTTTGATACTCTTCTGAAGAAATATAATATTGGCTCTTTAATCTGGTGATCCGTTTCCCCTGTGGTTATCCACGGCCTTGACCGTGAGAGTGGTGGTGGTGGGGGAGAGGGTTTGGCCGTGGGAGGGGAGGAGCAGGAGGGGCAGTGTCGGGTTCTTGCGGGAGGAGGAAAGCCTGGGTAACGGTGAGGGGGAAGAAGAACAGAGGGAGGGAACCCAGGTGATGGCGACGGGGTGGAGGAAGGGAGGGACGGATAGAGGAGAGCCAGGGTTTCGGGTGGGTGGACCACGGGGCGTCTCAGCTCTCTAGGAAAACAAGCACCCCTCCTCCCCCACGTGTTCCTCGTCACTCTTACTCCACATGTGTCTCACTGACTCTGTTTAACTCCACCTGCCTATATCGTTAATGACTGTTTTCCTACATACGACTGTAGCCTTGGTGGTTTCCTTTGTACCAAACTGTGTGTGTTTTAGTTTAGTTTAACAAATTTATTGGCAAAGCGTGGAGTACAGTTTGCCTATTCTGAGTAATTCAGTCAGGTCTTGATACTGAGGGTGGTATCACTTCTCACTGCCACGCAGGACAGAGGTTCATACACAAAGAAATACATCATATTCATTAACAGGTATATATGTATAGAGGTCAGATTCATGTGGGTAATGTCACTGTTCACTGCCATGCAGGACAGAGGTTCGTACACAAAGAGATGCATCATATTCATTGACAGTATATATATATATATATATATATATATATATATATATATATATATATATATATATATATATATATATATATATATAGTAGATCCAATGAAATGGATAAGATAAATCATGAAACAACGAGCACCGTTGTTTCCCTTTTCGTGTTTTATCAAGATATATATATATATATATATATATATATATATATATATATATATATATATACACACATACATAGGTCAGATTCATGTGTGTAATGTCACTCTTCACTGCCATACAGGACAGAGGTTCGTACACAAAGAATGCATCATATTGTAGGGGTATCGATATATTAATGTTGTCTAGCACTCAGGATGGAAGGAAACTCTAATGTGGTTTTCTTATATAATATAAGTTATATGATAGACAGTCTGGTGCTGGAGGTGCTGTGTGGTGAGGGGCTACTTGGTAGAGACGTGCGGTGAGTAGCTCGTTGAAGGAGGTAGATGTGGAGGAGCTTCGTTAGAGAAGATGTTGCCTGTTGCTGGCCTCCTGGTTGAATGAAATGTTAACAGCGTGGAGCTTGCTGGAGGAGATGTTGCTTGTTCAGGAAAATGGGCAGAATGAGAGTTGGTTGGTGAGGAAGCTCAGAGAAGGACATGCTCGCTGGCGGGAGCGAGGACCGCCAGGCAGGCTGAGGAGAGGCGAGGGTCGCCAGGCAGCGGCAGAGGAGGAGGTGTTGCTTGTTCAAGAAGATTGGTCAGACTGAATCTCAATGGAGAGACAGAGCTTATATACCCAGCAGCAGCCGCTATGAGTCATGGTGGGAAAACCCGAGAAGTAGCCGGTGAATAGTTTCGTTGCTAAGATACGGTAACATCTGGTTGGTTGCTAGGGAAGGCGGCACATTGGAATGCGATAGCAGGTGGTGAGCTGCTACGCAGTTGTAGGCAGTTGTAGGGGAGAAGTCCACTACAATATTCATTGACACTCAAACTGTATTCGAAATCACCTGGAGAAGCACCGATTGATCAATGATTCCCAGCATGGCTTCACAAGCGGACGTTCTTGTCTAACTAATCTATTAACATTCTTTTCATCAGTTTTCGAATCGGTGGACGAGGGGCACAATTATGATGTGGTATATCTCGACTTCAGCAAAGCCTTCGACAGAGTCCCCCACGAAAGACTAATTAGAAAGGTAGAAGCTCATGGCATCAAAGCTAATATCCTTAAATGGATTAGGGCGTGGTTACAGGACAGGAAACAGCCAGTGAGCATTAACGGCACTAAGTCCCATTGGAGCAACGTTACAAGTGGGGTTCCCCAAGGCTCAGTACTTGGGCCATTATTATTTATTATATACATAAACGACATAGATATCGGCATAGACAGCAACATAAGTAAATTTGCTGATGATACTAAAATAGGACGTGTTATTAAATCCGACGAGGACTCAGCAAAACTACAGGAAGATCTAAACAAATTTTTCGAATGGTCTGAAAAATGGCAGATGAAATTCAACGTGGACAAATGTAAAGTACTCAGTATAGGTGATGTAAACAGGGAAACCAGATACCAGATGAACAATGATGCCATAGAGAAATCCGACTGCGAGAGAGATTTAGGAGTAATGATAAGTAGGAACCTTAAGCCGAGTAAACAATGTGTTTTTGCTTGTAACAAGGCTAATAAAGTACTTGGGTTCATACAAAGGAGTGTTAGTTACAAGACTAGCGAGGTCATCCTAAAACTGTATCTTGCTCTTGTGAGACCACACCTGGATTACCCAGTTCAGTTCTGGTCACCGTATTACAGAATGGATATAGATTCCTTGGAAAGAATTCAGAGGAGAATGACAAGACTAATCCCGGGCATTAGGATCCTTGAGCATAGAGACAGGTTAAAGCATCTTAATTTGCACTCCCTCGAGAGACGTAGAGCGAGGGGCGACCTGATAGAGGTGTATAAGTGGAAGGCAGGGCTAAACATAGGGGACATTACAAAGGTACTCAAACTATCCAACCAGGAGCAAACTCGTAACAATGGTTTTAAATTAGACAAATTTAGATTTAGGCGGGAAATAGGTAAACACTGGTTTGGAAACAGAGTAGTGGATGAATGGAACACGTTACCAAATATCATCATTAACTCGAATACGCTGAATAGCTTCAAACATAGGTTGGATGCTTTTTGAGCAATAGGGGTTGGGTGTAAACGGGACTGCCCAGTATGGGCCAATAGGCCCGCTGCAGTTTCCTCCATTCTTATGTTCTTATGTTAACACTATATATAGGTCAGATTCATGTGGGTAATGCCACTGTTCACTGCCATGCAGGACAGAGGTTCATACACAAAGAAGGAAATACATCATATTCATCAGCAGTATATATAGGTCAGTGGATCACATACATTGGAGTCATATTCTAATTGAAGACTAATCAGTGTGAGCTAGCAAATTTGGGATAAACAGCAAGAATGTCCTCAAGCACCCCTGATTCAATGTAGTAATTACATAGCTCAAGATACAATAAGTCAGGTGGCCTGAAGTCTTTGACAGTGTCACATTCAATAATGCAGTGTTCAAGTGTATGCTTTAGAGGTTTATCACAAAGTTTACATGCCGAGTGTTCCGGTATGGGTACAGCGTTACTAACTTGCCAGATGTGTCTGTATCCTAGCCTAATTCGGGCCACGACTACTTCACATTGTCTGGTTCTGTCCTTATGCTGGCCATACCGGTACATCTTGTCACAAAATTTGTCATATTTACTAATGCTACAACTGCCAGGTCTCTCTGCATTTCTCACTTCTTTTAGATCAGAGTTCATGATTCTGACTTGAATGTTTTTAATTACAGCATTGGACAGGCCAAGGTCACGGTCAACATTTTCTTTCTTACATGCCTCATTGGCCAGTCTATCAGCACGGTCATGATACCTGATTTCAACATGGGACGGAATCCACACAAATTCGATACGAAAGTTGTTCTCATTGGCAGTTATCACATTCCTTTTAATTTCACATACAACTTTAGACATAAAGCCTGACGGGCTGTTCATTGATTTCAATGAGAGTCACAGAATATCACCTCACCTCCATTTTCTTTGAGGTGGTCTGTGGCTAAGTAGATTCCAGTTAGTTCAGTTTGTGTTGTGCTGGCCCAGTTGTTCAGCCTTTGCTTGTTTGACACTATCATCTCTTTTTCTTTATATATTACAATTGCACAACGTGTTCTACCTGTGTTTAGACAAACACAGGTAAAAGCATAACATTCACTTGATTTAATACTCTCTGTGTGTCTGTTAATAGTTTCTAGTGTGACACATCTCACCACATCGGTGTTTAACATTTGCTTACTACCAACAGGAGTGTAATTAATAGGAACTGATATATCCAGCCAAGGAGGAATGGCATTAATAGGTTCGTCTGGGGTGATTGGGACATTCAGTTTCAAGAGATCTGCAACACTTTTATGAAGCCACGCCCCAAAGAGAGTCTTTTGTGGAAGGTTAGCGTGATGTTCGGGATTATTTAGATAGAACATCAACTCAGTTTGAGCTGTAATTTGGGAACCATTGTTCTTCAAAACTTTGACACAAAACATGGTATTAAGTAGAGCTATCCTCTCAGATAGGGAGGGCAGTCCGAGCTCTTTCCTCATGTTTACAATTCTGGTTGATTTTGGGCAACCTAGAATGATGTGCATGGCTTCATTTTGCACTACCTCAAGGCTGTTGAGTTGCTTCGGCGGAATAGTCACAAGATAGAGAGCTCTTTCAATAAACCGTTAATTATTATTATTATTATTATTATTATTATTATTATTATTATTATGATAGTCAAGTACAGAACGAATGAAGTGAAGATAGAAAGTACGAGCATAGGTGATGTTAATTCCATAGCCCTTGCCAACAAGGGTTCTGAGGGGTTTAATGCGCTGCATTAGTTTGGCACGAAGGTTGCTGACAAAGTTTGCATCATTCACACAAATTCCAAGATATTTATAGGAGCTACATAGTTCCAAGGGCACGCTGTTAATGTTAAAGTCAAGAGGCAGAGGGTGAGCAGGACGAGGATTGAAGACCCTCGTGTTGTCAACAGATATTATGAGACCACATTCAACAGTTCTCCGAGCAAATACATCCAGCAAGGCTTGGAGCCTGAGTTTGGTTTGTGTCATAATGCAGATATCATCAGCATAGCATATTACGGCTTCGTTTGACTGACCTGGAATGTCAGAAATAAGCGTGTGCATCAGTATATTAAAGAGCATAGGACTTAACACTCCTCCCTGAGGCGTGCCAAGCTCAAGTGATCTCATTCTGGTACTTTTAACTCCACTAAACAGAACACTGGCATACCTGTTGGACAGATAACCCTTTATCCATGTCAGGAGGTTACCTTGGATGCCAAAATTAGCTAGTTGCTCAAGTATAATGTCTCTATTAGCTACATCAAAAGCTGATTTAAGGTCTATGAAGGCTGTTTGTGTCTTATCTTCTGAGTGAAAGATATTCTGCAAAGCATGTCTGTGTGCTACGCCCGGGCATGAACCCGTACAGATTAGGGGCGAGTTTGTCTTTGACTTGAAACATGAGACAGTTTAGAACAACTCTTTCAAGGACTTTACACATACAGGATGTGAGTGAAATTGGCCTGAAGTTTGGAGAATTAGCTTTAGGGATTGGTACTATGTTTCCATGAGTCCATGTCTTAGGCAGAATACCCTGTGTGAGGCTCATTTGATACAGGTCAAGCAGTGGATGGTTAGGGATCTCATTCAACAATCTCAGGGTGTTATAGGTTATGCCATCCTCACCAGGGGAAGATGACTCACCTTTCATCAGGGGTGGGTGACTTGGTAATGGCTCTAATATTGTTCCACACTTCTGCTAGAGTGGTTGTTCTATTAATCCCCTGTAAGAATTGTTCCCAATAGGTGTTTCTCACCTGACCTTTGAGTTCACGAAATTCTCTGTTAGCTTTGAGGAATGCCAAGAGGCTATCACTAGTTTTGTGCGTGTATGTGTGTGTGTAATAATAATAATAATAAATAATAATTAACGGTTTATTGAAAGAGCTTGGCAGCCAGAAGGCTGAAAATATACAGTTACATATTTGGGGAATGGGTTACGAATTACAAATAATGTACAAGTAACATAAGTGACACAAATAAGACATATAATAACTAGATGTGGAAAAGCTCAAACTACAGTTCATTTCAACATAGTGACAGTGCAAGGAGCAGTGTTTACTGGGAGTGAATACACTGATTTATTACAAGTTATTGATAAGTTTTACAATGGTTGGGACTGGGCTGTTCTTATAGCGATCAGTTCGTGCACGTATGGGCTGGATGCGGTTGTGGTGTCGAACAGCAATTCTCGGACAAGGGATCTCAGGTGTTAGTAGGAGCCGGTGTCGGGGATGGTGTAGAAGCTTCTTACCAAATTTGCAGATGAGGTCGTGGTGATGGTCAGTGAGAGTCGAAAGGGTCAGTGTGTTGAGCGCTTCTTGATATGTGGAGTAGGAAGGGGAGAGAATAATCTTGCATGCCCTCTTTTGCACTTTTTCTAGGTGTTTACGTTGTGTGGCATTTAGGGAGGAAGACCAGGTGGGGGAGGCATAGGTGAGCTTGGGAAGTATGAATGTTGTGTAAACACTGAGGAGCTCGTGTGCAGGAACTCCGAGGGACTTGAGTCGGCGGAGGAGGTGGAGACGGAAACTGGAGGATTTGATAACTTCACTGACGTGTGGTTTCCAATTTAGTTTGTTGTCTATGGTGACGCCGAGGAGCTTCGTGGAATCTACAACCTGGAGTGTGTTCGGACCTAGAGTAATGGAAGGAGGTGGGACAATGTCGGAGGAGAGGTTGATGTGCATAACCATGGTCTTGGTATGGTTGTTGGTGGCCCAGTTTTGGAGACTGTTCAATAAATCCTGAAGGGCGGTATAGTTGGGAGCAGAATTGTTGACGCTGATCCCAATGGTGGAGTCGTCGACATATTTCCAGCGAGCAGGGGTTTCTCTTAGGGCATCATTGATGTGTGTGTGTGTGTGTGTGTGTGTGTGTGTGTGTGTGTGTGTGTGTGTGTGTGTGTGTGTGTGTTCCATCCTCCGAGTTCGCTGGGAAGACAAGAGAACAAATGCCAGCATCCTTGCTGACACCAACTGTAGGAGCATCGAGGCTACCATCATACATGAACAAGTACGTTGGACTGGCCATGTTACTCGCATGGACGACAGTAGACTACCAAAGCAGCTACTTTACAGTCATCTAACGAATGGTAAACGTAACGCCGGCGGGCAACTGAAAAGATATAAGGACAGTATTAAGACAAACCTGAAAAAGTGCAAAATGGACCCCCTCACCTGGGAGTCGATTACTCCACATCGTAACGCTTGGAGGAGCACCACACGAGAAGGTGTCAATACTTTCGAGTTAGCCCGATTGGAAACCGAGGCAGACAACCGCCAACGCGGTAAAGACGCTGCCACCGCCCTTCCCGCACTCGATGTAGCCCTGACCTAAACTATCCTAATCTAACCTATTTTGGAGTAGCCTAACCTAACCTATCTGAGGTTCTGAGGTACAGTACAGTATTGCCACAGTCAAACTAGCAGTACCTTCTTGACCCTACCATAGTTGAGTAGAGGCGAGTGAGCAAACACCTTGACCTCACCTCTGTCAGACCTGACCCAAGGCGTGACCTTTAAGCCGTGGGACCTGACCTGAGTTGTAAGTAGTAGTGCTCTTTCCTATTTATAGTTTTCAGTGAGGGAATGTGGGAGAGCGAGGGAGTGCGTGAGAGTGAGGGAGTGTGTGAGAGTGAGGGAGTGTGTGAGAGTGAGGGAGTGTGTGAGAGTGAGGTAGTGTGTGTGAGAGTGAGGTAGTGTGTGAGAGTGAGGGAGTGTGTGAGAGTGAGGTAGTGTGTGAGAGTGAGGGAGTGTGTGAGAGTGAGAGTGTGTGAAAGTGAGAGTGTGTGAGAGTGAGGTAGTGTGTGAGAGTGAGGGAGTGTGTGAGAGTGAGGGAGTGTGTGAGAGTGTGTGAGAGTGAGGTGTGTGGTGAGGTGGGGAAAGTGTGAGAGAGGTGAGGTAGTGTGTGAGAGTGAGGTGAGGTGGTGTGAAGAGGAGGAGTGAAAGTGAGGTAGTGTGTGATGTGGAGGTAGTGTGAGTGTGTGAGGTGAGAGTGAGCGTGTGAGAGTGAGGGAGTGTGTGAGAGTGAGGTAGTGTGTGAGAGTGAAAGTGAGGTAGTGTGTGAGAGTGAGGTAGTGTGTGAGAGTGAGGGAGTGTGTGAGAGTGAGGTAGTGTGTGAGAGTGAGAGTGTGTGAGAGTGAGGTAATATAGAGAATGAGAGTGGGGGGGGGCTGTAGTACAAGGTGTAGTGTTGTTAGTAACCGTTGTAATTTAGTGGTAGAAGGAGCAGCTGTATATTATTGTTAGTAGTAATATTGACGATCATTATTATGAAGTATTAATAACCATTATTATTAGTAGTAGTGGCCTAGGTGTTATCTGAACAGAAGCAGCAGCCCAGAATCTACGTTGCAGCCTGGTTGTGATGTTGATTGTCCTTCTCTCTTCTTGGTCTGCATTACTTTGCTTAAGGGGAACGAGGTCTTTGGCCCCAAAGCCGACAACAGTCGCAGATATTAACTATGAGGCAACACAAGTCAATATCTGTCCCATTCATTGACAACTGGGACAACTTCTACGGCAGAAGGGACCTTTATGCTAGGGATGGGGTGCACCTGTCTCGGGATGAGGTGGCAACCCTGGCTGGGTCTCTAGAGGGGGCACGGGGGTGGGGGAAACTGCAGTGGGAGCGGGTAAACAAAGTAAAAGATTACAGGGAAATAGTGTTAGGAATGATGACAAAACTAAATTAAACAGGGAGTTTAAAACTAAACGCGGTAAAGGGAGGACTCAGAACACGACTAACTTAAATGTCTACTACGCGAACAGTAGAAGTATGAGAAACAAAATGGATGATATTAGGGCCTTGGTATGTACCGAAAAAATCGATATAATAGCATTCACCGAAACATGGATCAACCTAGACTCACGTGAGTTACCGGTCGAATACCAAATTGCGGGTTACAAACTGTTCCATACCGATAGGCAGACCAGGAAAGGAGGCGGAGTAGCAATCTATGTTAGGGATAATCTGAAATGTGAAATAAATAAGGAAATAAAAACTGAGCGGAATACAGAAACAATTTGGATAGAATTAATCGACGGTAGGGAAAAATTAATCACAGGAGTAGTATATAGACCTCCCAATCTTGATAGAGTCAATGAGCGACTTATCTGGGATGAAATGCGCAGGGCTCCCACACACAACAAAGTCTGTAGAGTAGGCGACTTTAACCTTGGCCAAATAGATTGGACTGACCTTACAGGTAACTCAGAATCAGAGGATTTTCTCGAGACGATTCAGGACTGTTTTCTAAGACAACATATAACCGAACCCACCCGGGGTAATAATATACTCGATTTAGTTCTGTCAAACAGGGAAAACCTCATTAGCAATGTCGAGGTAGGGAACGAACTTGCAAACAGCTATCACAAAGAAATTAGATTCCAGTTAGATTTTCAGGGCAGACGTAAGGAAAATTCCACTAAAGTACCAGATTCCAGAAGGGCAAACTTTGACAGTTTAAAGAGGCAGCTGAGAGAAAGGGTGTCGCGCATGGGTGTGAACCTGACAGATGACACCGACCTGATAACGAGATCTGAGATTGCCGAGTTCCACGACAATTTAAATAATGAGTTACTTAATGCACAAAGGCAGAACATACCAAACCAAAAACTCAGATCAGACAACAATGACCCTAAATGGATAAATAATTATTTAAAGAACATCATTGGCCAAAGGAAGGCTATAGGTAGAAGGATAAATCGTGGCGAAATTTACCTCCAGGATTATTATAAGGTATTGGCGAGTAGGGTTAAAACCGAGATAAGGAAAGCCAAGAGGAATAATGAGGTAAGGATAGCAAGGGAGGTGAAGACAAACCCCAAAGGATTCTACCAAAGGTATCAAACTAAAACACGAGAAAAGATTGGACCAATACTGTCAGATACCGGCGAGCTCAGTGACAACGACGGAGAAATGAGCAATAATTTGAATAAATATTTTTCAACAGTTTTTACCACCGAAAATTTAAACATGATACCCGAGGCACCGACTCTATTCAGAGATAGTGAAGAAAACAAATTAAGCGAGATAGTAGTGACTTGTAACGATGTTAGTAAGCAAATAGACAAACTAAAGCCTAATAAGTCACCTGGTCCCGATGAGATATTTGCCAGACTATTAAAGGAATGTAAGGAAGAGCTTAGTATGCCCTTAGCAAAATTGTTTAACATGTCCTTAAAAACAGGTGTAGTACCAGAATCCTGGAGGATAGCGAATGTAATACCGATTTTCAAGAAGGGGGATAGATCACTATCCTCTAACTACCGCCCAATGAGCCTAACATCAATAGTAGGCAAATTACTAGAATCAATCATTTCAAACTCTATTCGAAACCACTTGGAGAAGCACAAGTTGATCAATGATTCCCAACATGGCTTCACAAGCGGGCGTTCACGTCTAACTTATCTATTAACATTCTTTTCATCAGTTTTCGAGTCGGTGGACGAGGGGCACAATTATGATGTGGTATATCTCGACTTTAGCAAAGCCTTCGACAGAGTCCCCCACTAAAGACTAATTAGAAAGGTAGAAGCACATGGCATCAAAGGTAATATCCTTAAATGGATTAGGGCGTGGTTACAGGACAGGAGACAGTGAGTGAGCATTAACGGCACTAAGTCCCATTGGAGCAACGTCACTAGTGGAGTTCCCCAAGGCTCAGTACTTGGACCATTATTATTTATTATATACATAAACGATATAGATATCGGGATAGACAGCAACATAAGTAAATTTGCTGATGACACTAAAATAGGACGTGTTATTAAATTTGACGAGGACTCCGCAAAACTACAGGAAGATCTAAACAAATTTTTCGAATGGTCTGAAAAATGGCAGATGAAATTCAACGTGGACAAATGTAAAGTACTCAGTATAGGAGATGTAAAGAGGGAAACCAGATACCAGATGAACAACGATGCCATAGAGAAATCCGACTGCTAGAGAGATTTAGGAGTAATGATAAGTAGGAACCTTAAGCCAAGTAAACAATGTGTTTTTGCTCGTAACAAGGCTAATAAAGTACTTGGGTTCATACAAAGGAGTGTTAGTTACAAGACTAGTGAGGTCATCCTAAAACTGTATCTTGGGCTTGTGAGACCACACCTGGATTACACAGTTCAGTTCTGGTCACCGTATTACAGAATGGATATAGAATCCTTGGAAAGAATTTAGAGGAGAATGACAAGACTAATCCCGGGCATTAGGATCCTTGAGTATAGAGACAGGTTAAAGCATCTTAATTTGCACTCCCTCGAGAGACGTAGAGTGAGGGGCAACCTGATAGAGGTGTCATCTGTCAGGTTCACGGCCAATCGCGACACCCCCTCTCTCAGCTGCCTCTTTAAACTGTCAAAGTTTGCCCTTCTGAAATCTGGTACTTCAGTGGAATTTTCCTTACGTCTGCCCTGAAAATCTAACTGGAATCTAATTTCTTTGTGATAGCTGTTTGCAAGTTCGTTCCCTACCTCGACATTGCTAATGTGGTTTTCCCTGTTTGACAGAACTAAATTGAGTATATTATTACCCTGGGTGGGTTCGGTTATATGTTGACTTAGAAAACAGTCCTGGATCGTCTCGAGAAAATCCTCTGATTCTGAGTTACCTGTAAGGTCAGTTCAATCTATTTGGCCAAGGTTAAAGTCGCCTACTATACAGACTTTGTTGTGTATGGAAGCCCTGCGCATTTCATCCCAGATAAGTCGCTCATTGACTCTATTAAGATTGGGAGGTCTATATATTACTCCTGTGATTAATTTTTCCCTACCGTCGATTAATTCTATCCAAATTGTTTCTGTATTCCGCTCAGTTTTTATTTCCTTATTTATTTCACATTTCAGATTATCCCTAACATAGATTGCTACTCCTCCTCCTTTCCTGGTCTGCCTATCGGTATGGAACAGTTTGTAACCCGCAATTTGGTATTCGACCGGTAACTCACGTGAGTCTAGGTTGATCCATGTTTCGGTGAATGCTATTATATCGATTTTTTCGGTACATACCAAGGCCCTAATATCATCCATTTTGTTTCTCATACTTCTACTGTTCGCGTAGTAGACATTTAAGTTAGTCGTGTTCTGAGTCCTCCCCTTACCGCGTTTAGTTTTAAACTCCCTGTCTAATTTAGTTTTGTCATCATTCCTAACACTATTTCCCTTTAATCTTTCACTTTGTTTACCCTTGTTTGTGACCACGTGTTTTGTGGCCACGTGGTAGAGTGAATTTGTTTGTGGCTATGCAATTGAGTACATATATTAGTAGTCATGTGTTGCAGTGCCTCAATTTGTAGCCATGAGGTAGAGAACAAGTGTTTGTGGCCACGAGGTAGACACATGTTTGTGACCACATGATAGACACCAGCGCGCGTGCGTGTGTAAGATGTGTGCACATACTACAGGTATTGTATATTTGTATCTGTATACATGTGATTGTGTGTCAAAATACATGATGTGTACGTGTGTCTGTGATCTGTGTGTACACCTGCAAGTGCATGTACAGTATATGTGCATGTTTACTCGAATACAGGAAAAATGGCAATAGGAAAATATGGCACCGGAAAAAAGGCATTATCATCAGACTAGGAAAAATGGCACATTAATTTTTATTGACATGTTTTCGCTAAAATTTTATAACCTAACCTAACCTAACCTAACCTAACCTATCCTATGCACGCCGTCGCTCATTAGCTCGTTTGTGGTTCGAGAGGGCCTTTGTTCATTAGCTCGAGCTAACGAGCTCGTTTGTGGTTCGTGAGCTCGAAGTGAAATTTGTTGTGCCCTTTTTTCCTAGTATGAAAATTGTGCTATATTTTCCTGTCCCATTTTTTCCGGTGCCGTTGCTGTATAACCCCTTCAATACCATGACCTATTATATTATGTAAGGCGCCACTGTAGAATTAAGTCGCCGCAAGCAAGGGGTTAAGTCATCGTATTCAAGGTGGTTAAATCATAGTACTCGAGGGTGGTTAAGTCTTCGTACTGAAGGTGGTTAAGTCATCGTACGCATGTGACCCGAAAATGGTCAACAGTACGACTCACCAACAGGAAGAAGACCCAGGAGGGAGGAAGGGAAGTGGGAAGGCCAAGTGTAGAAAGTGTTAGTTAACAAAGCTTGCTAACACTTGGACACACTAGAGAGGAGAAGGAAAGTAGACAGAAAAGATAAATAAAAGGGAGATAAAAAAATAAGGAAAAAGAGAGAAAATGTAAGATTACGAGAATACTGTTGTTGATGTTAGTTATGATAATTATTATAATGCTATCATTATTGGTGCATTTATTATTAGCATAATTTTACTGTTATTGTGAAACAATGAGTTTATTTTCTTTTTTATAATAGTAATGATGATGATAATAATAATATTAGTATTAGTATCATCATTTTCAATTTTTCATCACCATTATATCGTTAATTCATCGCACATTTCCTTATCACTTCATTTATTATTAAAAATAATTTTATAATTGATATTATTTTACGATGATAACGAGGAGGAGGGTGTGGTGGTGAAGGAGGAGGGTGTGGTGGTGGAGGTCTTAAGATCAACGGAGACATGACTGACTCACCACCACCACCGCCGCCACGATCAATACCCTGGGAGAGTGTAGGTGGTGGAGGGAGGCGGAAAGAGAGTGAGGGAGAGAGGAAGGAGGAGGGGTAGGGCAAGAGATGGAGAAGTAGGTATAATAGGAGGAAAGAATGGAGAAAGGGGGGACAGAAAGAGATAAACAAAATATATGAGATAACTAGAAATCATTACAACACATAAAAATGAAAACAAACCGACACAGAACAACAGTAAGACACGAGTTTAATAAATAAAAAAAAACGCAAGGATAACGAAACACCCAAGTGACTGTAATAATTCATAAAATAGTGAGTGAGAAAGACTGTTCAGTCACAAATAAGAGAATATTCATGTATGTTGAAAAAATATACACATAAATAGATGAGTCACACACACACACACCATTCAAGGAAAAACCAACAACAGAGGGGCGGGTACATAGGAGTCGGCAATGCGGACACAAGATGTTGCATCATATATCGTGAGCTCTTAAGTTATATGACATTACCCATGTTCAGCGAAGTATACAATATACTTGTATTAAGATAATTCACGCAAACCTCACGTTCAAATTTTACTGTTGATCAAAATAACTTTGATTTCAACAGCAAAACGCAAGGGAAAGAAAAAAAAAACAAATATCGTCTTACACATATGTATCATAACAACACGGACTACTGGGCGTGTTTTCTCCCCTTATTATCTTGTCATATCTGGCCGAGTTAATTTGCCCTAAGTATTGATCTTGTTAAGTGAGGCATATGTCAACCCTTAGGTGGGGCTTGTAACCTTGTTTTTTCCCCGCATAACCTACTGTACCTATAATTCCCCTCTATATTGATTCCATGAAAAATGGTGAGAAGATAATAAGCATACTCAAAGATAATGGTGAATGTATTGCATATTCAGATAATGTCGAATGTAGAAGCGATTCTTGGCTGGACACCATGTGGAAATTTTCCACGTGTTGCCCCTTAGCCGCTGTCTCCGGGAGTCTGTATTCGGTAAAATGTAAGGAATACAAAAATCCACGTGATAATTAATTACGCGAAATTATTGAAATAAAACAAAAATAATTTGGCTGTGAGTGGGGCAGAGAAAGTTTGCCCTAAGGGGTATACAACAAGATAAGGCTGTCCAGCTAGCCTTCTAGTTCACTGTACCGGGCACAATCATGGAGTACGAACTGGCCACCTACACCAGACTCCATCACACTGCTAACACATCCACTTTTGGTCACATGCCGTACTTCGGTGCCTTCTTTTATATGCCGTAGATACTTTTTATTCTCGAATGAGCTTCTCGGTCACTTTAGTTCTAAGCAGTGGACTTGTTGTAAACAGTATGGAAATCAAAATGGTTTTACAAACATTGGATCAACAAATTTTGTCGAATAAACTTAAACTTATACAGTATAATATCATTACAAATAACACGAGGGTGTGACAGTATGTAAACAGAAGATTATTTTGCGGGCATAGGAGGGTGTGAGGAAGTGTGTGAAGGAGCACCAAGGTTTGGCAGCGTGGCCTGGGTGGGTGGGGCCGCCGGTGGCGGCTGGGTGGCGCGGGTTGCTAGGTAACCCCCGCCACCAGATGGTAAGGACCCACCGCCCTGCTCGTGTCACCCATACTCACCCATGAAGGCTTCAGCTCCGGAAGGTTTATCTTACAGTTTTGTCCTGTGGCTTTCTTTACCCACCCTGAACAAGCCAGGACTAAAACGTTGGCATATTGACCCTTGCTCAGTCCCCTATACTTTCAAGAAAGTAACCCTCTTACTCCAACGTTAAAAGCCCTCCTCAAACCTCTTAGTCTAATTTCCTTCTCTGGCATATCATTTGGTCTTTCCACACCTCTCCAGTCTTTAAATGTAAACTATAATGTATAGGTGTAAGGAGGACCGGTCTTCTTGGACTATTCCTTGTTAACTCAGGGTGTGATTGTTGCTTTGGCGACAGCTACACCTTTAACCAAATTCACATCTAGGTGGTTTTAGGGCCGGTCATACTCGAACACGGAGGGCAACTATTACGTATTTGTTATAGTATAGAGCGCGGTAAAATCATGGTGGAACATATTGTAAATGATGCTGTTTTCCAAGCTGTCAGATTATGTGTTGGGTGTGAATTTATTTTTGTGAACAATGTAGGAGGTAGACGTTGAGCTCCAAGGGGAACTTTTTTTTTTTTAATTGAAACAGTTTATTTAGCCAGAAAAACACAGATACAGAGTGGATAATAATATCAATATAAACATGGCTGAGCCAGTTGAGAACCTGAGCTCTCTTTTAGGCACCTGATATATACTATTGAGTATTTTGGCTTGAAAGTTGACGGCAGACTCGTCGGTGATGTTAGTACTCATGGTAGAGAATTAACCGAAAGTGAATTATTGTTAAGCTTACGAGCTGTTTTAAAAATGATGAAAAGAGAAAAGCAGGAGCCGAGAATTGCAAGGAAGAACTGAACATGCACTGCAAACTTTGGTGAATAGGATGGAATTGAGGGGTTAATATGCGAGCATCCTGCCTTCCGGATTGCTTACTCCAGCCCTCGTGCATAGATTTGTCATGAACTGCCTGTATACCTGCCTGCAGAGATGAGAGCAGCTGGTGATGAAAAACATAAACTCATAAGAACATAAGAACATAAGAAAATAAGGAGTCTGCAATAGGCCGGTTGGCCTGTGCATGGCAGCTCCTGTCAAGAGTTACTACCACTCTCTATCATCCATGAATCTATCCAGCTTCCTTTTGAAACTTTCCAGCGTTCCAGCACTTACTACAAAGTTGCTAAGCTTGTTCCACTCGTCCACCACCCTATTTGTGAACCAGTTCCTTCCTATCTCCCTCCTAAACCTAAACTTATCCAACTTAAATCCGTTGCTCCGATTCCTATCCTGCTCGGATATTATAAGAACGTTTTCTATATCCCATTTATTGATTCCTTTCACCCACTTAAATACTTCTACCATATCTCCCCACACTCTTCGTCTTTCTAGGGAATGCAAGTTTAGTTTCTTTAACCTATCCTGATATGGAAGGTTTCTAAGTCCCGGAATCATTTTCGTCATTCTTCGCTGCACCGACTCTAGTGAATTGATATCCATTCTATAATAAGGGCACCAGAACTGAACCGCATAATCGAGGTGCGGCCTGACTAGCGCAAGATATAGTTGCAATAAGACCTCTGCACTCTTATTACTTACACTTCTAGATATAAAACCCAATACTCTGTTTGCCTTATTTCGAACATTAGCGCACTGTTTTCTAGGCCGTAGGTCCGGGCTTACAAGTACCCCTAGGTCTCTTTCACAAGTCTACTTCTCAAGGTTGATGTTGTTAAGACTGTATACATTGACAGTATTTGTTCTTCCAATATTAAGTACGCTGCACGTGCTGGTGTTGAATTTCATTTGCCATTTTTCAGACCACCCCTGCAGTTTATTTAGATCCTCCTGTAGTGCATTTGCATCCTGCCGTGAGTTAATCTGCCTCCCTATTTTGGTGTCATCCGCAAACTTGCTTATGTCACTGCTGATCCCAGTATCTAGATCGTTTATGTAGATTATGAACAAGAGTGGGCCTAGTACTTACCCCTGGGGAACCCCACTGATTATACAGCCCCACTCAGATTTAACACCATTTACGCTGACCCTCTGCGTTCTATCGGTGAGCCATGATTTTATCCAATTTAAAACTTTCCCCTCGATACCATGAGCCTTAACTTTTCTCAGAAGCCTCTGATGCGGTACTCTGTCAAATGCTTTGCTAAAGTCTTAGTAAATAACATCGTAATTTTCGTTATTATCTACTACCTCGAAGACTTTCCTAAAAAACGTCAGCAGATGGAACAAGACTCCATGTTGTGCCAAGGACGAACTCTGGTTGTTCCGTGGCTCGGGAAGGTTGACGTCTTGGTGACTTTGACCTCGTGAAAATATTAATTTCGTGTCAGTAGAGAGCAGAAGTGTTGTGGCTGGAGGAATTATTCACGTTCCTCAGTCTGTCCGTCCGAGCAGTTCGGGAGTCCCCACCATCTGGAATTCAGAGAGGTGACAATTAAAACGACGATGGGCTTGCAGGATAGTGAGACTCGTTACGATGGACTTGAACTAACCTAATCTAATTCGGCCATAACCTGTCAATACAAATTGCATATCAATGAATCAATTCCTTAACACATGATATAAAAGGCTCTTAACATCATTATTGTAGACACAGTAATCATCGCAGGACACAGTAAGAGAACCACATCTATCTATTCCTCAAATTATAGCATCTATAATGGTGCGTTGACTTATCTTATAATTACACATTATTAAATATAAGTAATTCTCATATATGTGAATTATTTAATACATCACAATCACACTTAAGTGTTACGAGACTAATGCCAGCAGAGGTTTAAGATGTTCACAGTATGTCTGTAGAGGTAGTATGATCGGGTAGTCTCAGACTCTCAGTGCATCCCCTGCGTAGTGGCCCCTCGCCATATGCAAGTGGGTATTCAGCAAATACCAGGGTAGCTCAGCGGTAAACACCCTCATAGCTCGCTTCACTCCCCTCTCTTATATCTTCACTACCTCGTAACTAAAACTATTTTCTAACAAGTTATTAACACTGTCCACGCGGTTTCCCGTGAGCGGTAACAAACATCTTGGGGTATTAAAGTATGCATTTTGCACGACTACCTTATACGCTGATGTCCATTACAGTTCGCGAGTTATTTGGGTAACAAATGTTCCTTAAAAAAAAAAAGAAGATATATATTGTCAGGTAATTTGTTCCATGTACTCAAACCCATGAGTGCTATCTCTGTGGTGTGAGATTAGAGTGTACCTAAATGGTCGCAAAAAAAGGGAAGACAAGAACAAACAAAAGCTCTTGGAGCCAGAAACCCAAAACAGCTAATTGAGGGAAATGTTAAGTAACAAAGGTGTGAGAGATGTGTGGGTGGACGACCGTTATTAGAGTCTCAGGGGGAGAAGAATATTATGAAAACGAATGCAATTAGAGCATGATAAAGACTGACACGATGGCACAGAATAGACTGTACGTGGAAGGGGAACATGCAGAAGGCGTGACCTCTTACGGTCTGGAGTGTTGTGTTTATGAACGCTCAAGCGCTTCCCTGTTGGGCGCTGTGATGCTTTGGGGGTTCACCTTGCACAGGCTGTAAAGGGATACCCATACTGCCCAATACACTAGTTCCTGCACCTGTGTGAGTGCAAATCTGAATTTGAATCAGATTTGTTACACTAGAATAGCACGAACCTTTTTTGGGTGACGGAATTGTTCACTGTCTAGAAGACTTGTCACACGGTTTTACTGTATTGTTTTGACAGTGGGACGAGAGGAAGGACTGTAGGGGAGATCGATGATAAGGCCGAGTAACAGGGTACAGTACGCGTGAACTAAAAGAGTGTGATGATATAATAGAATGCCTGGGGGAGAAACTACTGGTCACCATCCTGCTGGAAAAGTGAGAGACAGTGCAGAGGACAGAAACCGATTAGACATAAAAGTGATGATGTCTGTAAATGAAACCCCATAGTGATGACAACTTCCTGGCGGCGTTCACAGACACACTGAACTTAAGTCGAGGATGTGTATGTGTCTGATTAGTTTCAGTCGTGTCAGTTTAGTTTGGTTAATTTAAGTACATAATATCCATTATATATTTTACATCATTTGAATTTCAGAGCTGTTCTATGCCTCCTCTATACACTTGTTCTCTCTCACGCAATAGGCCTTAACGACTGTTTTGACTTTCATATCTGGTTGTTCAAATCTCATGCCCTCTTCCCCTCCTCTCCCACTCTTCCTTATCCTCTTTTCCATGCCCTTATCCCCCCCTCTCTGTCTCTCCTCCAACCTTTTCTCCCTACTTCCATTATTAAGAAAAATAAGAATGATATTTATTAAGAGAGAGAGAATCATCACCAGGACAAAAGATAAGTAACTATCTCCCACTAGTCTCTTAAGAACATAAGAACATTAGAATGGAGGAAACTGCAGCGGGCCTATTGGCCCATACTGGGCAGTCCCATTTACACCCAACCCCTATTGCTCATATAAGCATCCAACCTATGTTTGAAGCTATCCAGCGTATTCGAGTTAATGATGATGTTTGGTAACTTGTTCCATTCATCCACTACTCTTTTTCCAAACCAGTGTTTACCTATTTCGCGCCTAAATCTAAATTAGTCTAATTTAAAACCATTGTTACTGGTTCTCTCCTGGTTGGATAGTTTGAGTACCTTTTTAATGTCCCCTTTGTTTAGCCCTGACTTCCATTTATACTCCAATATCATGTCGCCTCTCGCTCTACGTCTCTCGCTGGAGTGCAAATTAAGATGCTTTAACCTGTCTCTATACTCAAGGTTCCAAATGCCCGGGATTAGCCTTGTCATTCTCCTCTGAATTCTTTCCAAGGATTCTATATCCATTCTGTTATACGGTGACCAGAACTGAACTGCGTAATCCAGGTGAGGTCTCACAAGCGCAAGATATAATCTCAAGATGACCTCGTTAGTCTTGTAACTAACACTCCTTTGTATGAACCCAAGTACTTTATTAGCCTTGTTACGAGCAAATACACATTGTTTACTTGGCTTAAGATTCCTACTTATCATTACTCCTAAATCTCTCTCGCAGTCGGATTTCTCAATGGCATCGTTGTTCATCTGGTAACTGGTTTCCCTGTTTCCATCTCCTATACTGAGTACTTTACATTTGTCCACATTGAATTTCATCTGCCATTTTTCAGACCATTTGAAAAATTTGTTTAGATCTTCCTGTAGTTTTGCAGAGTCCTCGTCAGATTTAATTACACGTCCTATTTTAGTGTCATCAGCAAATTTACTTATGTTTCTGTCTATGCCGATATCTATGTCGTTTATGTATAAAATAAATAATAATGGTCCAAGTACTGAGCCTTGGGAAACTCCACTAGTGACGTTGCTCCAATTGGATTTAGTGCCGTTAATGCTCACTCGCTGTTTCCTGTCCTGTAACCACGCCCTCATCCATTTCAGAATATTACCTTTAATGCCATGTGCTTCTACCTTTCTTATTAGTCTTTCATGGGGGAATCTGTCGAAGGCTTTGCTAAAGTCGAGATATACCACATCATAATTGTGCCCCTCGTCCACCTACTCGAAAACTGACGAAAAGAATGTTAATAGATGAGTTAGACATGAACGCCCACTTGTGAAGCCATGCTGGGAATCATTGATCAGTTTGTGCTTCTCTAGGTGGTTTCGAATAGAGTTTGAAATGATTGCTTCCAGTAATTTGCCTACAATTGATGTTAGACTGATTGGACGGTAGTTAGAGGATAGTGATCCATCCCCCTTCTTGAAAATCCGTATTACATTTGCTATCCTCCTGAATTCTGGTATACACCTGTTTTTAAGGACGTGTTAAACAACTTTGCTAAGGGCATACTAAGTTCTTCCTTACATTCCTTTAATACTCTGGCAAATATCTCATCGGGACCAGGTGACTTATTAGGCTTTAGTTTGTCTATTTGCTTACTAACATCGTTACTGGTCACTACTATCTCACTTAATTTGTTTTCTTCACTATCTCTGAATAGAGTCGGTGCCTCGGGTATCATGTTTAAATTTTCGGTGGTAAAAACTGTTGAAATATATTTATTCAAATTATTGCTCATTTCTCCGTCGTTGTTAGTGAGCTCGCCGGTATCTGGCCGTATTGGTCCAATCTTTTCTCGTGTTTTAGTTTGATACATTTGATAGAATCCCTTGGGGTTTCTCTTCGCCTCCCTTGCTAACCTCAGCTCATTATTCCTCTTTGCTTTCCTTATCTCGGTCTTAACCCTACCGGCCAATACCTTATAATGATCCCGGAGGTAAATTTCGCCACGATTTATCCTCCTACCTATAGCCTTTCTTTGACCAATAATGTTCTTTAAATAATTATTTATCCATTTAGGGTCATTGTTGTTTGATCTGAGTTTTTTGTATGGTATGTTCTGCCTTTGTGCATTAAGTAACTCATTATTTAAATTGTCGTGGAACTCGGCAACCTCAGATCTCGTTATCAGGTCAGTTTCAACGGTCAGGTCCGAGTAGTTCACCTCCAAGCCTGATACCCCTTCTCTCAACTGCCTCTTCAAACTATCAAAGTTTGCCCTTCTGAAATCTGGGACTTTTGTGGAATTTTCCTTACATCTGCCATGAAAATCTAACTGGAATCTAATTTCTTTGTGATCGCTGTTTGCAAGTTCGTTCCCTACCTCGACATTACTTATGAGGTGTTCTTTGTTCGACAGAACTAAATCGAGTATATTATTACTGTTATCGCCGCTGGCTTCAGCTACAGTGCTGGCGTGTGATGCCATTAAATCTTTCGACCTGTGACCTCGCCAAATGTAGAAGTGTTTACAGACAAGTCCTGGTTTTGCTGAGTGGACTGTCTTTGACTGGTGGCGGTGGCTGCCCGCCCCTCCATGAGACAGATCGCCCTCTCTAGTGATGCTGTGAAGACCAGCCTTCTGTCCGAGAATTTGTGCTGGGACGATTTAAGCAAAATATTGTTTTCTCTTGGAACACCATGCTGATCTGCATTGACCCGCACTTGTAAGTACAGCCTAAGTGATGACATACCCCTCGGTACTGAAATATTGTTGAATAATTACGCCTACTCGTTTCTGCCTAACCTGGAATAATAAGACAATGCAGAGTGAAGCGAAGCTAAGATTAATAGAGTTATGAACTTTGTGTTATGTCACTATGTTTAATAAATTGTAATTAAGATAAAATTGTGTGAGACTAACTAATTATGTATCAGATGGATCACCTTGTAATATTATGAATGCCTTCTCCTCTGCAGGTTTTGACCACATCAATAAATATTGAATGCGTCAAAAGACGGGTTTCAATCATTCCCTTCGACTTGCCCGTAACCTGAACGTCCTTAACTAAGGCGTTTACAATTACCCTGGGTGGGTTCGGTTATATGTTGACTTAGGAAACAGGCCTGGATCGTTTCAAGAAAATCCTCTGATTCTGAGTTACCCGTAATGTCAATCCAATCTATTTGGCCAAGGTTAAAGTCGCCTACTATACAGACTTTGTTGTGTATGGAAGCCCTGCGCATTTCATCCCAGATATGTTGCTCATTAACTCTATCAAGATTGGGAGGTCTATATATTACTCCTGTGATTAATTTTTCCCTACCTTCGATTAATTCTATCCAAATTGTTTCTTTACTCCGCTCAGTTTTTATTTCCTTACTTATTTCACACTTCAGATTATCCCTGACATAGATTGCTACTCCGCCTCCTTTCCTAATCTGCCTATCGGTATGGAATAATCTGTAACCTGCAATTTGGTATTCGACAGGTAACTCATGTGAGTCTAGGTTGATCCATGTTTCAGTGAATGCTATTTTATCGATTTTTTCGGTACATACCAAGGCTCTAATATTATCCATTTTGTTTCTCATACTTTTACTGTTCGCGTAGTAGACATTTAAGTTAGTCGTGTTTTGAGTCCTCCCTTTGCCGAGTTTAGGTTTTAACTCGCTGTCTACTTTAGTTTCGTCATCATTCCTAACACTATTTCCTTGTAACCTTTCACTTTGTTTACCCGCTTCCACTGCAGTCTCCTCCACCCCCGTGCTCACATGTTCCCCTAGCAGTTTAAAGACTTCGACATCTTTTGGACTGCCCTTTCGAGAGTCCCAGCCAGGGTAGCCACTCCATCCCTAGACAGATGCACCCCATCCCTAGCATAAAGGTCCTTTCTGCCGTAGAAGTTGTCCCAGTTGTCAATGAATGGGACTGATATTGACTTGCAATATCTGTCAAGACGGCCGTTGACACCAACTGCCCTTGACAACCATTCATTGCCAACTCTCCTTCTAGGCAGGACACCACATATGATAGGGATCCCTCCCTTAGACCTAACACGTTCTATAGCTCCTCACTCCTACACCAGTCAATATCATTGCCTCCTGCACTGAGGCAGATAATGGGTTTGTTCCCATTACCAGACAAGATATTGTACATCCTGTCAACTATATCCCCCACCCCGGCTCCTGGCAAACACACCTTCATCTATTTTTTATCTTTACCTCAAAAAGCTCTGTCCATGTACCGTACTTGGGAGTCGCCAACAATCAAGATTTTCTTACCTTCCTTGTCAGCCTTGTCCCTGACTATACTAACGTCCAATTCATCTATCAAGGGACTGAAAGAGTTTGTACACTTAGCTGTTGTTGTCGTATCCTTGGTGTGTTTTTTCACCACCAGTTTGGTTGTCTCTCTACTCACACCCTTCCATTCGCCTGAGTCTTCGTCATTCACAAGCTTTCCTTGTCTCGCTTCTTCCTTCATCCTCGCTATCTCTTCTTTTAATTTCAAGATATCTTCCTTGGCCCTCTCCAACTCGGCCCTCAGAAGGGCACAGCCCTGTTCACAAGTCGCACTAGCCATTACTGACAGATTTTTTGTTTTTTTAGATTGCCCACGAGGGGGCTAATTTTTATTGGGCACCCCCTTACATCCTGTGCAAGGTGAAGCGCAGAAGCGTTTACAGCGCCCAACAGGGAAGCATGCTAAGTTCATGCTTGCCTTTATGTCTCATGAGTTAAGGGCGTAGAAGCCTGAAGAGTCAATGGTGTATGTCATCAAGTTATTGGAAGCTCCAACAACTCCCTGAATACGAATTCGCAACTTTCGATTTACAACAGGTACCTACTTTACTGCTAGGTGAACAGGGACTAATGGGGGCTAGGAAGTATGTCCAAACAACTTCCACCGGCCCGGGAATCGAACCCGTGACATCTCGCTTGCGAGGCAAGAACGGTACCGCTTCTACCTCCTGCGCAGTTTATCCTCGGGAGCTAAGCCGCTGTGACCTTTCCCCGAGCAAGGTCAGAAGACCTGTTAATGTTGTTGCTGAACACCCACACACACACACACACACACAAGCACACACCACAAATACACATACACACACCACAAATACTCACACACACACCACCACAACACACACACACACACACACACCACAACACACACACACACCACAACACACACACACACACACACACACACACACACACACACACCACAAATACACACACACCACCGCACACCACAACACACACACACACACACACACACACACACACACACACACACACACACACACACCACAAATACACACACACCACCGCACACCACAAATACACACACACACACACACACCAGGGTGGTGGGAGAAGGGCTTAGATTAACATGCTCTCTCTCTCTCTCTCTCAGCTTCAACACTACCGTACCAAATCAAATCAAGCTTATCCTAGTAGCTCAAACCTAACAAACATCGATGTAATTTGCACCACCAACTTATTCAATATTCACCAAAGCTTTTAACACGCCCGTCACTGCAGTTTGAGAGAACGACTGACAGTGTTTGGTGGAAGAACCTGTGTTGATCTTAGTTCGGGTCATCTCGTACCATGGGGGTATTTTGCAAGTGTGAGAAAAAACTAATATCTCTGAACAAAAAAGAAAGGGAAAAAAATAATAAACTGTGAAATGACCCCAAAAATAAATAAAAAATACATAACGGTAAATAAATTATATGATATATTTCTGACTTGTTTATTGATTTGTCGTAAATATTTTTTTATTTTTTTATTATGGGTTTCGTGTATCCTGGAAATAACATTGTACACAACCACGTCGTTGTTCACCCTGGGAAGAACAAGAGTGGCGAGCCCTTCACTATTTACACTGCACCTGCGCTACGGTTCACACGCCCAAGCATAGAAAATCAATCTTGGCCTAATGACCCCGACCACACCTGTCACACCTGTGTTGTGTTCCCCTCTTACCCTCAGTCACACCTGTGTTGTTCCCCTCTTACCCTCAGTCACATCTGTGTTGTTCCCTCTTGCCCTCAGTCACATCTATGTTGTTCCCCTCTTGCCCTCAGTCACACCTGTGTCCCTCTTGCCCTCACACCTGAGTCCCTCTTGCCCTCACTCACACCTGTTTCCCTCTTGCCCTCAGTCACACATGTGTGTGTATTGTGTGTGTGTGTGTGCGTGCGTATGTGTATGAGTATGCAACCTGTGGTGTAATGGTCAGCAAGCTCGCATTGCAAGCGAGTAGTCCTGTGTTCGATCCCGAGGCCATTTGCCTGTGTTTCCCCAGCAGTAATTGGGGACCTGAATGTTAATCGATTTGTTAATCGCCAGTGCAGTTGGCGAGCTGTCCGGTTTTCTCGGACTGTTCCTTGACACTGGGTCATGTAACTCGTTAACTTGGGGCGTGGTTGTTGTGTTAGATACAGCTTCTACAGCTTAAACAAATTCACGCCTAGGTGGCCCTGGGGCCAGCCATCCTCGTTACACGAGGGACTTCATTATTGTGTATATGTGAGTATTTTGTATGTGTATTGTATGCGTGCATGTGTAATGTATGTATGTATATACAGTATGTTTCTGTGTGTATGTATATACATATGTGTTTCTGTATTTGTGTGTGTGTGTCAGTAAGAGGGTTAACATTGTTCCAACACTCTTGTTTCGACACCTGCAAGCGTCCCTGAATAGCACACATCCCGGATCTGTCGTGAATCACCTGAAGATTAGACACCCCAGCATATTTCACCTGGCGATTAGACATCCTCACACTAATCTAACCTAACCTAATCTAACTTAACCTAACCCAACCTGATCAAATCTAACTTAACGCAACAACCTAATCTAACCTAACTTAACCCAAAATCGTAACCTAACCTCTTACCTAACCTAACTTAATCTAAACTAATTTAATGTTACCTAAAATAACCACTAAGCAGCGTTAGTGTTTGATTATCCATTGAAACAAGCTGGGGTGTCTAATCTTTAGGTTAGGTCAGGTTAGGTTAGGTTAGGTTTGGTTAAGAAAGTAAGCAAAGGTTAGGTTAGGTCAAGGCTAGTCAAGTTATGTATCATCTAAATTGTTAATTATTCTGGCTGATCATTCTGTGCCAATTAAACATGTGATATTAACAGTAGATTGAAAACATTACATAAGTATTTACAGTATTGCGCTTCTACAACTTCACCTTTTTAAGAGCGTAGTCTAGGTTAGCCCATGCACTAGGCACCAATGCTAATTACGAGAAATTCACTTTATCTTCTCTGTACTAACTTACAGAGCATGTGAGAAATAATATATACATTAAACCTCATATTATTTAAAGGATCCTCCTGGAAATAAGGTGAACGGAAATAAAATCACGGGAGAAATCAGAAAAAAAATGCCTTGGAAAAAAGTCATAGGAAAAAATCGCATTTTATTTAAATTCCATAATAAAATAGGTTAGGTTAGGTTCTGTGACTTTTTTCTTGATTTTTACCTGGATTCATACAAGCTTAACTGCATACCTGCATTGTCTATATACACGATGACCCAACTGCAAACTTGTATGGTGATTTTACTGAATATATATCTGCCTATCAATCAATCTATCTAATGTGCTTTACAAAACATAATATATTTTCTATTAGATATATTTATTTATCTAGTTATTTGTCGATTTATATAAAAAACGGCGTATTCGTTAAATTATTCATTACAACGGTCGACTTTGGAACTCTGATATGACAGCAGTGAGGCCCGCCGCCCAAAATGCTTGTGGCCTGTCTTTCTCTACGTAACAAGGGTGATGCAACACTTCCTTCCTCTTGTAGTGTTTTTTGTTTGTGTTGATTACTGCCGAGTCTAGCTAGCTCCACCCTGATGATTGTGGGGGTGGTATGGTGGTGATGGTAGGGTGATAATAAGGTTAGTGGTACAGTGGTTGGGGCATGGTGCTTTGGTGCCGTGGGTTATGTTGGTAAGGGTGGTGGTGGTAGTGGTAATAGTGGAGGTGGGGGGGAGTGTGGTGTTAGTAAAGGTGGGGAATGAAAGAGTAAGGGCAAGAAGGGGGGGGTGTAGATCATGAAAGTTTTTCGTAAAAAATTTAGAGAGAGAAATAGTGAGAGAGAGAGAGAGAGGTGGGGGGGGTGAGGGAGGAAGAAAAGGGGTAATCCAATTAATCGCCATAAAACACAACATTTGTTCTGCGGAATGATCACAGGAGGTGATATAAACAGTGGTGTAAGCGATCATAAACATAGACTGCTTATAAAGAGTCAGCGCTGACACCACATAAGTCCACACTGCCGTTCTTGCTGGCAGTTATCAGGCACTAAAGTGAGTACAGTATTGAGAATTCCAGAACCATGCCGCCACTGCGCACGTGAACAATCCTCTCGCTGCGCTTAGACAAACCTGCATTGCGCTCCGTTGAATACGGTGATAACTTTTATGTTGTATACAAGCTGAATACCGAGCAAAAATAGCCCCTACAGACAATATAAGGTACATGCTACACATATGGACAATAAAAAAAAGCATCTGCACTGCGCAACTCCTAATTGTTTCCCTCGGTAATATAAAGTTTTCCTCACCGGCAACATAAACTGCGCATTTAAAAATATATGCACAGATCATGTGAATTATGCTCGCTGCACGCTCAAATATTTTCCGCAGCGCTCGTCCATTATGAACAACTGCATATTTAAAAGATATTTTTTTCCCTGCACTTGTATACGTATGAAAACCATTCAGACGGTAGTTAAATTTCCTCATAGGGGAAACTTCACAAGCTTTTGCATGCATAGTTAATAATTATATTCACTTTGTTTTGGATACGAACGTCTTATATGACTAATCCGGACGTTTTTCACTGCCTTTATGGTGACAGTATATTTCCTTGGGATTTTATGTTCGGCAGTTGAGATATATATATTCCCAAGCTTATTTGGACACCCACAGTACACAGCTTGATAAACACACTCGCTACTCAAATAGACAAACACCTCCATTACACATATAGACAAACACCTTGTTAGGGGTTTGTATTCCATTCCAGTGATTGTTGGAATAGTGTTGGGTTTGTTTTCTGTATTTGAAGCAGGTGTAGCTCATGGGTAGTTCGAACCAAGTCATAGTGCGGGGTGTAATCGTATGGCTGGTCAGTGGTCACTTGGCTCCCTTCCTCTGATCCAGTTGGTCATCTGATACCTGTGAGTATTCCATATTATTTATTATCGTTTTTGGTTTATGGTTCCTATTGTGTTATTTGTGTTTTAAGGGTGCCTTGTGTAATGTTTGTTAATTACTATGTATGCACAACTTAGTGTGTATGAATTATGCAAATATAATAGCATGTTGACAGTTAATAATATAATAATTAGACACTATTCTAAATGGACTGTATTGTTGCATCTTTTTATTCATGGTCACGTTGGTATGTACTGCTGCACTCCTTGCCTTGTATGTCATTTGACAGTTGTTGGTTGTTGGTATATTTTAAGTGCTTCAACCGCCGGGATTATTTACAGTTTGACTTTTGCTTTTTTTGTTACTAACAGTGTTCTATTTAGCTTCATATGTGGTCTATCGGCTATCACACGTTGCGGCTCCAGATATACAGTATTGGTTTCATTTTGTTAGGAAGATATCCTGGTAACAGCATTCTAAGGTAAAACGTCCCGGGCTCCGAGATACTCCTTACTAAGATGCTCAAGATGCATATTAGTGCTCTTTAAATGCCTGACGTTGAAAAGTATAAGGCTACTACACTTAAGCTTCCATCTCCCATGATAGAATATAATAACATTAAAAGATGTAGCTGGAGTTTAAAGTTCTTGGGTCTGAAGGTCCTTGACGAAATCATCTTCCCTTTACGGCTTTCTTTCCATCCTCGCTTTTGTGGAAGTTAGTTTTTCTAAACAACTCGGCACAAATTTAAAATATTTCCTTCCAACACCACCGTATATTAGTATTGCTAGTTTACACAACGTCAAAAAAAATTTATGTAACAGTTGAAAAGATATAAAAACAATCGACGTTTATTTATCAGTACGCGATTTGTTTATTAAAATTAGCAACCTAGTTAACCTATGTATTGTTGTATGATCTCGGTTATGTGCAGCTCGGTAGTCGGAGAGTGTTAGCATCGCCTCCTAGGAGCATGTTTAACACAATTTACCGGTATGGCAGGAAGTTTGACGTCATAAGCTATATCTGGTCCTGTATATTTACTTGTAGTCTCCTATACCTAAGTTACTGATTATTGAATTTCATTAGGTTTATTCTGATTTACTATATGTTAACACCAGAAAGCCTAACAACATACATCTGCATTGTGAAACATTTGTTAGGCATGCTGATATAGCATTTATATAGTATACAGATGAGTATATTTCCATAAAAAGCCTACTGTGAGCTCTACAACAAGATATTATCGATATACAATATACAATTCATATATAGGTTTTCGTATCATATATCAGATAAGCTAGATGTACTGTACTGTCTGTACACGACATCTCATTCTTACTTTACGCCTACAAGTCAACCGGAAGCAGGATGTGAAAGCAAGCATCACCCAGTAAAGATATGTTCACATGTAAGATCCTTGAGATCATTTAGTCTTCTTTTAGTCTACTTCTTTGTAGTGAAGATATTTATGGTACAATTTTACGTGGAAAACCCATGTGCCACCTATTCTGGATATAGTACATGGGGGACACCGATAAAAATAGAATCGGGTATAGCTAGGAAAACACAAGTGCGAGCGTGACAGAAACTGCAGGATGTACTACTGCCTTCCATTCTTTGAACGGACCTACATTATTTACCAAAGAATTTGCCCCTCAGAAGGATTTATCGTATTTTTGCCATTGTCTTATCTTGCTTCAAAAGACATTCTATTAGTTATAGCTTATAATTTAGCAGCTAACTCAATATTACATGGTCTGCAGCATTATTGTGAAAATGCAATTATCAGCATTCACGGTATCAGGGGTAAGAGGAGGCGGTTGATGCAGTCCTAACCTCCACCATGGGTTCAATGTTTCGCTCGTGACAGCTATAGTCAACATACCTTAACACCCACTTTTTCTCCCTCCTTTCGCTTCTCTTTCCCTTTCTCTCCTTGTCTGTCCATTTATATAATTTTCTCACTATTCTTCTCTATTTCTGCTTGGTCCCGGCATATTTATATTTTATTAATATAATCCTTTTTCAGAAATATTAATATTAGCTTCGAAATGAATGGAAAATTATCTATGATACCTAAATGGGGAAAATACTCAAGACTTGCCTCTAGTATGTAACGTTTCTTCCTTGGCAAGAGATTTAACAGTTTGTTTTCGCAGTATATAAAATCCCAACATCATTTGAGATAATATTCATATGAATAGGTAAAATACAAATATGTTATGACTCCATCTTGTCCCCTCCCTCAAGACCTGTGATATTAGGTCATTTACACTAATTTACACTGTAATTGGCTGACTGACTATAATCTAGTGAGCTTGAGCATGAGCCAGCACACTATAGTTGTTTGCAAAATGTGTGATGTACTGTACAGTCATGAAAAACGGCCCCAATGGGGGATTGTCAGTTTACCACACTTCAAAATTCCCCAAATCGCAGAAATTTTGTGTTTATTGTATCAGGCAATTTTACAGGTGATAACAACAATAATTACATTTAAATACAAACGTATTTACCAGGCATCAATTACCATATCAGATTATCGAGTAAATAAGTGTGACTGCGTAATCTTAGTTGATTACATGCGCCGTTGCAACCTTTACTCCTACCTTATTGTATGCAGCTGTCCTTGGGTTTTTACCTCTAAACAGAAACAGTTCATAAGAAAATTAATTTAAAAAATCAGTCCTCAATGTAGCACACCAACATATTAAATGAAATTAAGGAATATGAGGTAAACGCGTATGATGAAAAACAAAACAAAACCACGAACACAGGAATCCCCATATCAACAGTGTTTTAATAAAAGTGATAAAATATGTCTAACACAGGAAACTGATGTCAACTCAAAGTAAAAAAAAATCAACTGGTGAAATAACATTACCAAGTCTTACAGGTCAAAAGGTAGTTGTGTGATAGAGATAATTGAGAACGCAGTATTACCAACTCGGGATTATTTATTTGAACCTGTGTACAGCATTGTCCAACTTAATTTTTTTCCTCTCCAATCCAATTGCAAATAAATATTTTCTTAAATTAAAACCGTAAGAGCAAAGGTCAACTCAATTAGTAAGAACCTTATTACAGGTGGGAGTTATTGGCTTATGAGGCATTAATTCAGCACAGGTATTTTTAAATGTGTAACTAGCTTCTGTTAAGATTTTAAAATATTGACAATAATTAGAATATCGGCATTTTCGAAGGAAGTTTGATCGTCTTGCCCTTAAGAAGTTTATAAAGTCCTAATCTGATTACCCTGGCCATAATTGACTCGTAGACAGTGATGAAACGAAGCCTTCGGATCACCTGAAGAATCTGCACCCCAGGCCGCTCTATCTGAAAAACTTCCACCCCCAGCTTTAACTAATGAACTCTATTGAGTACCGGAGATCACAGCCCCAGGCTAAAGAAGCTAATCAACTGAGGTAATTGTCTGAACTAACTTCTTTGGAGTGAGTCATGAAGCCCTGGAATAATCTACCAGTAAATGTTGTATAAGTACTAAGTGTGAACTCTTACGTCCGGGAGGCTATATACTGTGATTAATTGAGGTTAGGGTGGAAGAGTGGATACAACGTTCGATTCCAGACTTTAGATTTCCTGGTTCTTGTCTAGGGGTTCCCTGGTACATCCAGTTGCTTTCATGAAAACCGAAAAGGTTTAGTTTGGTTTACAGTGTTATACAATATCCGCATTTCCCCTAACGGATCGTCATGCCTACGAAACCCACTTTCACTGCAGTTGAACGCAACTAACACAAACATAAAAATATTGCTATCACTTCTAATATACTTTATATCAACTGACCATTCTAATGATATAATGTGCAGTATAATAAAACAACAAATTACCTTTCTAGGTGTAATTTACTTTCAAGGTCAGTAATATATCAATGACTATAAATTGGTCATCTTATTGAAGGAGTTTTTGTATAACACTTTAAACAAATTATCATCTTAACGTGTTATTTTCCCCTAATTAAGATTAATTATTTATGCTTTGCTCAGATCCGCTACTGAACTTCCCTAATAATGTGATCAATTTGAGTGATAAATACTAAGATTATATCGAATTACTATCAACTGATAGTTTCCATGAATTAGTCATGTTGTATGCCTTATTTAGTTTTGGAAACGCTAAAATAAGCTACACATCGGTTAAAGACTCGGCAGCTGCAGTTATTATAAATTATAATTATGAGATTTGAAATTGTGTAAAGCACATAAATTGAATGGGAATGTTCACGCGAGTAAGTGTACATATCAATGTCTAATTATCTTTTGTATGCAGATGGTACGCAGATGATTGTGCACGTAGTCTTGTATTTGAAGTATGTATTTGGCTGTTTGCGTACTGAATGTGTGCGCATGTAAGTATATTTGTGCATGCATGCAATTTAGGGGTGTTCGTTTGAGTTTCTGCATTGTGTTTGTTTGCGTGTGTATGCGTTTGTGAATATTGGTGAATATAAGTTTAATAAAAATATTTTAAAATATACTGTAGATTTACTACTAAGTGTTGAGTACATAGGTCACAATGTACATGACACCGTCTGCAGTACATGGAGTCAGTTACCGTTAAGAGTAAAATTTCACACAAGACACTACCTGTGTGTGTGTGTGTGTGTGTTCGCAGCTGTGTGTGTTCAGGAGCGTGTGAACCTACTTAGACCCACGCCAATCGATGTCCTGAATCCACGTACAGTTACGTCACTGTATATAAAGGGCAATACTACCTTCAAAACATCAATATACTGATAAGTGTGTGAAGGAAGCTGCAAGAGTGAGACGATCAATACCGTAGTGTGTGTAAACAGTGGTGCTTCTTATGTAAGGGGGTATATCCACGTCCGTATATAGTGGGTCGGTGCGCCAGAAAAGTAGGTCTGGAGAGAAAGCAGTGCGTGGGACGTGGCTTCCCACACTTGGGAACACTTTGAGTGTAATATTTTTTCTCACCCTAAAGAAAATTCAAATGCAATCAAAGTATCCTGCAGTGTAGAATTTTACTGGGACAATGATTAGGTATAACCTCTTCCCTTTACTCCTATTGACTTTTCTTAACCATACGAATTTCTTTTGTCAATGTAATAGCCTTTCTTTTTAATTCATAGATGTTTTTTAATTACTAAGCAGGGAGTAATACCAGTGGTGGGGAGTGTTCCCGGGACTGGCCTCTCACAGTTACAGCACCAACGTCATTCAAGTTGGTTCTATTCATTCTTTTGGGGGCAGAATTGGTTGTTGCATACTATAATGCTGACATGGGGCTGGTATGGTTGTACGGGGGAACCTTCCTCGTGTTATGGGCCTTTTGCCTGAGAAAGCCTGAAAGCAGATGTGTCTGGGATTGATTAGATAGGCTGTCATCAATTTAAGTTTATTTTCCTCTTGGCTGATTAATTTCGTCGTGTAATGCAGATGAAGTTAGTTTGAATATAAATTTGACGGTGTTGTGAAACCCCACTCCATTAAAAACATACGTAAATACTTGTGAATGCCGGGTGGGATACTTGCAGTGGTTGGTAGCCCTGGAGTTCAATGTGCGCCAGGGATGTGTGACTTGAAGGCGGCTGCGAGCTAAACGTTTTGAAATCAATATTGTATTTCTTTCGCAATCCTCTCTTGACATCCCATAGGATAAATATGTGCACAGAATTATATCATAGTTTTATTAGAAACTTTGTCTGTGGGTATCATTTTATTGAATGAAAAATATGTAAATGGAAAAGAATGGACTAATAATTCTAAATATCATCGTTGCGCAAAACAAAATTCCACAAGACGTGTGCGCAAGTGGGAGGCGACGCGGTGGTGCCACATTTCTCCCGTGACTGGTTCATGACAGAGCGCCGGTGCCACATCTACTTGACAGACCCGTAGCCTACACACGAGAGAAACTCTTGACACACTATTGCACCATCTTTATCAATACTGTCGATATGTAATTTGAAACAGGAGCCACAATTTTTGATGCACCTTATGGTAATGTATTTCACGTAGAATGGAGGTCATCGTGGAACTAGGAAAACACTTTCTTTGTTTAGAGTTTGCCCGTAGACAGTATGTCGTCTCGTAAAATTGAATTGAGAATGTCTTTCATATTTTTGGTTACTTTACGCATATAACAGATACATTCATACGTTTCCCACCAAGATGTTCATCAATTTCAGTAAATAACGACATACAAGTATCCATCACTGGAGGGAACGATTATTTTTAGAAATATGTAGGTGGGTTCAGACTCGGTTGCCAATTAATGTAAATGAAAAAGTAATATTAGCTGCTTCTATAATGAAAGAGAAATTATGATATATTAGTTAAAATGGAGAAATGTGATCTATGAAAAATGAAGATGAACTAGGTGTGGTAATAGTTGTAAAGAGATAAATGCTGTCCTTTTGTATTTTTGTATTTTTGTTATGAATTCTCATTCCTAAACTTTTATAAATACATGAACTTCTCCAATACACAATTGAACGCTTTACATATGGGGTATACAACACCCTAGTTGATCAACGGTTAATAACATTAAATACATTTAAAATTACCATCCAGCAACTCTAATCCAAGTCAGCTGATGTACCGAGAGATCGATTGTAGAGTTTTATTTCCAGAAATTATATAACTCAGCATTTCCCGTTTATTAAGATTGATGTTCTCTGAAAGGAACTTGATAAAAATTCACTCATTTCACAAAAGTTCAATTTTTTAAATTTTACAATTTACATACATACATAAATATTACATATTAATATATTTGTCTGAAATATTTGGATGATTTTTCTTTTAAAATACACTTGATCTTCCATTTATTATAATATATCCTGCTTTCAATAAAGGCTATAGTTTCCTCAACATACAGTAAATATAATCTGACAGCATGATCATTGTATTCTTATCCATATTATTACTACAGTTAATATTAAACAAAATAATGCAGAAATAATTTGCTATTAACGTTGAAAAATGTATTGAGGATATTTTTAAACCATTTAATTATCTCTTTGTTATGGAATCGAAAGTAAAATATAAGTAATTTATATTCTACCTCACCACATCTATAATTACCATCTTGTTTTATGTTTAACATTTTCAGTCTCTGATTTGTTGGTAGAGTTTCATGAATACCTACTGTTATTGTGAAGCCTTTCTGGTAAGGAACCATATATTTACGTCATATTTTCCAAATAAAAGACCATTTAAACAGCGGATACTTTTCTTCAACTGTTTGTTTAGTCCATGTCATTAACATGCTGTATACATCATTATTCCTGATATTGGGAAAGTTATCATGCAGTGCTTTCCTCCTTAGGGTATTGATTGCATTACTGTAATAAGGTGGAGACAAGTAGGAAATATTCTCTGAAGGTTTCATTCTATTAAGTCGGTTTTATGATAGTTGTTTAGTGACTATCCCACCTGTCATCGTGTCGGTCTGTCATTATATTGAAAATTGAACTAAAAAATAATCTGTAACTAATTCTATATTATAGTTTTAATAATAATATAAATGATAACAGTGATACTAATAATAACCAGACTAATATTAGTAATATTAATGATAATAATAATAACCATTAAAAGTAATTACGTATGATGGTCACTTTCCTCACCAGCTCCTACTCCATTAGAGTAATTTTCCTCCTCACGGAGATTCTCATTTTCCTCTCCAAGTAATTTCCCTTAACCTTCACTTAGTTTTCTTTTTCCTTCATAGGTCAGAATATATTAGGATATGTTAGTTTAGGTAGGACAAAGCTGTGTTTATACTAAGCGAGTTAAGTCGAGTCATTAGAGTCATTTGACTCGAGTCAAATTGACTCCTTCCTGTTCACACCCGAAAAGTCAAAACGAGTCAAATTTGTCAGTAGTACCCATATGTTCTCTCGCTGAATTGTATGTTCAGTTGTGGGTTTAGCGGCGTAGTAGGGGGGGGGGGAGAAACCAAATGTGGGTACAGTCAGCCAAAGCCGCACCTGGATCATATTGTGTTGAATGATGAAGTTAAATGACATTAGGACACAGGTTCGATTCCCGGGCCGGTGGAAGTCGTTTGGACTTACTTCCCAGCCCCCATTAGTCCCTGTTCATCTAGCAGTAAAGTAGGTACCTGTTGTAAGTCGAAAGTTGCGAATTCGTATTCAGAGAGTTGTTGGAGCTTCCAATAACTTGATGACATAAACCACTGACTCTTCAGGCTTCTACGCCCTTGACTCTTCAGGCTTCTACGCCCTTAACTCATGAGACATAAAGGCAAGCATGAACTTAGCATGCTTTCCTGTTGGGCGCTGTAAACGCTTCTGCGCTTTACCTTGCACAAGGATGTCGGGGGGTGCCCAATAAAAAAAAAAAGACACAAACTTAGGTAAAGTTATTAGTGAGGCTTATTCGTGTTAGTATGGCCAAAGTCGCATAAGTTAGTCAGGTAAATGGTTAGCTTAGGTTGGGGCTTTGGTAGGATACGGTATAAATTTCGTATTACTCTCCGCAGTCGTAAAATCACCTTCTCACATCTCCAACTTTCCTCCCGAGAAAATGGGAAAGGTGGAAATAGATAATACAATTGGGAAAATAGATGAATTAGATAAAGAAAAAATGAAGAAAACAAGAGGGAGACTAAGACGGGTGAGAAGATAACGGCGATAACAGAACAAAAATAAGTAAAAATAAAACGAAGCTGAGAGAAAGAACCGCTAAAATAAAAATAGAGTAATAAAGAATACAGGACACAGATAAAAAATATTAAATTGTAATACATAAAGATGAAGGTAAGAAAGAAGAGGAAAATGAGAAGAAATTAAGGCAATATAAGATGAGCACAAAAAACGAAAGTGGAGGCGAAGAAAGATGTTGAACACGAGAAGAGAGCGCAGGAAGGTGAAGTCAGGGTTTGGACCAGAGTGAGGGACAAAGTGCATGACGTGGAGTGCCAACCAGCTGTGATGTCACTGCAGTGTTATCTACCGTGGCAGCATGTTCCCTTGCACGTGATTGTGTGCCTGTGAACGTTTTTGACGTGGAACTAATAAAGATATAAACAATTATTTTATCATTGATTTTTAAACTGCAGCGGTTAATTTAACCAGAAAAAATCACATAAAAGTGATAGTGACACACGGTTCTTACGTGAACATTTTGTTAAATTAATTAACCTGGTACAGACTGTACAGGTATCAATATCCCTCAAATTTCTGTATCCCTAAATTATGTACCCTGTGCAGTGAGATTATTTATAATATTATCATGTCCTTCGTTCATGCACAGATAAAAAATAAATAAATACATTAATAAAGGTAATGAATGTATGACTTGAAAAAGGATATGTATATTTTCATATGCAGCATAAATCTGAGCGCTTATGAATGCACATTTCGTGGTATTTTGGTTGTCTTGATTCCAATATATTCATGAATAGATTATATATCTTATTTTCCGTCCCATTTTCTCAGGTGTTCTCTATAGGAGGTACTAGGCATTTTTTCATGCGTGGAAAGGATATTTTCCGGGGAATGTAGATAATTATTGATCACAATCATGTGCTTGCAAGTATTTATTTGTCTGAATTAAATTTTAAAATAAAATGTCTTAAATAAGGGCTTTTAATTATGCTTAGTTATCCTTGCAAGTATTTTTTTTGATAAATATTCTTGCGAGTCTACTACCATCAACACAGTATGTAAACTGTTGAGAAAATTTTGAGGGGCGCTAACACCACCCGAGTGGAGAGAACCTGCATTCCTTGAAACGGTAACTTAGTTTTCTTTTTTTCTTTTTTTTTCGCCACTGGTCAGCTTACTAGCCATTTGGGCGCAAGGATTACCAGCAATTGAGAGCAGCAACGAAAAATTCCTACCAAACCTTAGGAAATATACTGTAAGTCTTACCCAAAAATGCAAGGATAAGAAATTGCTCCTTTAACATTTCAAGTCCATCAGTTGTCCCCATCTGGACACCTGTATAATAGGCATGGAGACCAATCCACCAGACATAACTGGCTGTAATAACTCAAACTGTCGACGGCCAGCAAACAAAGCAGCCAAGCAGTCAGACATAACAATCCCTAGAAATGATACAACACAGAGCGACTCGGGTTATTCCTGAACTAAATCGTCTGGATTATTCAAGTGACTCAAGTAAGGGCCTTATGACTGACAACTCTTCAAACAACATACGATAGGTGGATCTCATAGAGACATTAAAATTCTTGGAAGAGATGGAAAACGTAAACCCAGATAAATTTTTCGAGATGTCACGCTCCATCAACACAAGAAGACAACTTCAAACTAGCTAGGGTGCCGTGCAGGACAAATATAAGTAAGTACTTTTTCACTCAGAAGGTGGTAGATTTATGGAATAATGTACCAACACAAACAGTGGAAATGAAATTAGTACTGGGCTTCAAAATATCCTTTGATAAGACTATCAAAAACAATGGACGGATCCTACACAGGCCACTGGCCTCCTCCCGTCTCAGCCACTTCAAGTTCAATTAATAGTCATTAGGTGAATTAATGGTAAATGATGATCATTATGAATCTTATACTATTTCTAATTATCATTGAGTCTTTTATCAGTATTATTTTGTATCTTTTGTAATTATCCTTGTGAATTTTATATTTTCTATATTTTTGTCTTCTACCGTTCATAATTGTCGTCGTAAGTCTAATTATTAATTACTTCATGTATCTAATTTGTCCTTGTGAGTCTTACCATCTGTAGGCCTAATTACCCCCAAATCTTATATTTTACATAATAATCTTTGCAAGTCGTCTGCCATCTAAAAATTATCCTTGTGGGTCTACTAAGATTATCCTTGTGACTAGTATATTCTAAAATTATCTTTGCGAGTCTTTTGCCATCTATAATTATCCTTTTGAGTCTCATATAATTATCCTTTGGAGTTTTGCAACTGTAATCACCGATGTTCTATTGATTATCCTTACGAGTCTTCTATTTTCTAAAAATTTCCTTGTTAGTCATTCATTAGAATTATGATAAATAACAATTTAAGGAGATTAACTTACAGTGTAGCGTCAATATTATTATACAGTTCGTGAAGTAAGGAGGCTGACTCGTGCCAAGATCAATAGAAGACGGTAACAAGAGGAAAGTGGTGCAATATTGCATCACGTTGCGTTCTTGAGCACTGTCGCTATTATATGGTGAAACTAACAATGGATATATCGATAATACTGTTCGGCAATAGTAAACATGTGACTGCATGTCAGGGGCTGATCCAGGTGGGTCCTGGGGTCTGATTTTCATCAGAGAATTCTTATACTTCTTTAATGCAGTATTGTGTACTTGTGTGTTTTTGAATAGTAAAAGTAATTACTATTGACCTCAGAATATCTCCTAATATCAAGTGCACATGGCTTCAAAAGGACCATGATAAGATATTGGCGAGTAGGGTTAAAACTGAGATAAGGAAAGCCAAGAGGAATAATGAGGTAAGGATAGCAAGGGAGGCAAAGACAAACCCCAAAGGATTCTACCAAATGTATCAAACTAAAACACGAGAAAAGATTGGACCAATACGGTCAGATACCGGCGAGCTCACTGATAACGATGGAGAAATCAGCAATAATTTGAATAAATATTTTTCAACAGTTTTCGCCACCGAAAATTTAAACATGATACCCGAGGCACCGACTCCATTCAGAGATAGTGAAGAAAACAAATTAAGCGAGATAGTAGTGACTAGTAACGATGTTAGTAAGCAAATAGACAAACTAAAGCCTGATAAGTCACCTGGTCCCGATGAGATATTCGCCAGACTATTAAAGGAATGTAAGGAAGAGCTTAGTATGCCCTTAGCAAAGTTGTTTAACATGTCCTTAAAAACAGGTGTAGTACCAGAATCCTGGAGGATAGCGAATGTAATACCGATTTTCAAGAAGGGGGATAGATCACTATCCTCTAACTACCGCCCAATCAGTCTAACATCAATAGTAGGCAAATTACTGGAAGCAATCATTTCAAACTCTATTCGAAATCACCTGGAGAAGCACTGACTGATCAATGATTCCCAGCATGGCTTCACAAGCGGACGTTCTTGTCTAACTAATCTATTAACATTCTTTCATCAGTTTTCGAGTCGGTGGACGAGGGGCACAATTATGATGTGGTATATCTCGACTTTAGCAAAACCTTCGACAGATGAAAGACTAATTAGAAAGGTAGAAGCACATGGCATCAAAGATAACATCCTTAAATGGATTAGGGCATGGTTACAGGACAGGAAACAGCGAGTGAGCATTAACGGCACTAAGTCCCATTGGAGCAACGTCACTAGTGGAGTTCCCCAAGGCTCAGTACTTGGACCATTATTATTTATTATATACATAAACGACATAGATATCGGCATAGACAGCAACATAAGTAAATTTGCTGATGACACTAAAATAGGACGTGTAATTAAATCTGACGAGGACTCGGCAAAACTACAGGAAGATCGAAATATTTTTTTCGAATGGTCTGAAAAATGGCAGATGAAATTCAACGTGGACAAACGTAAAGTACTCAGTATAGGAGATGGAAACAGGGAAACCAGATACCAGATGAACAACGATGCCATTGAGAAATCCGACTGCGAGAGAGATTTAGGAGTAATCATAAGTAGGAACCTTAAGCCAAGTAAACAATGTGTTTTTGCTCGTAACAAGGCTAATAAAGTACTTGGGTTCATACAAAGGAGTGTTAGTTACAAGACTAGCGAGGTCATCCTAAAACTGTATCTTGCGCTTGTGAGACCACACCTGGATTAGGCAGTTCAGTTCTGGTCACCGTAATACAGAATGGATATAAAATTCTTGGAAAGAATTCAGAGGAGAATGACAAGACTAATCCCGGGCATTAGGAACCTTGACTATAGAGACAGGTTAAAGCATCTTAATTTGCACTCCCTTGAGAGACGTAGAGCGAGGGGTGACCTGATAGAGGTGTATAAGTGGAAGTCAGGGCTAAACAAAGGGGACATTACAAAGGTACTCAAACTATCCAACCAGGAGCGAACTCGTAACAATGGTTTTAAATTAGACAAATTTAGATTTAGGCGTGAAGTAGGTAAACTCTGGTTTGGAAACAGAGTAGTGGATGAATAGAACAAGTTACCAAATATCATCATTAATTCGAATACGCTGAATAGCTTCAAACATAGGTTGGATGCTTATATGAGCAATAGGGGTTGGGTGTAAACGGGACTGCCCAGTATGGGCCAATAGGCCCGCTGCAGTTTCCTCCATTCTTATGTTCTTATGTTCTTATATTGGTCAGTTAAAAGAAATCGGGGGTGGGGGGGGGATGAGAGTTACCAGCACCCCTCCACACCTTCCCGCTGGATGGGCTTGCTTTGCTCGCCACGTTCCCCACCCAAACTTCTTGGACACACCCCCTTTAGATATTCCTGGATCCGTTTCTGCATGTTGCTTTGCAGCAAACGCATGCAAAAAGAAAAAGCGAGAGATATACTGTAGTTTACGTATATAGTAGGAGAAAGAGTATATAGAAAATTCACAGTGGCCACAATCATCATTATTCTCCGAGCCTCCTGAAGGGTCAAAGTTCTTTAAAAATATGACCCACCTTCAAGTGACCTTTCCTTTAGGATGATGTTTAGTGCAGGGCGAGGAAACCCTGCTAATCAATAACTGGCCCTATCCCTGCCTTTTGATTGGTACATTTCATTTGTGGTCTTGTGTATTCAAATACACATTTGAATTGTGCCGTATCTTATCATAAGTACAAGCACTACTTTTACTGGGTAAAAAGTGTATTAATTCAAATATCTAATTAAATTTCATGTCTATCATAGTGTGCTCGTACTAATGTATGATTCCTGTTTCTGTTTTTCCTTTGATTTTGCATTGCCCTTAAAGTTACTCAGATGGTGGCTAGCTTTGGTTTATGGCCCAGGTATTCTGGCCTCGGTGCCCTTTAAAATTGGTAAAAAGGCCAATTTTTATATTTTTTTTCATAAAAAAGAGTAAATAAACCGAAGGATATTTGAGTTAAAGAGATAATATACATGGGAGAAAGAAAACTGGAAATAAATGGGAAACATATCTATTACTTTTACTTACTTACTTTTATCCTCTTCACCACTTATCGGCTCGTTAGAACCACAGGTCACTCCCAATACAGTATATTAAATTGTTTGTGCCTGTAATGAAAGGTAAAAGGCACCAAAAGAAAACGTAACCTTTATACAGGGAGGTGGGGGACTTTAAACTTGTGCCGTGCAGTGTAAACAAGACGACGGTCAGGAAGGTGGAGTCAAAACAATTCTTATTGAAAATACTCGTGAGACAACAGCAAACAAGAAGTAAAATCATATAGTAAACTACAGGGAAGAAATATTCATGTAAACGGAACATATTGAAGAAACACAAGAAAATGGCTATGAGGTTAAGTGTGGGAGGTCTCCGGCAGCTGAATAAAGCGTGTGTTAGAGTGGCAGTGATGGAAAAAGGTGTAACAGCAGTTGGCAGAGGGATGTGGAAATATACCTCTCGGGACCTCCACACTACCACTGCCACTCCCAGTTACTCTAAGCTACCCAGACTTCAACACACAATTTCAGAGTCATATGAACAGGTAAAATATGGTATTATTTCACTTATTGCCACTACACAAATCCCGGGAATTGGTAATTTTGACAATTTTAAGGGTATTATTATCGTTTCGGTTATTCAGCAAATATTATGGTAAATATATAGGACTAACCCTCGGGCGAAATTGATTGAAAACAATTATAAAAACGCTGGATTTTCATTGTTATATTTGGGTCCGACTAATTACCCAAATGTACCCAAATGTAACCGCAATTAAGTCAAATAATGGTCCTACAAGAATAAATCGGACTGCCAATCACTTCTCGACTAGTATTTGGTGTCACAAAGTAAAAAAAAATTGGAAAACGTAATTTAGTCTGAGTTAATAGATCGCGTGCATGTACCGAGGGAGCGAGTAATTACCCAAATGTACCCAAATGTAGCCGCAATGAAGTCAAATAATGGTGCTACAAGAATGAATCGGACTGCCAATCACTTCTCGACTGATATTTGGTGTCACGAAGTCGCAAAAAATTGGTAAACTTAATTTAATCTGAGTTTATAGATCGAGTGCATGTACCTAACCTAACCTAACCTAACCCAGATTAAATTAAGTTTACCAATTTTTTGTGACTTTATGACACCAAATAATAATCGAGAAGTGATTCACAGCCCGATTTACGCTTGTAGAACCATCATTTGACTTCATTGCGACTACATTTGGGTACATTTGGGTAATTACTCGCTCCCACGGTACATGCACGCGATCTATTAACTCAGATTAAAGTAAGTTTTCCAATTTTTTTTTACTTTGTGACACCAAATACTAGTCGAGAAGTGATTGGCAGTATGATTTATTCATGTAGGACCATTATTTAACTTAATTGCGGCTACATTTGGGTAATTAGTCGGACCGTTATATTTTAGTGGACACTTGTAGTTTGTGGAAATATGTTAAAAACGGATTTTTTAAAATAAACACTACTTAACATTTGTGGTTATGAAGAACAGACCTAATCAACCAAACCAAACAAACCTACCTAACCTTACCAAACTTCCTCAGTATATTAAACAGAAAGAATTTACTATGATATGGTGAAATTTGAGGCATTTCTGTATGTGAGGTGATATGGCCGCATCGGCTCTATGCAGCTCGGCGGGTTAGTCCTATATATTAACCAATATTATGAATTTAAGTTTTGGAATCGGTAGTTTAGACCATGCATGGGCAACCTTACCTCAGTCATGGGCTGCATTATGATTTAGGTATTTTTCTGTGGGCCAACCCACCAAAATTTATATCCTACCTAGCCCAAAAGTAATGTTAATATTGTACAGGTATTATCATGGACAGGTAAACAGTTTACCATCAGTTCCACCTGATGATATTTTCAGTTTACAATCATAATCTTTTTCCCATTTATGAAGCAAATCCATCATAAAAATTTTTTTAAGTAAAATATTAATGTTTCTTGGCATGTAACAGAAGATGAGTAAAGCAGTCTGTGAATACGTTGATTTTTCCTTCTGTTACAGCAATTTCCTTACTTATGAGACAGACATCCACCAGAATAATGTCAATGTTAATATTGCTTCATTGTCCAGTAATATCTCTGTTAGCCGGAATCCCTCACACCCGGAACTCTCCGATAGCCGGAATTGAAATTTTCTCAGAAAATCGTTCCCAAAACTGGAATTTTCCGGAAATTACAGCTTTGGGAAACATTTTCTGAGGGTCTTTTTTCCGGAAAATTCAGAGAAAAATTTCTCATACCTGGAAAAGTACACATAAAAAACCATTGGAAAAACATAATTTTAACTTTGATTTCGTATAGTGGCAACAAGTGAAAATTTACTGTAAATATTTGGGAAATACAGTAGTTTATAACTTCATTAAGTTAAAAGGAGCCTTTCTAGGGAAAATTTCTGGGTAAAAATTCCTTTTAGTTACATCACTGAAACTACTACTTTACTTAACAAAAAATAGGTTTGGTAATTTCTGAGAGCAGCACAGCACAGTTGTTCATATCATTATAGTGCCTGTATTATAAGTATGTACCGTATTTTAAAAGAGGCAACATTTACTAGACCTAATAGAACTTGACCTGGTAAATACTATACAGTATTTAAAAGTTGCCATCACCTACTTTTATGTATTGAGTTTTATATAGGAAGAAAGAGAGAAAAACCAAAAAAATGATTTATTCTACAACATTTTTGTTGGAAATGTATATTTTTTTAGTATTTTATTCGATAACATCACCAACAATATTACTTGCTTAAAGTGGGCAGGGCTTTGAAGTAAAGGGAAAATGTGGGGTAAAGTACAAAAAAAAAAGTACTAAGCAAGCTTTTGAAAACCTGACCTAATATTTCTTAACCTTTAAGAATCCTAAAACTATAAAAAGTTTACCTTGTTTATGTTTATGGCTTTTAGTAAATGATGGTGTTGTTTACGGTTTTTAGTAAGTGATGTTGTTGTTTACGGTGCTCAGATGAGGAGGAGTCGATAAACTATAAAGTGATTCTTAACATTTTAAAAGTTAGGAAACATTACATAAGGTTTCTGAAGGTTTGTTTGGTGTCCTTTTTAAGTGTTTTACCCCCACATTTTCCCTCTATTTTAAAGCCCTGTCCACTTTGAACCACTAATATTGTGGGTAATTTTGTTGGTTAAAATACAGTACTTGAAGAATATGAATTTCCAACGAAAATGTTATGGAATATATTTTATATTTTTTCTCTTTCTCCCTAAATGTGACTCAATATATAAGTAGGTGTTGGCACCTTCTTATTATTAACCCGTGACCTAACCAACTAAAGAACTCTGCCTAACTTTACCTAACTTCCTAGGCCCCTAGACTCCTTGCCATATTAAATACAAAGTACTTACAGGTATTCTGATATCTAGTACTGCACCAATGAAAGCAACTTTGTTGAAGCGTCATGTTGTAATTTAAAATTTTTTGTGGACGCGAGAGTTTGCTTGGACTAGTGGGATGACCCGGTTGTAAACAGAATAAGCAGACAACATGTGCTGACTCGGCAGATTTTTCGAAGGTGTATTTATGGTAAATAATCTTGTTTTTTTCACGTACAAAACACACAGAAACATCATGTTATTGTTATATGATCAGTTTTTCATCATGTTTCACCCTGCAATTTTTCCTCATCCTTCATGCCCTGTCCACTACAGGTGATTTATGATTGGAGATAGAGAAAAAAACTTATTAAAATATAAATACTGTATGTTGCCTCTTTTAAAAGACTTACCGTACTGTAATAAAAGACTTATAATGATAGAAACATATGTGAAAAATATGAACAAAATATAAAAAACTTCTGGTTGTAGCGCTGTTCTCATAAATTACCATAGGGTTTGCTAGTGCAATTTTGCGTTGTTTCAAACGAATCTTACCTTCATTTCCATCACAAATGAGCCTTTTTTCCCTTGAAAATCGACCTAACCCCCGGATCCCCTGCCATATTAAACAGAAAGTACTGTAGTTATTTTGATATCTGGTTCCAATGAAAGCAACATTCTTGAAGGGTCATGGTGTATTTTAAAATTTTTTGTGGTACTGAGAGTAAGCTTAGACCGAACAGGTTGATTGTAAACAAACAGCAGACAACAACACGTAACGACAATGGCAGATACATATAATGTTTGATGGTAAATATATTAAAAACTAAGCATTTGCACAAGAAATATTACTCTTAAATATCGATTTGTGATTAAAAAAAACATACTTAGGGTAATTAAAAGCACTAAAAGTGGAATGGGTGTTATAATTGACAATTACCTGTACAGGCTTACGGTACCCCAATAACCGACACATAAAGGGACCGTGAAAAGTTGTTGGTTAGTTAATCAATGGTTATCGAAGCAATTAATCCTTTAAGAATATAAAAAATTCAAGGGGTCAGGAACTGGCCACCCCACAAAAACTCCCATCTACCCTTGATATATCTCCGTCGTGCAGCGTTGCCGATTGTAATGAAAAACGTCCATATGTTTATTTTATAATTTTTTTAAATTTAATTTGCATGCTGCCTCATAAATATTATTTTTTTGTGTGAAAAAATTAATTATGTATATCCAGTACGTGGCTGCAAGACCGATCTGAAGTATTGTGACAGCACTGGGAGTGAGTACACTTGGCAATACAGGGGGTCCCCGACTTAGGAACGGCCCCTGATGTGAACAGGGTTATACATGAAATTTACAGTATTTTATTTACCTGATGACTTATCTTTTTACTTTCATATACAGGTACTGTACTTTGTCATTCTTTTTTCTTTTGTCTTAAATTACCGCAAGTGGTTTTAGATGTATATAAGGACTTACGCTATGATATAGTGGTATTTTAAATATTGTTCTGACAGTACAGTATGCACATAGCATGTGATCCGACTTATATACAAATCTGACTTAAGAATGTCCTTAAGAACAGAACCCGTTCGTAACCTGGGGACTCCCTGTACTGCATCAGCCCAGGATTTAAATGCCGTGAATTACCTTTAAACGGGGCGAGTTGCCATTTTTTACTAGTATTTCTTGTTTTCTAAGGTCATTTTGTGGTGTTTGGGTCATAAAACATAAATTAGTTTTTTCTCAACCATTGGAGTACCATGTACTGTATGTATGTGACCTTTTACAAGTCAAAGTGTATACATTACAGTACTGTACTGTATATCTTGAAAGGTTGTTGAGGGAAAAAAATGATTAAATGAAACAGCCTTTACTGTTATACTGTATATTTTGGAATTTTGCAGGTCGAGGTATCCACAGCAGAGTGGCCATACGTTGAGCGACTTTTACCTTATACAACTATACCAAAGCCATCAAGCAACCCAGGTAAATCCTTGGTTTTTCCATCTTTTACACTTCAGGTAGACTTCAGGGGATATCACACTGGGCAAAATTTTTGCCTTTCTCAGTACTTGTACTCATTTTCCCTTTCTTAGTCAGAAAAACAACTTTTCCTATCACACACTCATTTGTGGCACTTCGCATATCACCTTTGCTCGGAACAAAACAATAACAAATATGGAGGGTCATATAAAAGCTTTGTGCTGTTTTAAGCTTTTCTTGAGAAACAATGGATGTCTGAAATCCCACAACACACTGCATTCCCTCACTTTAATATAAGGAAAGTTTCAGTCTCTTATCCAAACAATTTGGAAGGCTTGAGAATCTATGTTGGCTGTGCTCACAGTGGATGTAAGCAAAAGTCAAATGAAATGATATCCGTGATTTTCATTTGTATGTACAATCTGGTTTAAAAGTTTCCTCCCTCCCAAAATGAAGCAGCACCAGGCTCAAATGAGATAAAACAGTTAGGGTAAGTCAGTTCGGAGACTCGTTCTCATGACTCACTTTCACCACGGGGAGTGAACTTTTGTTTGTGACTGTAATGTACTGTGCTGTATAAAAAATATTCTACAGTTATACCGATTGTAAATGTTCTGGCAAGTTTTGAATCTGGTATTCAAAATAGGCCTAAAAAAATTAAGAACGTTTAGGAACATCTCCTGGGGTTTAAGGGTTAATTACAGTATACCCTTAGGGTCGGAGAAAATCTACTGTATCAAGAAGTAAAATGTAAAGAATACAGCATTTGACAAATAGTGAAAGCAAAGGGAAATTAATTAATTGAAAGATGTGTGTGAATAATTTCTAAAAGATATTTTTTGAATCTTGTTAATTCTTGGCAATTTGTGTTGCAGGTGAAGTAACTCCATCAGGATGGGTAGCACCATCGGCCCAGCCAGGAGATTACCCTTACTTTGTTCCCCGTGCAGCCAGTCACATGATGCCTGTCTATGTTGAACATGAACCCATTCTGAATAGGTAAGTAGGATGTTAAATATATATATATATATATATATATATATATATATATATATATATATATATATATATATATATATATATATATATATATATATATATATATATATATATATATATATATATATATATATATATATATATATATATATATATATGATATATATGCATATATATACACAGCGTTAGCAGTCTGATCATGGGCTTTATGGGTTCGAATCCTGGCGGGTTGAGGTGTTGATTATATATATATATATATATATATATATATATATATATATATATATATATATATATATATATATATATATATATATATATATATATATATATATATATATATATATAAACTATATATATATACAGTAATACCTTTATTTGATAGTACAGTACTGTACAATGTAACATCTTTGTTCATTATATAGCTTGCAGATAAGTGGAAAAGTAGGATAATACCTTTGTTTAGAAAATAGGTAAGTAGGATAGTATACGAGTACTGTAGTCCCTTTGAGTGATGATTTGCCCATAGCTATAGTGTATGGTATATTATGAATAATTTGTATATGAAGGCATTTTAGTAGACCGTAACCCTTTCGTTCATTGGTGACTAACTGCACGTATATGGTTGCTCGATAATATTGTTGATACTAAATAGTAAATAAATGGTAATATCACAATTATGAAGCAATTTTGTTGATTCCTATTATAAATATCTAGAATACTGTAAAGTAATTTTTTGACCTGTTTTGGTTGGTTGTACTTGGAAGGTTGGCATATTTTTTAAAACAAACTCACCACTGATAGGCTAAAAATGGATTTGTAGTAAATTTTTTAAGATGATAATTTCTTCTATAATGTGTGTTTTCATAGTGTGATTTGCTTATGATGCGATGAATGTATTAAGGAACACGTTTTCTATAATGTGGATGTGATTTGGATATAACGTGATTGAGTATATGGAACTACAGGTCTGTCACTCAAGTAGTAATAAACGGTTATGTGGTCGCCTCGGCAGAGCATCATACAAGGCAGGACCCCGCAGTTTTTGTTTATCTTCCATACGCATTAGACGTCTGTTATAGTGGACAGTGTTTTATCTTAGTATAGTAACTGTATATCAACAACTTCAGTGCTTTTAATTACAATGCATGGTAGTGTTGGTAGTGGAAGTGCAGTAAAATGAAGAAAAGCTATTACAGGGGGTACTCTTGAAAACAAATTTGATGTGATAAAGTGGTCTGAACCCTCACCTTCATTGTCAGACTGATTCCATCTCTTTCTCTTCCACCACTCTCAAATGACCACCTTCTCTTTTTGTGGCGAGTGTTAAAACATTCTTCGAAGTTTATTTACATTTCTTATGGTTATTTTTTAATTTAAAAAGATTTTACTGTTAAAAGCTGTTAAGTGAGCCACACTCCACTACTCATTATTTCATGTAGCACACAGTAACAAACATTTTCCACCTTCTCATGTTTTTATTATATTAATGAATGATAGTATTAAACTAAAACACAGTTATTATAAAAAACTAACAAAAAACAAACAATAAAATGAAAGTGAATCCTATGTTGGTCCCATGTCAGTCATGATGGTGTTCTTAAACCTACTACTGTACCCCTAACCCCTTAATTCCCATTAATCAATGGTTACTACAAAGCCATTTTTCTATAATGCGATGTTTTACAGGAACGCAACAACCATGTTACTGGAGGACTGAATGGACTTAGATTCTATATGTATCTTGCCTATGCTAGCATAAGTATTTTGGATGAAGTAGCATGCACCATTCATGCTCCTGATTGTTAAGTCTCTGGAGACATATTTTGTTTCCAAGTAGTCAGTCAGTTCTGCTATAACGCGATAGTTGTGTTCTTGTGAAACATCGTGTTATAGAAATTCGCGTAATATAAATAACAGGGCTTATGGAGAAAATAGGGTTAGGTGCAGATTACTACTCGAAATGGAAAAAAATTTAGTAGTTAGCCTAACACAAAGGATAGCACAGTCTAAATAATTGTTACATTCATATCTAATAATGAAATCATACAGTAAATGTAACATTTTACCTTGAAAAAATATGAATATAACTTGATGGGGGGGAGAAGGGTGATTTTGAGGTAGATAACATCGAGCTTCTCTTCAAGGGTTATAGCCTTTCTTTTACGATCATCACTGGGAATGCGATCACCAGAACGCTTCTTAGAGATATTCTTCTTTACCATATTCACAGTTACTACCACAAAATTGGAGAAATAGTAAGCAAAAATCGCATTACAGCAAACAAGCGTTCGCGTTATACAAATATCGTTCCTCTATTCATAAATCGCGTTAGAGCCAATTTGCGTTGTCAAAGCACGCGTTATAGCAGAACTCACTGTATTGGGGGTTGTTTGTAATCCCACCGTCGAGCTGCTTTCTGAAACCATTTTCTACCACTTGATCCCCCAGTTACTTGGTGTTAAAACCTCTTCTGGAAGATTGTTGCCTTCTCCTTTTTGGGGCGATGTGAAGGGAGAGTTTGGCTTTTACAAGCTAATGATCTGTGTCACAGTGGTCTGCGCTATGTATGGCTCGAGTGATGAGGACATCTTTGAGATCTCTTCTCTGACAATAATGAGGTCAATGACATGCCAACGTTTGGATCGTGGGTGTTGCCAAGAACTATTGAACTTGTCTGCCTGCCTAAACAAGTTGTTTGTGATAGTGAGGCTATGTTCAATACACTTGCTGAGGAAGAGAAGGCCATTGGGATTACACTTACCTACTCTGTTTCTTCGTATGGTCCCCTGCCATAAGCGAGGGTATCTCTGCCATTTCTGGCTTTAAAGTCACCAAGGAGCACTACCTTATCTTCTCTGGGGATAGAGGTTAGCACTCTGTCAAGGTCAGTGTAAAAGGCTGCCTTGATGTCATCCTCTGCATCCAGTGTTGGAGTGTTTGCACTGATGAAAAAGGCATGACATAAGTTATTCAGTGGGACTTGGAGCTTCATGAGGCACTCATTGATCCAAACAGGTATTTCAGTTACCCTTTGTAGGATGAATTGGCAAATGGCAAAGTTAACTCCATAAATGTGGTTTTTCTCTGTAGCAGGCCAACCCTTCTAGAAGAAGGTATAGCCGGACCCCTGTTCTGTGAGTCTGGACTCACTAATGGCTGTGATGTCGATGTTGTACCTAGACAGCTCTTTTGCCACAAGGTAGGTTCTTCTTTCAGGATGCTCATTTGTGCCAGTATCCAGAAGGGACCTGACATTCCATGCAGCGACCATAAGAGGTTATATAATTTGTTTTTGCTTTGATTTGTGATTATGTTTTTGATTGCATTAGGATGGCCTTACTGGGTGCAGTTGGCCCGTCAGGTTGTTTTTTAGGCAGGCTATGTTTAGGGCACCTTTTCTAGCCCCCTCCCCATATGGGATGAGCAGAGTGGCTCCTGGAAAGGGCTGCTCAGTCGCACAGACAAGACTGGATTGCACTGCTTCCCAGATCCCAGTGCATAAATGACCGTCTTTATCTATGCTGCCCATGTGCAGAGTTGTGAGTAGAGACTCCCGGCAGTCATCTCTGCATGTCTTCATTGCCACTTGTTTGTCACCATAGGACTTTTGGGGGGGTACAGGGTTTTAATGATGATGAGAGGTATGTTGAGCTGGATGATGTCTGCGCGTGAGTTCATTTATGTGGTGAGGCAGCAGTGCAGACTGCAACCACATATCTTGGCTCTCCCTTTTCCTGATCCAGTGGTGCAGGTAGCTGCAACAACTGGGGAGAGGGAGAGTTTCAATAACCAAGTTTGTTGGGTTTTGCCTCAGTAGCTTGTTCATCTTGCATTGCCTTCATCCTCCGGTGTAATCGTTGGGTTCCCATGTTGGACACCTCTTCTGCCTATTCTGCTGTTGGGGGTCTTACTGGAGCTCTGTGGTAATGAATTGTAGTTACTGTATACAGTAGTACAGTAAGTTCTATAGCTTTCATCCTAGTAATGCACTCTCAATATATATTTCCATTTTGTTTAGAAGTGACATATTATGCAATGCTTTCTTGTAGCTTCAGATTTAATTCTGAAAATTCTTTATAATGAATGTGCCATTAAGTATGAAAAAAACTCGTTGGCATCAGCATTATGAATACGTAATCATATACAGTACTGTATATCAGTATCCCCAGTATCCCCCTGAGGGGGGAAATTCCCCCCTGGTTGAGAACCCCTGCAGTATACAGTATGCATCCATCTTCTTCAGCTTTCTTATTTTATTGTTTTATATTATTTTTTTCTTTTCTAAGCCACATTCAATCAGAGTATAGTACTGTCCTCATACCCGAGGGTTAGCCACCATAATCCTCCACTTTAAACATTTTCGTGCAGTTTTTGTCTCTGGGGACCCAGTTTTTAATTTTATACATGCATCCCAGTTTCTGCCTTTCCCTGGCTCTCCCACCCTCAACTTTGGCCATTAATATTTCTGCGACTTTCCCATCATCCCTAATATATGAACGAAGTACAGTATTTCGTTTTTTCTGTACATTTCAAGTATTTTTTTTTGTGCTAATATCAGTATTTCTCATTTGTTTTCCTGTCAGTGTAGCTTATTCTTAGCTTTTGCCTATAACACCACATTTCAAAGGCCTCCAACCTCTTTCTGGTTTCTACTGACAGTGTCCACACTTCTGACCCATACGTCAGGCCTTTCAGTAGCCTTTTTCTCAAATTGAAGTTAATGTCCATTTTCATTTGGTCTTTTAACTTATTAATTGCTGTTTTTGCCTGCCTTAGTCTTATTTTGATTTCTTTCATACATCTATCATCACAGTTAATGTTACAGTACTTCCCAAATACAAAAATTTTTCCACTTGTTTAAGTTCATTGTTGCCTACCATCATTATTTTAGGATTTTTTTTCAAATTTGGAAACAACCATTACCTTATTCTTTACAGCATTAACTTTCAAACCATATTTTTCACCTTTTCCTTTAATCTGTTAATGAGTTTTTGTAATGCATCTTCACTCTGTGATAAGAGCAATGTCATCTGCCGAGTGTATACAGTACAGTATTTGATACCATATTTTACGGCATGTAAGACGCTTTTCTTTGTCTAAAAAATGGCTCGGAAAATCCGCCTGCGTCCGATATATATGAAAAAATTCTGCAACCTGAGTTTCCGTAATGGGGACAATATTGGCCAATTGAAGCTTATGAGCACTCTGAGCCTACCCACCCATGCGCCTGGCATGTGTCCTCAGACTCCTCACGTCAGAAACTTTATGCAATCTCTCGGAAATTCGTTAGAATGCCTGGAACAGAGGGATTTTCTCGGAATTTTCTGGAAATGCACGGATGTAATCTCTTGGAATGGAGAGATTTTTCCTGGAATTTCTTGGAATGCTGAAACAATTTTATCCGGCAACTGGAGAGTTTTGAGGATCGAAGATTCCAGCTAATAGTGAGATTACTACTCTCACCAAATACTGTAGTTGTGTCACAAAGACTATTCAGATACAGTGGGTTAGATCCCTTTTACAATATGAGCATGGCTAATTATTATATACTTGATTGATTTATACGGGAAATTATGACTAGACTACAGTAATAAATGGGACTAATGAAACCCAACCCAATCTGAGAAGAGTTAAAAAAATGAAAGACATAATGAGTACTGTATCATTATTGAGGTTGTTTATTTACTAGCTTGAGTGTTTGAAAAGAAGTGGCTGAATATTGAAATTATGGGACTGTACAGTATTTGCAATCTTAATATAGTGATTATTATTTGAGTTTTATGCAGGTGTGCAGACAACTGCATTAAAAAAAATATATTTCCCGTCTCATGCCTTTTCCTGCCATAACATAGATTGACAGGCATATACTCACAGGTTCTCTCTATTTGCTGTTACTTGTATTCATTTATTGTTCTTGCTGTAATAGGTGTCTTCTGGGACATTTCCCTTCCACAACAAGGCCCCAGATTTTTATCTTGTTTCCCCCTGTTGCTTCACATAATCTAATATTATCCCAGGCAGCATGTTTGTCTCCAAAAATCATTGGATGCGGTACTCTTAAGTCAGTCATGCACATGGTTGCTTCCTAGGTGTCCGTTTGTGTAAACAATATGATTATTTTTACGCTGATTGTCAGAATTCAGTACTGTATGATAAAAATTCTGGTTACAGGTGTAATTCTATTTTAGAAAATAAGGTATTTGCCCATTTCTTAAACATTCAAGACAGTAAGTCCGAAGAGGAATCCTGAACACTAGGTTATTTTTCAGTAATCCGACAAATGGATTCGTCAAACTCGAACTGCATCTTTGATGAGTCCATTTGTTAGGTTACTTAAAAATAATCCGAAGTTTTGGATTCATCTTCAGATTTGCTACCCCAAATGCTTAAAGAAATGGGCGATTGTGTAGAGTACAGTACTAAGAATGTTCCTTTAAGACGACAGTTGGATTCCCTTTTAGATTTGTGACAAGAGTGAAACATGTTGAAGGTGATATTTTTGCACTGGGTGAAGAACTACAAGAACACTTGACTCGGCTTTTCCCTTCAAAGTACATCATCCTCCGTGTTCATGAACCTCATCAGGTGATACACATTAAAGGACAATTTGTGGGTGCTGTTAAAGAATTTCTCTTTAAGAAAGGATTTTAAATATATCTAATATTTAGGTAGACAGTAGTGAGTAAACATTTCAATAGTCAGTTTTACCTCATTATCAAAAACACTCACGATTCAAGAAAATTATAAGAAACTCTTGTATTCTTTATTAAGTAGACTCGGACAAATATAGCATACAAATGTGTTGGCAAGGTTTGCACAGTCCTCTTATATGACATGTCTAAAATGATTCTGGTCAGGGGGTGAAGTGACCTGGTAGTGCATTGCATTTACACCACAAGACTACTCTACACTCATATGAAGCAAATTTAAAATTACAAAGCACTGGTTATGATTAGTACATCAAAGCATAGCAGATTTTGCCATGTATACTGTACTTGAAACTATTTTGCTTCTTCTTGATTTGTACTTAAGATTAATTGGTGTGCTTTATTTGATTGAAGATCAGGAGGGCAGAGTTTATTGATAAATTTGTAGATGTAATTTGGATGTCGTCATAATCAGTAGGTACACGTTCAGTTAGGAAAAGCAGAGTCTGAACCTAAGTTAGCTACTACAGTAATGTAGATTTGGCATTTGTATGTTGCTGTACATCTTGTTTGTTGTATATAATTGAATGATATTTTGACTTAGGGATGAAGTACAATATTGCGACAGCTGTTGTACTTACAGGACGTTTTGCAAATAAAGATATTGGATATATAGTAGTCTTTTTTTCCCTTTTTTAATAATACAGTAATGGTTATTACTAGGTCCATATATAATCTTTATACAGTGAACCCTCGAAGATCCGGACTAAAAGGGGGGACTGCCTTTCCGGAATAGCCGATTGTCCGGATTTTCTGGCGAATAATAAATTATATAAGAAAACACCAAAAATACAGTACTAATGTAATGATAAACAAATTACCATACGTATATAAACCATGCATTTACCTATGATAACATAAGAAACAATTGTATCATTACTAGAGTGAATGAAATAATATTCCCACAAACAACAATTGTCAACTCTGTTTATGATACCCACCTCCTCGGGCACCTGTGTCCAAGCAACTGACGGGTCAAGCAGTGCCCACGGGCCTAAAATGTTCTTTGCTCTGGTTTGGGAATGTTTCTTAGGGAAATTACTAGGAGGCTTCTTAGCCCAGAACCCCCAAATTTTTTGTCCGGATCTTCCGAAATCCAGATTTCCCGGGTCCGGATCTTCGAGGGTTTACTGTATAGTACAGGTTGGACCTCATTAATCCGGGAAGCTCATTAATCCGCGAAGCTTGTGACCAGACTAGTTCCAGATTAGCGAAAATTCCGAACCATCGAAGCTGAGGTTAAAAAAAAAAGACAAAATAATGCATAAAATGTACTATTACTGGTACCAATACAACTGGACCTCTTTATGACAAAGTGTTAGTGCTATGGTACACGTTTACTGTACTGTTACACAGAAATAAGTAGATTAGCAGAAAAAGCAAAGAGAAAATTGTATATTATAGGTTGGGAAACTAATGACGGCCAGATTCAAACACAGTACCGAGCCTTCGAAGCTGCCGGACTATCGGGTCCCAGATTAGCGGGGTCTAACCTGTACCAACCATTATGGTCCATGTGTGAATCAGGGAATTAGGGTAAATATATCGGGCATTATGATAAAATATTGAAAATGAAAAGTTATGGTTAAGATGACAGTGGCTTCTACAGTATAGGCCTGGTGATTCATTAGGAATAATGCAGATGTGACTAGCTGTGCCATTTGCTCTCTTATTTCTTTTTATTGTCATACATTGTAATCGGGTAAAAAAACTGACATTTAAGTATAATGTGTTTTTTTTTATCAAACAAGCAACTTGTGTGGCTGAGAGTGCCTCCTTGATGAGGTAGACAGGAAAACAGGATAAAATACTTGCTAGTGAAATGTGTTTAGTGGGTGTACAGGTGCTGCTTTGAATCTTCAAAGAGAAGTTATAATATTTGTTAGTAATATCTCCGTTAGCCGGAATCCCTCAACCCCGGAACTCTCCAATAGCTGGAATTGAAATTTTCTTTGAAAATCATTCCCAAAGCTGGAATTTTCCAGAAAAATTCTAGCTTTGGGAATGATTTTCCAAGGGGCACATTTTCACAAAAATTCCAGTGATAGAGAAGTTTTTTTCCGGGTCTGAGAGATACAAATCAGACGCATTTTCCTGAAATTCTGAGAACATTTTTCCGGTACCCGGAAAATTCCGGGGATAAGGGATATTTTTCCAGGTTCGAGAGATGATGTAATGGGCAATTTCTGGAACTTCTGAGAAAATTTTTCCGTTACCCAGAAAATTCTGAAAAATTCCGGGGATGAGGGATATTTTTTAGGGTTCGAGAGATGATGTAATGGCCAATTTCTGGAAATAAAATATCATTTACAAGAATAATGTAGAAAGAATGAACTGTAATTGTATGAAAACAAGGTGAAAATAAACATAAAAGTGTGATTCCCTGTTGGCCACTGTAATGATTTGGTACTTTGCCTTGCACAGGATGTGAGGGGGTGTCCAGTTAACTAGCCCATGCACCTGTGTGGGGGCAAATCTGAATCTGAAATTCTACCTACTGTAAACTTATTTTCATAATTTACACTCTTTCTGTATTACTGTAGCAAAGAAATTTATTACTAAATAAAGTTCAACAAAATTCATGATATTTGTTGTTAAATTCTACTTCATGACCATGCACCACTAAACTGATCTAACAAATCCCAAGACACCATATTGTAACTATTCATTCCTCATAAAGGACACTGTTTGTGCTCACTGCTGAGCCAACATAGTTCTTTGCTTCACTGTTGTTATTCCAGTTTTATTTTGACCATAATTTAATTACCAGAGGAATTCCAAATCTGGTGTTGTGATGCTCCTGCTGTTCAGACAACCAGTAATTCAATGAACTGTATTGTACTGTACTGTTGTTGTATATTTTGGTACAGGTTGTACCTCTCTAGTCCGGCATTCTGTGGTCCGGAAACTCCCGTGGTCCGGAACGATTTTAGTTTGTCCAATAAGTAGATAGGCAGCTTCTTTTTTTTTTTATCTGAGTTATTATTATTATTACAGGAGTATTAAATTTTTGCCCCTCAAGCCCCAATGTGGGTCAGTGACCTATGCCCGGGTGAGCTAATCCCCGTAAAAAAAAAAAACAACAAAGCCGAGGGAAATTAAGGTTTGTTTACATCCGGCAGTTCGGCTGCTCTCTCTCTCTCTCTCTGCTTGTCTATACAGAGTACAACAATTAACCCTTCAATATATATGAGCAGTAAATAAGTGTTGCTTTCATATTCCTATGTAGAATAATGACGATATGTTTTCACATGTGCGCACTTACATATGCGGTCTCACTTTTTTTACCATTAATGGTTAGCTACTTATATTGTTCCATTTATTAACATTAAATAACGTTACAGGTACTTCAAACAACCATATTAATTTTTTTACATTAATTTTACTACAGCTACAATCATGGTCTTATTTTCTTCAGTTTTATATGTAGAACCAATGTCACTGGTTTTGTAAGCTTTAACATAAACAATGCCGGCAGCCGTCTCGTCTCCTCGTGTGTTTTAATATTCCACGTATTATTAATAAATTGTATTGTTAATTTTGCACACACAAACATTAATTCAATAATAACAAATTCAGAAACATAAATTAAAATATATATGAACAGTAAATAAGTGTTGCTTTCGTATTCTTATGTAAAGTAAAGACGATATGTTTTCGCATGTGCGCACTTACATACGCGATCTCTCTTTTTTCTTTACCATTATCGTTAGCTACTTCTATTGTAACATTTATTAACATTAAATAACATTACTTAAAACAACCCATATTAATTTTACTACAGCTACAACCAAGGTCTTATTTTCTTCAGTTTTATATGTAGAACCAGTCAGTCACTGGTTTTGTAATCAACGAAAACAATGCTGTCTCATATCCTCGTGTTTTAATATTCTACGTATTATTAATGAATTGTATTGCTCATTTTGCACACACAAACATTAATTCTATCAAAAAGACTTTCAGTAATAAACAATAATGAATCTTTTGTACATAAGAGAAATGACGCTTCTTACACGATTGTGCACGTCGTCTGAACGTTGGTGGGCCGTTCAAACCCGTCGAAATTTGAGTTTCCGCCGTCAAAATTTTTAAATGTGTTGTTTTTTTTGTGTGTTCAAATAGAAAACGTTGAATTAAAAACTCGTGAAATTTGAGAAGCTACTGTACGACATTTATCCCTTCAATATGTCTTCAAAGAGACCATGAAGCAGAGAAAGTGGTGCTAGTGCTTCCAAGCCAAGTCACTATCTATCCAGGAAAAGGGTGAATTTCCATGGTCCGGAAATTTCCATGGTCCGGCACCGGTCATGTCCCGAGGTTGCCGGACTGGTTCGTTGTGGAGAAATATGATTCTTGAGCATATACTGTTGAAACTTCAGTCTAGTTTCCTAATTAATGACAAGAAATATTTATTGGATGTTAGCCATTATAGTTTCTTTCCAATCAAGCAATTTCTGAGAAAGCAATTGTGATGAAGATATGACCATCTCACACATCACTTCTCAGTATACATAAAAAGGATGACAGAGATGCATATTTTTCAACAAATTTTATTTAAAATAAAATTTTTATGGTTGAAATAATTTTAACAGGATTTTCATATCACAGCTTCCTAACACTATCACTAATTGCATTATTCCTTGTGTAGTTAAGGTAATGCAGTATATTAAGCTTGAAGTACTATATCCTGCTCTGTATGAGGTCAGTATATAGGTACTTCTATTGTCACTATGGAAAACTAGATTGTAAGTTACATATGATAGACTGGTCATGCATTAAAGTGACAACAATGTGTCATGCAGTTGTGAGTTTATACCAGTTGGAGAGTTACACATGAAGATGATGTTACACAGACTGTCAGTGATGATTTAGTGACAAATTTGAAGTGGACACTGTGTTCTTTAATTTTAACTTTATGCCTGACTTGAATGTTTCATGCATAGTCAACAAATCTAGCTTTTGAAAATTCAGAATACGTGAAATATTACTTGGATAAAGGTGCTGTTGAAGAATGACCAAAACAAACAACTAAAGCAACCAATGACCACCCCACCTTCCTTTCTTGGGGGCACCTGAAGATGGAATGGGAGGGGGCCAGGGCAGTGTACAATTATTTTTCAGCAGATAGCACTAAAGGCTGACATCATTTAATTTCACTGTCATACTTGCACCAGTTAACTTCACAATCATTATTGTTCAACTACAATAAGAAGTGAACTGTACAGATGTCAGCAGACTTAATTTTTGGGCATCCGCTTGTTTCTCCATAATTCCCTTTGGGCACTTATCCCAGTCTTAGGTGTTAAGATAATGGCCTATTTGTTTTTATCGTCATTACAAAATGTTTACAAGTGCTTCATGACCCACTCTGTGGTTGGTTGACAGGTTGGTACAGTATGTGAAGTCAACACCACCCAGCAATGTGACCTTACTTCCTGGTATGGTCATTCAGCCTGTCTTACAATACTGGTAATTTTATTCAGAAGCAGGATCTTGCCTACAGGATATTAAGAGAATATACCAGGATAGTCAAGATAGATATTTAAGTGATTGGTTTAGTGGGACTCTAGTTATCCCACCTTAGGGGTTCTTGATTGTTCATATAATATTTTATAACCTAAACATATCTCGAATGACTTATGTATATGCATATCATAGGCTCAGGGCATGGAATATCTGCCTCTTTTCCATCATTAGGTATTATTGATTCTTCTCTTCTAAATGTTCTTTCCACGAGAATATGCTCTCATATTTCTGATAATATTCTTCCCTGAGTATACTGTATGGTATTTTTTTTTATTCTGCTACTGTTGCTACTTTCGCCTCCCCTCAGTTTCTTTTTTCTAAAAAAATCAGTTTCACAATCTTTCCTTCCCTAGAATCTAATACCATATTCCTGACATTATTACTATCTTCTATATACGTATTCCCATCTCCTCCTCCTCTCATTCATCCACTGGAAGATTTTTCTCCATGCTTTCCTTTCTTTACAGCTGCCAGTTTTATATAGTATTTTTGTTCCTTTATACACCTCTCTTTTTTATTTCTAATTACCATACCTTTTTCACAAACTGCTACAGTACCTTATTTATAACCAGACAGCTATTCTCCTACAATTTGTTTATATTTTCATTTCATTCTTTGTCTCTTACACTTTTATCTATCTTTCTATGGTGTTTGGGTATATATACTGTACTGTACTGTACTGGTTGAAAACTTTTACACTAAAATTCTATAATAAATCCATACAGGCAAACCCCAATTTATGAGAGGGTTGTATTCCTCAAAACCTCTTATAAATTGATTTTTCATAAATCGATGTACATTTTCCTATAGACTCCCATTATAAATGTTGAGATACTTTCTTATGATTTTTTTTTAAATGTCACAAAATACTAAGACATTTGCCTGGTGAAAATATTTGGTGTACACAAAGCTTATAAGCCAATAATAAACAAAATAAAGAAAACATGTACTACAGTACTGTACAGTATTAATTTTATAATGTACTGTACCAGTATTTACGAGAAGTCCGATGAAATTTGAAATAAAGGGAATTTTATGAAACACTGAGCCAACATCGAAAAAAAAAACTAGCACTGTTCCTGCAATTATATTAGTTTACCATAGTGTAATACATTGACTCCCATTATGTACCTATAATTGGAGATACTGTACATTCTCTAGAAAAAATCTCACGCTTTGCTGCTGATACTGTATATATAAGTACAGTACGGTACGTACAATACAGTGACCCCTCGTTTAACGAACGCCTCGGTTAACGAAATTTCGGTTAACGAACTGCCTTCCATAAGGATCTTCAATTCGGTTAACGAACAAAAATTCGGTTAACGAATTTCTTACGAACCGACCTCAACATGTTTTCGCTTGCACTGGCCGGGCAACCAGCTTTAGTATCAGTCCACCAATACATTAATCGGTTCTAGGGCTTAAATTCCTAACTATTTTAGTAAATATCAAGAAGTTTATACTATTCAATAATTTTAAAAGTTTAATATTCAATTTTTTAGTCATTTTAACAATTATTGAACATAATTGAAGGTAAAGTGACTAGTTTAAAGCGCAGCATCCAGCCTCTTAACACAGCAAACAGGCGTTAGTGTCTCTGTTTTCACTGGAGGTAACATCTTGCTTGAGACTCTCTTCAACTAAACGCTTTTTTTCTGTGTTTCCAAGCAAATTATTGGTCATTTTGAAATATATTTTACATATTGACAATATATAATGCAGTACAGTGTTGATTTAAAGAAAATAATCTTGAAATACACCAAGAGAACTAAAATTTTATGGGTGAAATGGTGCCATGGGGTGACTTCTCTTCCACCCCAATGCCTTCTCTTCTTCCTTCTCCTCCACCCCCATTGTAATTCCCATCATCATCATCATCATCCAGGAGCCTTCTACATACACACCTCAAAGTAAGTGAACTTTTCTACCATTTTTGTTGAATTTAGGAAATTTTCGGTGAGCTGGAACCAATTACCCAAAAACCCATTGAAACAATGGTTTCGGTTAACGAACTTTTCGGTTAACGAACGACCTTCTGGAATGGATTGAGTTCGTTAACCGAGGGGTCACTGTATTTACATATTTCATATGTTGCTGTCTAACCTCACCTGTCTAATTGCAAGTACCCTGTATAATATGCAAATTCTTTGGTAGTACAGTTTTTAGGTAGATACCCTGTGATCAGTATAGCAGTCCATTTTAACTCATAATTTTGCATTTTTTCATCAAACCTGATAAAAGGAATGTTGTTCTACTCATTGAGTTCTGTTGTAAGGCTCAAACTTTGGCTTTAATGTTTTTTTTATTCATCAATTTCTATCAAATTAATTAGTTAGCTCTGCCCAATTGTACAATACTGTTCAATCTTAAGAAGACACTTCATTTATTTCATGATGCTGTGTTGTATTTGATTACAAATTGTTGAAACTATAATTTATATTGATGATTTTAACCCTATCACTATTTGGCTAATGCCAGATGATTTTATTCAGCACAGACCCCTAGTGCCCAAGGGGTTAAATAACTTTAGGACACACTGCTTAAGGCTACAGAGATTGTTATGGATGTTTCAGTTTTACAATAAAAATCATTGCACTACTGATGCATCACAATGATTGTTCACTTTTTTGGAGTGAGAATTATGAATTCTTGGAACAATCTGCCAGAGAGTGTTGTAATGCACTGAGTGTGAGCTCTTTGAAGACTAGACTTGACCAACACTGGAGCAGGTTCAGATACATTCAGGAGCCAGTGCATGCCCAGTACTTGCCAAAGTGCATAACAGAGACATGACCGACTGCCCAAGCGATTAATGAGCCGATCAGTGTCGAAGAGGATAAAAGTAAAAGTTGAGTGCTTTGAATTTAGTCCACTGGAAAGTACAGTCCTGTGTCAAAGTTGTTTTAAATTGTTCAAACCTGTTTCTGTTTTATTACACAAGGAAAAGTGTTAACTTTTTGGAGACTTGAAAGTTAGTGAAATCCATTTACAAGTGTTCCACATGCTATTTTTGACAAATGATACCATTTACCATCAATTTTTTTTTATGACTGCAATTTACAGTAGTACAGTATTTTACTTAGTGCTGCAAGAAACTTTTGTTTCCAGTCGCAGTTTTCAGCGAGTATTTTCTGCTAAATTCTATTATTGTAGTTCTTTAATATTTGTTTCAATTTGGCCAAAGCATTTTGAGGCAGTTATGTTCTAAACATGTTTTATAAATTTTTTAATCATCTCTGTTGAGTAGAAAAACATTCCTTCTATAAGGGATTATATAAAAAAAATGCAAAGTCATCAAGAAAAATGGGCTGTCCTACAAACTTTTTTATTTGCTATATGACAGTACTGTACATGAATGGATATCAAATAGAGTTGGTCCATTTTTGACACATTACTCGAAATAATAAAATCTTAATGAATGATAGGTTATTACATAAAAAAATAATACTGCAATAAACATTAATCCCTCAGTAGGATAATGTAAAACTAATATTAAAGAAGATGGTGCCTCTACCACAGATGTGGTTCAACCCCAATCTGTTAAAAAAATATAAATTATATTTTGATATATTAGATTAATGAAAAGTAGACAAATAAAAAGCATGACAGTGAAGATTACAATCTCTTTTCACCAAGTAAACTTCATATTCTGCTGATGAATGGGGTGACATTAATGAAGCGAGATGATCCATGGTCCACTTGAGAAAGGACGGGAAAGTTTTATCAGAAACATAACAAATCAATTTGCTTATGCTGTCCCTGACTGTTTCAAATTTAGAAAAAGCTTCACTAGCCTTTACATTGAGCTTATACAGTACAGGAGTGCTTCGATATATGAAAAGGATTTATTATACATTCATGGAAACCTGTTGTAAATAATTTTTTTGTAAATATTAGACATTTTTTGCATCGACTACCATTATATAAATGGAGATGTGTTCCTAAGAAAAAATACTTCTAAGCATTATGTATTAACCATAATAACATTAATAATGAAGTACAGTATCAAGTTTATTATATTCATGTTCTTGTTAGTATGTATGTGAGGCCTAGATTCATAAATTTTTTCCTTCATATCAAGAAAATTGAAGCACTAATCAGTTATAAAATTCTGCCTCTTATTTAGTGGTTGGTTAGCCATACTTTTAGATCAATACATAAACAGTAACACCTAAATATGACACATTATCTGTGTGTTTACTGTACCTGTATATATATAAGCACAGAAACAATGCCACACACTACCCTGCACTACAGTACACTGCTTACTACACGTGTTCAGCACTGGATGCTCTCAGATGCCTGTGTCAGCAACTCGGCACCGGAACTATTTTTTATTAATTTTTTGGGATCATTGAATTTTCGCAAATCAAAGCACTCCTGTACTCAAAGACTACATGTAATGTAGTACAGTATTTGATATGCAGTTAATCACAAGAATAAAATCCAATTGTACATAGATATCATAGGTTTAGTTACCAGTATGTACAATCAGATTACCAAATGCTGACTGGAACTGTAGGTTTCACTTCATGAAGTCAGTACAGTACCTGAATGTACAGCATTTAATTTTTTCAAGATAACTTTAAATAATAAATACAGTAATTTACTGGTCTAGTAAATTAAAAAAAAATAATCTAGAGTTTGTTTCTACTCTTTAACTAACCATTTACAGTATCTTTGTTATTCTTAATTTCATGTCATTTCTGTGAAGTGGATCAAATAGTATCAAGGCTCAAATATTATTTATATACAGTATACATGAAACCTAAGTTTCTTCTGAAAGGATGAAAAGTGCAGTTCTTGTACATCACTACACTGCTTCATCCTCATTCACAATGGACACTTTGATGAGGCACTGTCTTCACTCTCACACTGAAGGTAGTGTACTTCCACCATACAAGATTCTTGCACATTACAGGTACAGTTGTCTCATGTGAGACCACTTTACCCTTCAACTCTTTCTAATATTTCTCTCAAGTATTGTCAAATGTTTTATAATCTCAAATTGTTCATCTTCATCAACATACCATCTTAATAATTATTTATTCATGCAGCTTTATTTTTATTTCTTCCACCCATGTATATTTCTCACAGTTAAAACCCATAGCTTACATACCTAGGTCCCAAATAACAAAGGTTACCATTAATGATACTTACATTGACTAATCACGATCTAACTCATAAATTGGGACAAGAGATTATCTACTAAGAATTGTTTCTCTGAGAAGTGAAAGTGGGTTCTATAAGCCAGATGCCCTGTTAAGGACAATAGATACTGTACAGCGAACTGAAGACTGAGCCTTTGATACACAAGGAAACATTGTGGCCAGCACTGACCTCTACTGTCTCTCACTGCCCTACCTGTAAAATTTGTGAATGAGGGTGCCATACTCAGTGGCTAGTTGAGGGAATTGAACTTGTGACTACTGTATTGTATTGGGAGGCAAATGCTTTTTCTATTTGGCTTCTGCACCTCACAAATATATCCCGAAGTCCTGGTAATTCACGTTTAAGGAACTAGTACTAAATTCTTGAGTTTGATAATCAACATTAATGTGAAGCTTATTTTGTTTTTAGCAAGTGTTCATTCTTAAATAATTGCAGTGATGAAATTCAGACTTTATTTTACCATTTGTAATATCAAATGAATGTGCAAATATTGACTGACTACTGAAAATATACTGTTTTGCATCGAATTTTCTGATAATAAAGTTATTTTAAGAGTATGACCCTTAAATCACCCAATTGAAAAAAAATCACAAGTAACTGGTTGCAGTTCAGCAAATTATCCAGATTTTTTTCTCACAAAACTGATCATTGGTGGATAAAAATTATTTCATTATTTTTGACTGAGTAGTAAATTGTTAGACATGATTAAGCCCTCTTCCTGCCACATGAATACATAAATAAGACTTAAATACTTACACATAATCTCAAAGCCATCATCCTGAATAGGAGTGAACTATGGAAGGGCCATAAAACTATATTAATGTTAAAGTAACTAAACAAAAATCATGGAAGGGGAAGCTTGATGTGCAACATTATACTGACTCACTGTAATGACCTTTATTTATCGGCAGTACTGCTAAGTTTAGATAGTTGTACTGTACTAGTAGCACAATCTAGGAATGCTATTGGAAATGTCTCTTCATCGAGGCAGTGATATTAAGTTATTTTTATACTATGTGTATCTGGTTCACAAACAGAGATTGGTTTAGACATAAAACCTGTTGTTCTGGCTAAAAGTCTTGTGGGTTGACTTATTCCAAATTTTAATCAACAAAGTTACTTGAAGTTTGCTGCCAGTAAAGAAGTTTTTTTTTTTTATTATAATTTTCCACTTTCCACCTGTTGTAGACATACAAAATGTATTTATAAGTTGAGCATCCTGTTAGTATTACCAGCACTCAACATTTAACAATAATATTATAATATCAGTTACTGTATCAACAGGCAGGATTAATAATTAACACAACAAAACCATAAGACTGGATTTTTGGCAATATTTTTAGATAATACCTTTACATGGGTTGCTGGCAGTACTTACAGGGCTATCATTGTTTAATAAACATCATCTGTGTTCAGAGTTTGAAATTCTATCGTCTTATAACACTGCATGAGAAATAGTTCATTTGCTCTCATAATAAATCAAGAACCCTGCAAACGGCACCATTCTTAGCTCAGTGGAACTCTGTATTGTACGGAACCAAATTTTTGCTCGCTGGTCACATCCTGCTTATACCTAGAAAAAGGAAAGAAAGAAATATTAAATAAAAGAAAAAATAACAAATAATGTTTTAAGAGAAAGTAAGCACTTCATTATCAAGAAGTAGGAAATAAACACACTGTAATAAGGCTGGAAGAAAAGCTTGATGATCATACATGTTTATTTTCCTATGGCACACAGACATTTAAAGGTATGAGATGCACAGTCTTTATAGTATAAATGAGGTTCCCATATTTTACAGTATTCTCAAGTCGAACATAACTTTGGATATTGAATCATTTGAGGAACAAAGTAAATTTGTTATTCCATTAAATAAAGCCGCGTTCATGTTTACTACAGTTTCCAAATTGGTCAGCAGTAATGTTTTTCTCAAACCAATATACCTATTCAGTGTGAAGTTATGGGAAACTTCTGTACAGGGTCTATGTAAATAGTTTTTAGTGTCATTGAATTAAGAAAATAATCATTGCCAATGAATTGGCTTTCTTTTTTACTACAGCAGATGAATGTTAGGCCTCAAAGTTGTCGTTAAAGAAATAGTGGTGCTGTAAAATGAAGAAGAGTTCCCCCAAATATAACTACATGTATTCATTACATTAACACTATGAAAAATTTTCTGTACAAAATGGAAATACAGGTACTGTAGTGCTTTTTATTAAAGAAACACTGTACACTGTAAATCAGGGATTACCACAGAAAAAACTCCAGTCACACTGTCACAATAGGATTTGTAAACTGGATTACACACCTGTACACAATCAGTCACAGCAGACTATTGTAACATAAATTTTTACTAAAAAGCAAATGTGACTACTGACAGCAAGGACAAAGCTGTGTAATTTGAAATTGATTTTGTTTACCATCAATGAATCTCCAAATGTGATAAATGCATAAAACTTTACATTTTGTGAATTTATAAGCGTGGCAGATAAAGTTTTTAAAGCACTAAACTTCATGCATAGTGAGATGCAAGACAAGCATGTCAAACCCGTACACTTAAACCTCCATGTGATGATCTCTGGTAGAGTATATTTGTACCAATGCTGTTTTACGGTTTGCTTGTTTGGACACGTTTTCTTAACCCTTGTTTGACAAGCTAAGAAGTTTTTATTCTGAACCCTTAATTGTTTTGCAATTTTTCCCTGATAAATACTGTAATAAAACAAAAGCAATACAGTATAACTTTTGGATATTCAACCTATGCCAATGGAGATTAAGATTAATACAGTCCATGTACAGCACTGTACTGAAGTTTACATCATGTAATTACAGTACAGTACTGTACTAGAATTTTGAAAATGCTTATATTGGTGTGCAACATTTCATGGCATAAAACTGTTGTCATTTTAAGAATATGACATTAATGAAAAAGAATATATTTCGCTTAAGTTAATAATTTTATGGATATTTTAACCATGCAGGTAATACTGTACAGTCCACTCAGGTTTGTTGATCACTTGCTACACTAAATCCAATTACAGTAACAGTTTTTTGACAAAAATAATATAGTAGTTTATCTTACTTGTTTATGTATACAGTACTGTAGATGTTTATAGTAAAACAATATTTATTTTCTTCAGAACAATTTAATTATATGCACTGGAATCTTTCTGAGACCGAGAACCTCATACAAATGTAGATAATTTTTAATTATATAATATTTTAACTGTCTTTATACTGTACATACTGTATTACAAGATAGTAAATTCTAATACTGTACAGTATACAGCTTTAAGAGGAACAAGGAACTGTATCTTTATATATTTATATTTCTCATTCCAGCACTTGCTTATGGCAACATTTATGTATACTTTATACACATAATGGATTTTTTTTAAGCAGTTTATTTTTTAAACTATCCAACAGTTGAAACAGTCTTCTGCATGACTGCATAATTCTTAAGTACTGCAAGTAACAGAACAAAACTTCATGTCTTAAGCCAAAGATTTATAGTACTACTACAGTATACTGTACAACATAGGTATCCCTTGATTTGTGGTAGGGTTGTGTTCCTGAAAACTTTATTGTAAATTGAATCATATTTCACTGTTACTATAATAAAGTGGGGAGGTAAGATCCTAAATTATTTTTTTATCTCTCTCTCCAATATGTAATAAAATGACACTGCAACAGAACTTAAATAACTTGTATGTATAAAGATTGAAAAATGCATTACTGTATACGGGCCACCTATCATTGTCTGATTCATTGAAAGATTCTCAGCAAACAAAAGTGGTATGGACACTATATGGGGACACCCAGTACTGGAAAATTGTAGGCATTTGGTACTTCAGCACATGAAAAGAATGATTTCCAATAATAGCTTGTCCCCCTGAGTACAAAATGGTGATCTTCATAGATAATTATGCCAGCTTGAGATCTCATTTCATGCATGGAAATTTCTTGTACCACCTTTAATCAAGATAAGAATTTGACCTTATTATGCTTGTTGGACCATATGGTGAATTTGTGGTTTTAATGTGTTGTGGACACAATTGATAACATCCAACAGTTTGATCTGCAATTTCGTGATTAGTATGCAATGCGATGTTTATAACTGCTCCACTGCAGTTTTATGATTGAATGAAACAATCAAGTACCTTACTAATGCAAGCTAAGACACTAACTTTTCCATATAAGGTTATTCTTGTAACTTTAATGGCTGTTCAGTTATGGATGCTGTTCATTACTTACTGAATAGCCCTCATAATTGGACAAATATACAGTATACTCTCGATTTAATGGAATCTGATATAACGAACTCGATTTAGCAGAAAGTGTTCAGTTATGGATGCAGTTCATTACTTACTGAATAGCCCTCATAATTGGACAAATATACAGTATATACTCTCGATTTAATGGAATCTGATATAACGAACTCGATTTAGCGGAAAGAATTTTTCCCGTTATTTTTCACTTGATTTAGTGAACTAGTTCGCTAAATCGAGATTAATTCCGTTAATAAACTCACAGCTACGGAGACACCTCAGACACATGATATGTACATAGCAACATTAGAAACATTATTCATGACTTACCTTAAACTAGGGGGTTCGATGTTTGTTTTAGAATTTTTTCCATAATTTTTAAACACTTTTCCAATTGATAGCTGCACTCTTTTGATTTTATCCCCCACTCCACTTCCTTTCTGAGACTTCTTAGAGACTTTCGGCATGATGTCTAAGCACAGAAGTTAGTTGACCGAGATGCAGACCAAGAGGTAGCAGTAAACAAACACGCGGTGGCGGCAGGACACAGACTGAGCGGATGTAAACAAACCCCACGCGCCAAACGGCGCATTTGCCACGGATTTTAACGGAATCACGCTCAATTTAGTGAACTAGTTCACTAAACCGTGCGAAAATAACAGAAAAGTAACACAAATTTTGATTTGGTGGAAAGGGGCGGCTTGAATTAGTTTGTTAAATGGAGAAAATACTGTATCTATGTAAAGAAAACTTTTGTCCTGATATACAATAAGCAAGTGAACTATAAGTGAAATATTTAGTGATGAAAATAAATATTACTACTGTACTTGCATTTTTTTTTACATATACAGTACTCAAGGAAGGGTCAAAATGTATGTTTATTCTGTTTCCTAATTCTTTTTATAATGATTAGCACAACAGAAAGGCTACTATGCTTTTAGTTAACTGGTATATATATATATATATATATATATATATATATATATATATATATATATATATATATATATATATATATATATATATATATATATATATATATATATATATATATATATATATATATATATATATATATATATATATATATACATACAGTATTACCCCGCCTAACGCGGTTTCACTTAACGCGTTTTATCATATACGCAGTGCCTCGCCAGAGCTGAACTTTCACTTAACACGGATTTTTTCCACATATACACGGTGAGTGTCCGGCTGGAGACGCTATTTTTAGATTTGCGCCACCCTGCCTGACTGCCTGTTTTAGCTCATAAAATTCATACAAATTACCCGGCCAGAATATAATTTACATTGCTGGAATTCTTATAATTTGGTGATCATTTTGAATATAAACATCATATATTTTGCATTAGACATACAAATTTTAGATAACATTTTTTCTCTGGGTAACTATGTTATCTTTTGTGCAAAATATATGACATTTATATTCAAAATATTCCTGGTCTTACAAGGAATCCAGCAATGTCAATTATATTATCCTAACTTTAGTTTGAGGTATTATTTATTACAAAAAAGTTAAGTATTCTGGTTTTCCCACACATCTCCTTGGGACGGTTGGTGGGGGGTGGGGGGGAGGGAGGGACCGACCGACCATCTGTTACCCCGTGAAGAATATTTTTTTTTTTTTATTAACTGAAGATATTTGTTTTAGCTCATAAAATTCATACAAATTACCCGGTCAGAATATAATTTACATTGCTGGAATTCTTATAATTTGATGATCATTTTGAATATAAACATCATATATTTTGCATTAGACATAAAATTTTTAGATAAAATGTTTAATCTGAGTAAGTATGTTATCTTTTGTGCAAAATATATGACGTTTATATTCAAAATATTCCTGGTCTTACAAGGAATCCAGCAATGTCAATTATATTATCCTAACTTTAATCTGAGGTATTATTTAATACAAAATGTTAAAATCTAAATTTTTCACCCACTCTTCTCTTGAAGGGATGATTGGTGGGGGGTGGGGGGGAGGGTTGGGACTGACCGCGCGGTTGGAAGAGGGGGAAGGCAAGGTGGGGTACTTTGATTGACAGATAGTGTCGTGAAGATTATTATTTTTTTTATTAACTGAAGATATTTGTTTTAGCTCATAAAATTCATACAAATTACCCGGCCAGAATATAATTTACATTGCTGGAATTCTTATAATTTGATGATCATTTTGAATATAAACATCATATATTTTGCATTAGACATACAAATTTTAGATAAAAAAATTTTCTGAGTAACTATGTTATCTTTTGTGCAAAATATATGACATTTATATTCAAAATATTCCTAGTCTTACAAGGAATCCAGCAATGTCAATTGTATTATCCTAACTTTAGTTTGAGGTATTATTTATTAAAATTTAGTGGTTTTCCCAAAAAATTTCTCAGAGAGGGAAGAGCCAGCAGTGTAGTGTGAGAAGAGGGGGAGAGAGTCGAGTCCATTATTTGAATGGACATTAACTTGGCGACTGTATTTCTCTATTTCTCTTAAGTATTAATTGTGTGCATGTACCATCATAAAATTAAGATGTTATTTTTACTACAACATAGTTATGTGTCTTCAAAAAGTGGAGTTTGGGGGTCGGGCCGGTTTCTATTGGAATTAATCCCATATGTTCTGTTGTTCACTTAACGAGGATTTCACTTAACACGGGACCCTCTGGGTTCTATTGACCGCGTTAAGTGGGGTACAACTGTATGCAAGTAAATCACTGTAGGTGCGCGTGATCTAGGTATATGCTGATAACCACAAGGAAAGAAGAAAACACGAAGTTCCCAAGCGCTTTCGTGTAATTCACATCTTCAGGGGTGAGTACAGACTAGCTAGTCTTATTGCTCCTACAGCATATATATATATATATATATATATATATATATATATATATATATATATATATATATATATATGTAGTAAAATGTGGTACTAATCATAATTAAAGAATTTTACACAATTTTGGATTTGATAATTGCATTAATAAAATTTTCATTTACTAAATGGTTTTCACATACAGTAGTTTGAATGAAATAAGCCTGATACTGCAGACTGGAATGAGGAAAATACACTGGATGTTAATATCAAGTAAAAGACAGTAATAAGTGAAGATATTATTCTGTCATGCACTACATTAGGATATTTCTTGCCCAAGGTGAGGTGTATGTCTGAACTGTAGTGTGTCAGCTACAACCTTAAGCTTCAGTAACACTACAAAACTATTCAATGGTGTATCGTGTTACAGTTTATCAAATTATACAACAATGAATAGATTTATATTACAAAGACAAATTTTGTGATTAATGAACATTATCATATTAAATCTCTCTTCATAAGTCCAGAGGTGCTTTATAATATATTCTCTTGGGTATTTACTTGGAGTTTTACCTATCTTACAATGAAGCATGTTATCAAATGTGTGTTTAGTAAAAACACTTGAAGTTATCACAAGCCTTCCTTTCTTATATACGAGTATTTACACATGTACAATTTATGGCATATAATATGCACTTTTTAATGAAAAATGGCATGAACAATTACCCAATGTCCTATACCGGGTATGTGAAGTTGCGGTCTCCTGTAGGCTAATGAATCCCCCAGTTGCACTATCCAATAGGCTAAATTCTACCTAGCCCAATCCAGAATTAAAAATGTTATTTACTTAAACACATTATTATTACTTTTGATTAATTAAAATAATGAATTACTGTAAATAGAAAAGTTGGATTTATAACTAGCGATGATGATAACTCAAGGTAATTTGCCTCTGTATAATACCCAACTCTTTAGAACTATGCAGCAACCATTTCTGAACTCTCACAAACATTACCATCTAATAATGTCATACCTGCAACATTTATCGTATTATTTTTATTAGGAAAAATCACATATATTTTGAAAGAAACTGAAAATTATGATGATAACAGTGAATAATACCAACAGCCATCACCGTGCATTTGTAGTGTCTCACCAGCATGTAACGTCATTATCTGGTGTGCAGCAAAGACTTGTATTCAATTGCTATGAGTGAGTACTGTACTGTACTAAAATTGAATTTGATTTTATCCACACTATAAGAAAACTATGATTGCAGGAAAAAAATACACTTAAAAGATATTTACTATATATTCCATGCTGAAATAATGAGTGCATCTTATATATGTGTGCATCTTTTATGTGGTAAAATACAGTACAGTGATTATATATTTTATAAAATAAAAGTTACCTGATGAACACATGACATTAGAATTAACCCTTCATTACCACAATAGGCTTAGAGTATGAGCCCACAGTGACACCTCTAATTATCTCACCTTGGATATATGCCCAACTTGCATTTAAATTCCATTTGGTTTGAAATACTCAATACACACACACACACACATATATATACAGTATATATATATAAACCAAACTTATTCATGAGGCACAATTTTGCATTTTACAATGATTTGCCACAGAAATTACTACTACAATCCCAAATGCATTAGAGTACTGTACTGTATTACCAGCCTGTGTTGTGATGTTTTATCATCTCAAAGAAAGTACTTTATAATATACTCTTGAGTCCCTCTAGTTAGACAACTTCAGTTTTACCCTTGTTGAATTACTCAAAGCATCTTAATTTGGACAATGAATTTGGACATTTTGTCAATTGATGTGGATAATTCAGACATTACACAAAATTGCCTTTATTACTTTAACTTATAATGTATCTGCATTTATGCATGATTAAATTATGTTAGCTCTGATGGAACACTGCATTATACCACACAAATGATACATGGGGAGTTGTGAAAACATTAGTGGCATTGCATTACTGTACAAAACAAAGATTTATTTACCTTGGTTGACTACCACCTTTACAAGGACCAGACATGGTGCATCCCAGAGTGCTAAGGGAGTTGTGCACTGAGCTAGCTGAGCCCCTGAAGATCTTGTTCAGTAAATGCCTGGATGAACAAAAGGTCTCCAGTGATTGGAAAATGGCTTACGTGAGTCCTATCTTCAAGAAGGGCGATCGTCACTTCACAAATAACTTTAGACCAGTGAGCTTAACAAGCATAATATGTAAAGTACTTGAGATCATTATAAGAGATGCCATGATGGAACATCTACAATGAAACAACCTTGTAAATGATTGCCAACACGGATTTATGCCAAGGCACTCCTGCTTGACACAATTACTTGAGGTAATGGATATTTGGACCCAAATTCTGGAAAAGGGTGGTAGTATCGACAATGTTTACCTAGATTTTGCCAAGGTTTTCGACAGTGTACCCCATGAAAGGCTGAAAATTAAACTGGAAGGGTAAGAGATTCGGGGAATGTCCAAGCGTAGATAGAAGACTTTCTATATGACCGCAAGCAGTGTGTGGTGGTTAATGGCACGAAATCATCACCTGTACCTGTCAAAAGCAGGTACCACATGGTAGTGTATAGGGCCCGCTGTTGTTTGTTTGCTTCATAAATGACATGCCTGAAGCTGTACATTCCTCCAAACAGATGCTTGGAGATGATGCCAAGTTATTTTGGGAAATTAAGAACCAAGTGGACTGTGAAGAGCTGCAGAAGGATCTCTGTGAGCTTCAAGAATGGTCGAAGAAGTGGCTGCTAAGATTCAATGTCACGAAGTGTAAGAGGCTGCACCTGGGACATACCAACGGTAAGGAGGCGTATCATATGTCCCAACGGGACGAAGAGACTGCATTAAATGAGACGGAATGTGAAAAGGACCTTGGTGTATACGTTGACAATGAACTGAAGTTCTCGGGCCATTGCGAGAAAAAGGTAAATCAGGCGACTAAATTATTAGGTCTTATAAGAAGGTCGTTCAGATATCTAGATGGTCCGTCCCTCATAACGATCTTTAAGGGTGAAGCGCTTCCCCACCTGGAATATTGTCACCCCATCTGATCCCCGAGATATGCCAGGGACTGTCAGTTGATTGAAATTGTCCAAAGGAGGGCCACCAGACTGATGCCTGCACTACGGCACCTCAGCTACCCTGAGAGATTGGAGAGCCTGAACTTGCCTAGCTTATACCACAGACAGGCAATGGGAGATCTAATTGAGGTGTACAAGCATCTCAAAGGGCACTACTCAGTTGAGTGCACTTACCTGGAGCTGGCAGATGCTTGCCCCACAAGGGGACACAGCTCATGGTTAAAGAAGCTGCAAGTCCAGAAAACTGTGAGGGGTAACTTTTTCGGAGTGAGAATTGTGAACTCCTGGAACAACCTGCCAGAGAGTGTTGTGATGGCACCTATTGTGAGCTCTTTCAAGACCAAACTGGATAAGCACTGGAGCAGGTTCAGATACATTCAGGAGCCGGTGCATGCCCAGTACTTGCCAACAGTGCGTAACAGAGACGTAACAGATCGCCCAAGTGGCTAACGAGCTGATCAGTGGTGAAGAGGATAAAAGTAAGTAAGTAAGGACATTCAAACAAAGGGGCTATGTGTGGGAATACTGTACAGGTTTCAATTACTGGACATGTGAGTACATTTCACAAGTACTGTGGAATTTGAAAATTTGGGGCTCAATGCCGAAAAATTGCCGAGTGCTGATCCTGTAAGTTAACATTGCCAAAATGTTCAAATTATAGCGAAGCCTGAATTAGAGGGGTTAGAGTGTATAGGGTATACAGTACATGCATTATGAATAAATGATATGATATATTACCATCCCAAAGGTAGCTAATAATTAAGGATATATAATATCTGAGAGAGCCAAAAATTAAGTGATAATGCAATGCAGGTACAGTCCAGTACTCTACTGTATATATACCTGTGTAATATATATTGTACAGCATCTACCGTTTTGTTCAGACTTCTTCATTTTATGATAATTTTACTCCATCTAATCTACCTTTAACTGTACTTATAATACAGATTTATGAAGAGTTATTCAATATCTAAGTTATGGAATATAAGTGTTACTGTACTTCTGGAAAATTCAACAATTTGCAGACCTCACAATTGTAAGGTTATGTCAGCAATTGGATGGTTATTGTGTAAGACAGAAAAATAGGTGAAGAAAGGAACAGGATAAAAATAAGTCTTCAAATTGTGACAGATCAAGTATCACCGGTAGAGTAGTGTTGGGTAGGTCAAATTTGAGTATGATTATGATCACTCCACCATATGCCAAAATGAAAGAGTAGAAATTAAAAGCAAAGGCAAACTGTGCAGTAAAGGCTTGCTAATGGTCTAATATAAAACATTCCTAATTACTGTTTAAATTGCATTTTAAATCAGGATACAACACCAGTATCTCTTGTTCCGTGTTTACATTCAATCAACCATTCATTAATCTATATATGGTGCCTCCTACACAACTACAGGTACAGTGTCTCTAAACTGACCATAATTACTGTACGTATTGTATGTTGTATATATGCCCATGGTAAAATGTTATGCTGGAAACTGAAAGTTAAGACAGACTTCACTTTAAGTTTTACCATTCAAGTATATATACAATATATATATATATATATATATATATATATATATATATATATATATATATATATATATATATATATATATATATATATATATATATATATATATATATATATATATATATATATATATATATATATATATATATATATATATATATATATATATATATATATATATATATATATATATATATATATATATATATATATATATATATATATATATATATATATTGCTGTTGACTTAAATTATATGGGCGCTGCTGTGTATAAAATAGGATTCAGAAACTTTTAGCCGTACATTAATAAAATGTCTGCTAATAAACAGACAAAATAATACCAAATACAGTACAGTAGTACAGTATATGTACTGTACTGCAGAACCTTGCTTCCTTTGCACTTCCTTGAAACATAAGGTTTCTCACTCAAAACAAGCAGATTCCTGCCTAACCATGTGGGCTTGTTTAGGATTTTTGACTACCTGTGGGTGTTCTCGCTGGGGAATGTCGAAAGGCAGTCCAATTTGCTTCTTTATGTAGCGAGCAACTAACATTTGAGGGTATTCCTGCCACTTGTTGAGAGTCTCCTTTGGTGTGGACACCTGTGTATAAAGTATGGACATGAATAAAACCTAAAATTAAAGTGATTATAAGATTTAAGAAATAAGAACACACAAGTTAGTGATGAAATAAATTTTATAATATACAGGTTGACAACCCTTTATCCGAAATTCCAAAAACCGAAAAGCTCTGAAAACCGAAAGTTTTTTGTGCATTTTTTTTTTTTTTTTTAGCCCACCCGGGCACAGGTCACTGACCCACATCGGGGCCTGAGGGGCGAAAATGTAATAGTAGTAATAATTATAATAATAGTGATTATACAGTTAACCCTCACTTTACGCGGTCCCGCATTCCGCGTTTCCACGTTAACGCGGTGCCTTGCCAGAACCTCACGTGCTCACATTACGCCGTACGTGAACCCCATTACGCGGAGAGTGTCCGGCGCGACGCTATTTTTAGATTCGCCCCACCCGCCACCCGCCCGCCTGCCTGCCTGCCTCTCCCTCCTCCTCCCTCCGCTTGGGCAAGCGGCGCGGTAAGGTTGCGCAGTGTGTGTCTTTGTTGGGTTATCACTGACGTCATATGACGTATCAGACCTGTGATTGGCCATGCATCCCTACCCCCCTCTGCTGCTAGCTGTAATTGGCTTAAAGTATTATGACGTGTCCACCCGGGGGAGGGAGGGAGGGAGGAAAGACGACGCTTGACCTAGCCGCGGCAGTTTCATCCCTCAAGGCCACTCCGTGTAAACGCGCATCCATTGTTCGGTAAAATGGCTTCCGCCGGACCACCACCCCCAGAGAGAAACCTTTCCTTACCTGGACCCAGCGGCACTAAACCAAAGAAGACACGACGTTCCTTAAGCTACGAGGTGAAGTATAGCATCATCCAAGAGTTGGAGAAAGGAACAAGGCAGGTTGATTTGGCGCGCCAGCATGGCGTGAACGAATCTACGATCCGGACTATAAAGAAGGATTCAGCCAAGATAAAGGAGCACATGAAGATCACAAAGTCTACAGGTGCTTCTATGATCAAGTATTTTCACAACCAGGTGCTTCTCAAGACAGAAAAATTACTTGTGAGGTACTTGGTGCGTCAGGCGCGACGGAACATGGCGGTCGACACGCGCTCTGTTAAGGACTACGCACGTGAACTGTACATGGCAGTGGCACGAAAGATGGGAACTTCAGAGCCCAAACCCTTTAATGCTTCCTCTGGGTGGTTACAGAGGTTTAAGATCCGGAACAAGATCACCAATATAAACATTGGTGGTGAAGAAGCGAGTGCTGATCGTGCTGCGGCTCGGGAATTTCCTCCGTTTTTACGTGAGATTATGGAGGAAGGACAGTACAGTGACGACCAGGTGTTTAACATGGACGAATCTGGTCTTTTCTGGAAAAAGCTACCTTCCAAGTCCTTCGTTGTGAAGAATGCCAGCAGGATTCGGGGCCGGAAAATGCAGAAGGAACGCATCACCGTCCTGTTTACCACCAATGCCTCCGGTACCTGTAAGCTCAAGTTATTGGTGATCCACACAGCCCGCAAGCCGCACGCCTACAAGAGCATGGACATGACCAAGCTAAATGTCCACTGGCTGACCGCACGTAAGGCATGGATGTTCTCTACACTGTCCCTCTCCTGGTTTGATGACTGTTTTGTTCCCGATGTAAAGAAATTCTGTGAGCGACAGAATGTCCCATTTAATATTTTGTTGCTGCTGGACAACGCACCAGGACACTCGCCCCTACTGTTAGATCGTCACCCCAACGTAAAAGTGGTCTTCCTTCCTCCCAACACTACGTCTTTAATCCAGCCCATGGACCAGGAGTTGATTTGCAATGTGAAAGCTGCATTCTCAACAAAAAAATTCCAGCTCCTGAACGACTACACCAACACCAGGGAAGAGTTGCGTAACCTGAGTGACACCACCACCGATAGCAAGAGCGAAGAAGATGAGGATCAACAGTTGGAACAGCAAAAAATACTCTTCAAACAATTCTGGAGAGTATTTAACATCAAGAAAGCTGTGGACTTCTTGGTGGAGTCATGGGATCAGCTGTCTATTGCTACAATTCGTCACGCATGGAGACATGTGTTGCATGGAATACCAGGTGAGAGGAGGAGTCAATCTGTGACTGGTGAGGTTCAGAATGTTGCAGTAGCAGTGGACCTTGCCAGAGAAGCTGCGCAGACTGTTACAGTTCCAGGCTTCTCCGAGACCACCAACGACGACATCCTGGAGGTGATCAGAGATCCTGAAGTGACTGCCGACGAGATGTTGGAAGAAGAACACGTCAGTGAAGAGGAGGAAGAAGGTGCGTCAGTCTCCGAAGAACACAATTTAAGTCATAGTGATATTAAGGGTGCCATGGAGTGTGCAGAGAAGATGAAGTCCTTCCTTTCCCGCGACAATGACGATGACCGCTATGAAGTCTTCCATACCCGGCTGGTGCAGGCTATGGAGCCGTACATCAAGGTGTATCACGACAACATCAACGCCAGCCGTCAGCAAAGCATAACAGATTTCTTCGCCCGCAACCCACCACAGCCAGCCCAAGCCAGTGATAGTGACAGTGAAGGTGACTTTGAGGGATTTGTCAGGGAAGCCCTGACAACTGTAAGTGACAGTGATGGTGATTCACCTAGTAATGGTGATTCACCTGAGGGCCAGTAATCTGCCCTCTGCCTCGGAACCAGCCTCCATCCCCGTATGCCGACCCATCTCTTCTACTACCGTAAGTGTTACACCTAATTTTTAGTTTTCTAACCTTACCTTTATTTTTCCTATGTTAACCTTTATCTTTCCTAACCTAACCTCTTCTATATTACTTGTTTTTTCATACCATCATAAAGTTAAGATAAAATTTTTACTACAACATAGTTGTGTGTCGTCAAAAAGTGGAGTTTGGGGATCGGCCCGGACTCCATTTCAATTAATCCCATATGTTATGTTATTCACTTTACGCGTTCCTCACTTTACGCGGGACCCTCCGGGTTACATTAACCGCGTAAAGTGAGGGTTAACTGTACAGTAATAATAATAATTATTCATAGTTAATAAAATTTTTAATAAAAAATACACAAAAATAAAATAAGAATGATAACAATAATAATAATAACAATAATACTGTAATACTAAAATAATAATAATAATAATAATAATTATAATAATAAAGAAATACAAGAATGAAAAAAGATCAAAAGTGAGAAACACGACCTAGACCTATGAATTATTATTAATATTATTATAATTATTATTATTATTATTATTATTATTATTATTATTATTATTATTATTATTATTATTATTATTATTATTATTATATTTTAGTCCCCAGGCCCCAATGTGGGTCAGTGACCTGTGCCCGGGTGGGCTGATCCCTGTAAAAAAAAACAAAAAAAAAACTAACCATTCTGAAAACCGAAAAATTCCAAAAACCGAAATGCATCTGGTCCCAAGGATTTCGGATAAGGGATTGTCAACCTGTAATATTAAATATCTGGTATCATTTACACTGTAACCTTACTCCGTATCTCCTCCTTCATCAGGTTGTAATTTCCTTTGTAATATTTGAACATTGACCTGTTTTTGTCATGAACCAAGTAACAGTTAAATCTAAGGGACAATGTTATGTGGCGACTGGTGCCAACTGGGGCTAGGTGTTCCAGCTTGGCCTCCTCGTTAGTTATGATGAGGTCCAGCAGTTTGGGTGTTTGCTCCCCCCTGGAGTGAATCGGATCTTTAACACGTTGGAAAAGAAAATTGTCTCTCAGAGTTTCTATAAAAAGAGTGGTAGGATTGTTAAGGTCGTTTGGCTTGGATTCATTTCTCCAGTCAATGTCAGCATAGTTAAAGTCCCCCATGACAAGGAGGTGGCTAGGGTTTAGCACTGTTACATTGTCAATTAAAGTTCTTAAGTTCCTTGGGTTTAATATGCTATAGTTTGGGGATCTGTAGGTACATGTGACAATAAATACTGTAAGTTTATTCCCTGTAGTTTAATTTTACACTACTTTGATTCTTCAAAAACATCCTCTTCCCACACCCTCACCTGGCTGGCTCTAAGGTCTTGTCTAGCACAGATAACCACACCTCTCTTGCAAGCTTCTTGAGAAAGGTTCATAAATGAGTCATATTCATTTACTGTATTTTGAACTCACATTCCTCCAGTTTGATCTCTCCTGTTTTTGTACAACACCTACTTTATTGGGTTGATGTATGTTCAGTAGTGTTTCAAACTCCGCTCTCTTGTCAAGGAACATGTTAGTACTGTATTACAGTACAGTACATGACTTTCAAGCCGGAAATTGAACTCGGTAATGCCTCTGGTCTTGGTAATGACTCCGGCCTCCTCCATTCTCTGCAGCTGCCTCATTTACTGAATCCCTTGTGTTTTGTGGGGTGTGGTCAGAGATGACACTGTTTACATTGAGCTCACCTCCTCCTGGGTGGGAGGAGGAATTCCTCTAGGGTTGTCGCCCCCAGGGGTGTAATAAATCAATTAAATAATATGCCCAGCATGACAAAACAGATGCTCACAAGCAGCAGATGCAGGTAGTGGGGTGTTAAGCTTGAGAGATAAGTCACATAAGGTCAGGAAAGACCCTAGTAGCCCATTCCATCCCATGGGCATGCCAAGTTGCTACCAAGTTCCTTCAGTTGCAGAAAGTTGTGGATGAATGTTGCCTCCATAGTAAGACTCACCATGAACTGTCCCTCTGGGTTGGGGGCAGTGGTACTTAGTTATTGAAGTTGAATTTTAAATACACTCAGTTTCCCACATATGTATAGATACAGGCTTTATATCTAAGATGGAATTATATAAAACAATTTAGAATCGCAGCCTCTTTGAAATTCATTTTAGGTTCAAGTATATGCAAAGAGCAACTGATGTCTAATGGGAAGACCAAGCCCCTGAAGGAAAGGTGGTGGGGGAGAAGAGAGGGGATTCGATGGGGGAGAGGGGGATAAGAGGATAGGCCAAGTGAGGTGCGCGGTCAAGGTGATAATGGACACAAGAAGATCAAAGGGAAAGTCCGTTGTCTTGGCCACTGCCACATGACCTGACATCACCTCATCTCACGAGACCTCTAGGTATGTGACCACATGATGTCTCCCCACACCCACACCATACCCTTCATGGCTCCACCCACACAACTATTTTACTGTGGTTAATAATTAATTAATTAATTAATATATTATTAGTTTGCATGTAAGGAGTTATGATTTTTTTTTTCAATTCTATTTGAGTAAAAGTATTCGAAAACCATACTTAAGTAAAAGTACTAAAATATTTTAGTACTTTTTAAAAAGTAAATACCCAAAAATTTTACTTGAGTACAGTACCCAAGTAAATTTATTTAGTTACTTTACAGCTCTGTATATATATCATGTAGATCAGCGCTTCTCAAACTATCTGATGTGGCGGACCGGCATGGTTTTTTTTCAATGTGCCACGGACCGGCGAGCAAAGCGAGCCAATCCCGGAGCCTATAGGCCCCCCCCCCCCAGGAAAATCTTTTGAGATATGTCCTATTTCAGGGGCATTTTGAGACTATCTGTACTAAACATGAAGACATGATGTCTTATTCATTCTAAGGCCAATCATCATTGACGTAACAAGTCTTCCCAGTGTGCCAGGGACCAGTACCATATTTGTGCCATACAATTAATTGTTTACGATCAGAGAAAATATTATTTGAACATTCGTAGTAATATTATTTTATACAGGAAAAATATAATGAATATAAAAGTGGGTTGGGATGGGGTCCCAAATGACAAACACGCAGATACCCGTATGATGCTCTCTGTTCCACTTCTTGATGGTAACTAACCACTGACCTGTGACCTGACATCACAGACTGCTGATCCACACGTGTGGAATAGCAGGGTTGCCAGCTGTGTGACACCCTTCACGGCTGGCACGCATAGTAAAAAATCGGCCATTTCTTTTAATGGGATGCATACATTTATTTTATCCGAAATTAAATAACTACCATACTTAAAATAAAAAGATTTATGTTTTGGGTGGATATGGCGTAACTGGTGGCCGAGAAACGTGGCAATTCTGGCAACACAAGGTGATGCGCCCTATTGATATCCCCAGGTGTGGTTCCCACAGAGTCAAACGCCACATCATCATGAAGGTGTTGTTATACGTATTTCAGTTCGCTGTTTTGCTGTTCATTATATCGCATTCGTTAGTTGCATAGCAATGACTTTTAACATGAGTGAGTAAATGAAAAATATAGCCATAATAAATATAAAAACTACAATGAAAATGTAAAAAAAAAAAGACCGAGTCAGATGTCCCGGCAGTGTCACGTGGTGTGGAACGTGACTATCGTTTCTTTCTTTTCTGAAAACTCTCCGCGTACCGGCAGACGATGGCTCACGGACCGGCACCGGTCCGCGGACCACACTTTGAGTAGCACTGATGTAGATCATTGTACATTATTCAACAATTATCAATTTTGCATCAAGGTAACTTGTATTAAATGTATGACAACTAACATATAACAAAAATGTATACTGTACTGTACAGTACAGTATAACAAAATTTTTGTACATGATCTTCAATTTAAATAACAATTGCAAGACATTACCTGATCTCCATGGAGGCGATTGAGAAGTGTAACACAGATAACAGCAGCCTTGATACCTGCATGTTGGCACAAGGCAGCAAAGCACAGAGATTCCATTTCCATATTAACAACATTAGCATCATGAATTTTCTGCAGGAATTCCAACTTATCCTCTTCCTTGTAGTCACAGAAAGCACCATCTAATCTTCCTTGACCTATGGAAAACATGGTTAAACTTTTGGAAAATGGAACTCACTATATCTCTCGAACTAATTGTGATAGCACAATCATTCTTGTAATAAATTGAAGCTTACATACTCAGGATTATGTTGCAATAATTTTGTCATGATTAGCAGTAATCATGAAAATGATTCATATCTTTAGCAATTTAGAGGTAATTAGATTTTGATGTAATTTGAATATTTTGATATATGATACTCATGTACATCATAATTAATCAAAACTCAGTATTTTCTGGCACAAAATTGATCTACATGATGGAAATAAAGACTATTGCATGCAAAATAATTTACACACACACAGAATCACTCAGCAACGTGGTTCCCTAGACATTATACACTGCATGCTACTACTGGAGCGTCTCAGCAGGAGCGACAGCACACAGTACGCCAGCAACCCGAACTTACAGCTGACAATCCCTTTACAGAAATGGAATTTTCGACCCTACAAACTACATTACTTTGGAATAGAGAGGCAATAGGTATGGGAAGACTAGGGGATAAGAAAAATGATTTTTGGCCGGAGTGGTGCTTATAGTTCGCATAACCTCATATCTGTATATTCTTTAAATATTAATTATATACTGCTCACAGTCCTCTTGTTCGACTCTCCTGTTTTTGTACAACGTTAACTAAACTGTAGCTGTTCTAATTTTGAAGATTAGAATTTTTATTGGGTAAGCAATTCTTACCTTGCTTCTCAGGAACACACAGCACTGGTTATATTGTATAGTATACTACAGTATTTGAAAATTGATCAAGAGATATAGTACAGTACATTAATTCTTCCCCATATTTAAGGCCTTTACTCTTGGCTTTTAACATATATTCTATGAAATCAAGAGCTCACACCTCAAGGAAGATAGATGCAATATACAGTATTGTACAGTATTTCTGTAGTTGTTGGTGTAATATCCTTCAAATGTGGTACATAAGGTTATACCAATGCACCATGTCAAATACAATACCCTTCATAACCAACAATTGTTTGTCTATTACATAAGACTATACAGTAAACTAGGAACGTACAACAACATAGCTTATGAAGGAACAAGCAACTGACCTTCGTAGAAGTCATATGTGCACATTGTCTTTCCAACAGTCACAGAGAAAGGATCTGTATCACAATGCAGATTTTTTAGGTCATTAGCTAACTGCTTATCCAGGATAGCTGGTCGACGCTGCATCTTTCCCAGCACAGGCTGTGTGAGTTGAAAATTGGCAAATAAAGATGAAATTCTTCACAAAAAATAATGTATAAAATAAGATACTGTAGTCACTACAGTATCTTGTTTTGTAAAGTGTCATCTTTTGATGCACTAAAATATAATATAGTACAGGTCGGGGTATCCTTTATCCGAAATGCTTGGGGCCTTAAGGGTTTCGGATTTGGGATATTTTCGGATTTTGGAATAGCCGTACCTATATCCTGTATAATGCGGTAGCTCACCCAGCAAGGATGGGGCACAAGTCTATGCACAAAATTAATTTATATTTCATTTACAGTATAAGGATACATATATTCTGCAGGTAGTTTTATGAAATATAATTGAATCATTTTGGGTATAAAATATATGATAAGACGTAAGCAATCAATACCGTCTGTTTGGCATCACCAAGACGCCTGAATCTGAGGCACTAAGCAGCCTGTGTCTTACCTTTATTCATTACACACACACATACTTACTCTAGTAAAAATTATGATATATGCCATATTCAGTGTATTATCTACCATAAATATAATGAAATAGACTTTCGGATTTCAGAGCATTTCTGACTTGGGAATTTCGGATAAGGGATACACAACCTGTATTAGAATAAAAGGAAAACAATAAAACACTTCTTTGACTGATACATTATATGCCCACGTTTGTTAAACTGAGTGGCCTATTTAAAACACCTACAGTAATCATTTTTAATATAAAAATCAAATCTATCCTTTATTTTGTAGAATGCTATATTTACATTAAAACTAATGATGACATTTTGCCAAAAGCTATGAAAGTTATCATTAAGAGAAAAAAAAGAAAGATGGACTGATGAGAGATGGAGAGGAAACTGTACTAGGCCACCAGTCCTTTGGTCCCAAGTTTGAATTTTCTCTGAGTAGGCAATGTAAGATATATCTAGTGTGAGCCAGTATTAGCACAAAAGTACTGTATAACCATATTTTTTTTATGAGGCAGAGCCCAACCAGGTACAGGTCATCAACCCCCAGCTGGGTCACAAATATCCTACTTTAACCTGTCTATTTTGTGACAGGCCCATGTGGCTGATGCCTTTGGTATGCAAAGAGTAGTGTGGCTGGCACAACATTCAACTGCCTCCACTTTCCCAACTGTAAAGTTAGGTATCGGTGTTAATTAATGGACTTGGGAGTGTCCTAGAATTGATCCGGCAACCCTTAAGACAGGATAGGAGTGTTTCATCCACTTATTGACTGCACCCCTCAGCATAGATATAAATTCTCTTTAAAATATACAAAAATGGATGATGAAGTTAACACTAAGCATTAGGAACCATCCATGTGAAGAGAGATTAAGAAAACTGAATATGTATTCTTCTGATCAATATGAAAGATGGGGGTTAAATAAAGGCAATATAGGGTACCTAAGGTATTTAAACTATTCAAAGCCAAAAGTATGCAACAGAGAATTCAGCGACCAACCTATTGGCTAGTAAGCTAAATATTGGCAAAAAAGAGTAAAGACAGAATTCCAAACAATGTATATAAATTAGAGAAATTTGTACTGTACAGTATTTAGGAAAAATACTGTTGGTGAGCATTGGTTCAGAAAAAACAAAAAAGAGTTGCAGATGGATGTAAAAAGTTACATAATAATTTGATTAATACAGTTACATTACGAAGTCCCAAAAGTGGATGAACAAATGATCGATGAATGAGTGATAAATATAAATGGGAGCTGCCTTGCATGGGTTAATATCCTAACAGCAGCTTCCTTTATTCTTATACAGTCTTATTTTTAAACAACCACTTCCAAGTGACTCACCAACTCCAGGTAAGGCTGCATCATGCCATCCACAGCACTCTCTGTAATCACCAAGTTGCCACCCTCAATGCCAATACCACCACAGGTACCAAGTCGGAAGAAGATTGGGTTCTTACACTTTGCGTGGTACATAAGTTTGATCACTTCATGAAGAAGAATCCCCACAGAGGGAATTCCCATCCCATGTGAGAAGCACAGCACTGGTCCAACCTAGAAATAGTTCACAAGGTTATGCCACACCATGTAAGGATCTTGTAATGTAAAGAAGACCAACACAAAAAGAGAAAAATAATGTGTGAATGTGTACTGAATGGACTCCAGGAAATCTGTGATGTTTGGTAGGGTCACACTGGATAGCACCCTTTTCATGTGTGTCTGGGCCAAACAAGATTTGAACCCTTGATACATTGGTGAAAAATACATATGTTACCAATGTAGCACCAACGAAATGATGCTATTTCTAATGAAAATGTACGTATACAGAATGCTATATAGAGTGAGCATTGTGGTGTGTACGGTAATGTATGTTGTCAATGAACAGAAGTTTTTGGGCCATTGTAGGAAGAAGGTGAATCAAGCAACTAAGCTAGTGGGCTTTATAAGAAGGTCGTTCAGATACCTTGGTGGTCCTTCCCTTGTGACTCTCTTCAAAAGTGAGGTGCTTCCCTTTTTGGAATACTGTATTGTCACCTTGTCTGGTCCTCAAGATATGCTAGAGACTATGGCACCTCAGCTACCCAGAGAGATTAGAACACTTGCAATTGCCTCGCTTACCATATTGGCGGGCAAGGGGTGATTTAGAGGACATTACTCAGTCGAATGTCTGTATCTGGAGCTGTCTCACAAGAGGCTTAATGTTGAAGAAGTCACAAGTTAAAAAATTGCCGGGGCAAACTTTTTTTGAGTGAGAGCTGTGAACTCTTGGAATAATCTGTCAGATAGCATTGTGTTGGCACTGAGTGTAAACCCATTCAATACCACACTGGTACAGGTACAGATACATACTGGAACCAGTGCATGCCCAGTACTTGCCAACAGTGCATAACAGAGACGTAACTGATCACCCAAGCGGTTAATGAGCCAATCAGTGGCAAACGGATAAAGTAAAGTAAAATTTAGCGTAGGAAGGGAACACACTGTTGGATAAGAGAAATGGGAATATGCCACTGAATATACTGCACTACATGGAAATTAAGATACAGTATAAAGGAAATGTATTACTTCATATGGTACAATGGGAATGGGAAGGAAATGTATGACTGTACAGGTATATGGTACAATGGGAAGGAAATTTTCTAATGATACATGTAGGATGAGAGCATGTTGTTGTAGAAGTTTGGAAATGAAGAAGGGTGTTAGAAAGGGTGGATGGAATATGTGTACTGTACTGTACTGTACTATGGATCAAATGAATCAGTATTAGTGAAATAATCTAAAAGAAGCCTCATCAAATTTAAATTTAAAACTTCATTGAAATCAATTTACTCTGCAAATGGCAAGTGTCCTTTTTATCCGTTGGGTTACACCTCAATACTCTATCACTTACCTCGATAATTCAGGGTGCAACTTTTGTGTTGGTGACATTTTCTACACCTTAAGCAAATTCCTGCCTATGTGGCCTTAGGACCTGCTGTTCTTGAACACGAAGGACAACCATAGAATAATATTGTACTGTACATTAAATTCACCTTATACATGGAGTATCGGTATGAATGGTAGGAAATATCCAAGAGGGTGGTTCCTGCTGGTAGCTTGTGTCCAATCTCATCCATGATGTAGTTAGCAAAACCCTCCATGCGCTTAGGTGTTCCTCCCATGCAGACAAATCGCACATCACTGAACATTTCTACCAGGTCGTGGGACCCAGAGCCTAGTGCCAGGTGGTACAGTATATCTTGTTCCATCTCTTGGATGTGGGGATTTCGTAGACGCACTGCATCGTCTGGGAACCTGAAACACAAATCAAACACATTGTAAAGAAGCTAAGCCAATCTCATCTTTGACATAAAGCTGTCATAAGAATGGAATAAGTCTGAGAGAAAAAAATAATGTTCTGGACATTTGACTCAGCAAAGACTTGCCATTTAATTTCATTATAGCACCCATTTTATCCACTGCAATCACTTCAGGTCAACTAAAAATTACACTAAAATTTTGTACAGGCATATTTATGTTCTCATCATTATCAGATTACCTCATTCAACAATCTATTACAGTACCTGTATACTAGGGTTGCCATATCTGAACATTAAAAAAAAGAGGACGCTCCCGAAGACATCACCACCCCCCCCCCCCGGCACACACAGGCTAATATACAACATACATGGTAGAGAAATCTTAAAAAAAAAAAAAATTATCTTTGCTTAAGGCTGAACATCTTCATTCCCTTAGCTGCAGTCTTCTTCCCCCACTGTGTGTGTGACTTGATGTGCCCATGCATACTTTTCTGTAGATCGGATCTTTTTCAGTATTGGCTGATTGCTCTTTAGCAAGGTATAGAAGTCACTGCAAGGTGTTTCTCGGAAGTTGTACTGTACAGTCAGAATGCCTTTCATTGTTTCAACACTCAGTTTATTCCTTTCTTTTGTCCATTGACTTTGCATCAGTGAAAAAACTCTTTCTACATTTGCATTGCGAGATGATATAGCAAAGAAGAATTGTGCAATTCTTAGCAATTCTGAGTGACATTCAATGTTCTTTGATTTTCAAAGTATCTGGTCCACTTTTTATGTGTTGGCAGATTACTAAATTCTTCATCACTTGTAATTTTCCACAAACTGCTTCAGGTTACTAACTTGGTCAAAACACTTCATCAACTTCTACCCCCTTATCAATCAAATATTTGACAGCTAAGTTGACAACACCGTACAGGCGTACAAGTGACTTATCAGCTGACAAAAACTGAACGAGATCTCTACGGTTTCCACCTTCCCTCTCTCTCTCTCCCGTCATTACAGTTTCATAGTTTTTCCGTGGAGAAAATGATGGAAGCTGAAATTCCGGACTTTTGAAGTTTTTTAAAAATTCCTTCCGGATGAAGATTTCAAGACCTAAATGACGGACATGTCCGGGAAAATATGGACGTATGGCAACCCTGCTGTATACTGTATACAGAATACATTAAAAAAAACTCTTACTGTACAGGGTACTTCCAAAAAAATAATGCCACTTTTTACTTTGCCCCTGACTGAGCATATCACCACTGAGATATGATCTGACCCACTCACAACAGCACTGATGGACCACAACTAGATTGATCATAAATGAAGCTCAGACCATTTACAGGATATTTGTCATTTTTCTAATTTTTGACAGCTTGAAATAGTAACATGGTATCAAGTACTGTATATTCAAAAACAGTCCCAGAAAAGATCCCACGTTTACAAACCAAGCTAGCATTCCCCGAGTTGTGGTTAACCTACTAGCTAAGCTCAGTATTCTCCAGCTAATCTGCCTACCTGGGAAAGGTCACCTGTTGGGAGTTGTCCAGTGGTCATTTTAGTGTAACCTCTAGACTCAGAGGCTCTAGTCTAACCTGTCCTTCCTGGTAACTGTATTAAGGTTAATGTGAAGGGGACGGATAAAAAAGATAATGTTTGGGAGAGAAAGGACGTTTGATACCGTATACTGTACTGTGGGGATGAGGATTGTTTGTTTCACACTCAGGATGGGATGGAGAAAGGAAACTCACAATGCGCTTTCTGTATATATATTATTGTACAGCGCAGTGCTTAGGAGTGACTAGGTAAGGAGAAACTTACTCAGAGGTCCTGTAGGGCGAGGAGGTTTCTGAGGAAGCTGAGTGGTGAGGAGCTGTGAGAGATGTTGCTGGTCCAGTAGCCGAGTGTAGAATGGTCTCCCTGGCCAGGCATGGCCGTATTTATACAATTTACGAGGATCAGGATTTGGGATGCGTGTAGAGCGAGAGCCAATCACAGAGGAGAATGCCAGAAGTACCCGGCACTCTGATCCTGGCGTTGCTACGTGTGCGTCCGCACTGTGGAGTAGGTCTACCAGCGTCGCTGGCTGTACGCTGATTGGCTGGTAGGCGTGCGGGAGCTCAGTCATCAGTTGGAAGTTGTCGGGGAGAGGAGCCACTACAATACTCCCCATCCCCTCCCGGCGCGGCGGGAGGCTGGATGTTGTCCGGGTTGTGTCCCACACATAACACATACCGGGCAGGTGTACGTACGACTCGGCCGCTACGTGTAACAACTCCGTCTAGTGACACAACACCTGTGGGAGAATTAGGGGGAGAAAGAGGGTTTGGGATAAGAGGAGGTTGTACAAGCAATGGTTGTTGTGCTCCTGTTGCTGCAGGGGCTGTGTCAGGAGGAGGGTCCATAGCAGGAGCAGGTTCTATGACAGGAGGGGGGTCTATGACAGGAGCAGGTTCTATGACAGGAGGAGGGTCTATGATAGGTGCAGGTTCTATGATAGGTGCAGGTTCTGTGACAGGAGGAGGGTCTATGATAGGAGCAGGTTCTATGATAGGAGGAGGGTCTATGGCAGGAGCAGGTTCTATGACAGCAGCAGGGTTCAGGACAGGAACAGGGGGTACCTGAGGGTGAAAAGAGGGTGCCCAGAAATGTCGTGGGCGTGGTGTTGCTGCCGGTGGTAACTGCGGGTAGACTGGTGCAGGCGTAGTTTGTTGGTGGTGCTGCTGGGCTGGGGGCCCGACGGGTAAGGTGGCCGGTTTGACTCGGTCTATGCTGAAGGTGTGATGCCTGCCATTCCGGATAATCGTCAGGAACTTTGCTGAACGGGTAACCACCTGGAAGGGTCCATCGTAGGGGCGTTGTAATGGGTTGCGGTGAGCATCATGCTTGACGAAAACATACTCGGCTGTGAGTAGTGCAGGAGGGATGTGTTCAGGGCGCCGAGGAGGCTGGCGTGGAGCAGTAGCTCTGAATGCAGATACTGCTTGTCGTAGCCTTTGGAGTAAGTCGTGACGAACGGCAGGAGTGGTTTGGTGGGGGTCAGGAAGGAGTGAGAAATCCCCGGGTAGGCGAAGGGGCTCGCCTAGTGTAAGATCTGCTGGGCTACAGTCCATATCCTCCTTGTGTGACACACGGATGCCGAGGAGCACTAAGGGAAGCGCATCAGTCCAGCTGTAAGGGTCGTGCTGTGCCTTGAGTGCGTCCTTCAGCTGCCGGTGAAAACGCTCTACCATGCCGTTGGCTTGAGGGTGGTATGCTGTAGTGCGTTGTCTAGACGTGCCGAGGAACTGTAGGAGGTGCTGCCAGAGTTGTAACTCAAACTGGACTCCTCGGTTAGTGATTACGGTTGCGGGGGGGCCAAAACGGGAAACCCAACCGGACATGAAGGCGTGGACAGTAGTCTCTGCTGTAGCATTGGGCATGGGAATTGCTTCTGTCCACCTGGTGAAACGGTCGATGCAGGTGAAGATGTAGGATGATGGAAGAGGTCCCACGATGTCGAGGTGTACTACTTGAAAACGTCCTTTGGGAATAGGGAAGGTTTGTAAGGGGGTCCGTATGTGACGATGTATTTTGGAGGACTGGCAGGCCAGGCACTGGGCAGCCCATTTCTTAGTATCAGACTTGATGCCGGGCCAGACGACACGTTGCGTGAGGAGGCGCTGGGAAGCCCGCACACCCGGGTGGCTGAGACCATGGATGCGGTCGAAAACAGCGCGGCGGTGGACGTGAGGCACGAACGGTCTAGGCTACCCACAGGATACGTCGCACCACAATTTTATCTTTGTGCCAGGAACAGGGAGTTCTTGGAGTGTGAGGCCTGAGGGGGATGTCTTGTATGCTGCCAGGTCTTCGTCTTTCTCTTGAGCCGCAGCTAGCTGCCCATAATCAATGTGTGGAGATGAGGGAAGAATGTTGGATATACAACGAGAGAGGGCGTCGGCGATCTCGTTGTGGCTGCCTTTAATGTGTTGGACGTTGCTGGAGAACTCCGAGATGTAAGCCAAGTGGCGCAGGACACGAGGTGTATGTGACTGGGAAGCTGAAACGAAAGCGTGGACGAGGGGCTTGTGATCAGTGAAGATGGTGAACTGACGGGCCTCGAGGAAGTGCTGGAAATGTTTGACAGCCAGGTATATGGCCAGGAGTTCTCGATTAAAGGCGCTGTACTTGAGTTGTGGTGGTTGAAGCCGTTGTGAGAAGAAAGCAACGGGCATGAGAATTCCGTTGATCTCCTGCTGTAGGACAGCGCCCACTGCAGTAGAAGAAGCGTCTGTTGTGAGAGTGGTCCGGGCGTTAGGTGCGGGGTGGGCCAGGAGGGTGAGGCGTGTAATGTGCTCTTTGATAGTGGTGAATGCCGTAGCAGCCTCTTGAGTCCACACGAGAGGCTTGTGAGACTTCTTTGGGCGTCCCTTGAGAAGGTCGTGTAGGGGGGCTAGGACGGTGGCAGCTTTGTCAATGAAGCGGTGGTAGTAGTTGACTAAACCCAGGAATTCTCGGAGTTTCTTCGCCGTTTCAGGTTTGGGGAACTCTCTAATCGCAGTTATCTTCTGTGGTAGGGGTTGTATGCCACTGGGCGAGACTCTGTGACCGAGGAAATCGATGGCCGAGGTTCCAAAGACGCACTTAGCAGGATGAACTTTCATGTTGTTGTTCTGCAGGCATTGGAGAAGGAGTTGTAGGTGGTGGCGGTGCTCGGCAGGCGTCGAAGATGCGACGAGGATGTCGTCAATGTAGACGGTTTCAAAATCAAGGTCGTGAAGCATATGGTCCATGTACCTCTGGAAAGTCTGTGCTGCATTGCGTAAGCCAAAACTCATGAAAGTGTACTCGAAGAGTCCAAACGGAGTGGTGATGGCTGTCTTCTGGGTATCTGCAGGTGCTACTGGGATCTGGTGGAAGGCACGCTCCAAGTCGATCTTCGAGAAGATAGTCTTGCCATGAAGTTTGTGGTGAAAGTCCTGGACATGCGGAATAGGGTACCTGTCAGGTTTGGTGACAAGATTCAGGGCTCTGTAGTCGCCACACACCCTCCACTCGCCGGGTGTTTGTTTAGGAACCATGTGAAGAGGCAATGCCCAGGGACTCCTTGAAGGGCGAATGATGCCGTCTTGCAGTAGTTTGTTGAATTCTACTTTGGCTGTGTTCAGGAGCTCAGGGCGCAGGCGGCTTGGGCGTGAAAAGACTGGTGGTCCTTTGATTTCGATGTGGTGGAAAATTCCCGATGTAGGTGGTGGGGGTAGAGAGACTCGGGGTGAGAAAAGCTCCTTGAATTCGTCGAGCAGGGAGGAGAACTCGTTGGAAGGCGCAAGACAGGTGATAGTGTCGGTGTGTCTGGCATTCTCCTCTGTGATTGGCTCTCGCTCTACAGCATCCCAAATCCTGATCCTCGTAAATTGTATAAATACGGCCATGCCTGGACAGGGAGACCATTCTACACTCGGCTACTGGACCAGCAACATCTCTCACAGCTCCTCACCACTCAGCTTCCTCAGAAACCTCCTCGCCCTACAGGACCTCTGAGCAAGTTTCTCCTTACCTAGTCACTCCTAAGCACTGCGCTGTACAATAATATATATACAGAAAGCGCATTGTGAGTTTCTATCCTACCTCATTCCTGAGTGGAGATATCTACATGTACGTACGTTTGTGTGCCCATACAGAGATAATAGACAACTAAAGAGAATTGACAACTGGCCACATACAGTACGCTACAGTACACTGAAGTCGAATTCTGTTTCTGGACTGCGTCGGATAGTTTTTGTTGTCATATTAAATAACACCGGTCTTTTCCAAAAATTTCCAAGAATTTTATGCTGATTTCAACTATGTATTTCTTTTGTCAAGAAAATGAACAGTTAACGAATTATGCCAATTTTTGTGTTGCATTGCACTAGGTTAGGTTAGGTTAGTTCTCCTTTGGTTAGGTTAGATCAGGTTTAGTTGACCTCAACACACGATTTATTTCAATAAATTAAATATTATGTTGTTACTAAGGTTCCCAACAATAAAAACCACAATCTCGTGATAGCAGAAATTCGTCTTTTTTTTCTTATTTACTGCTTGACTGTTAGCGTATTGTTAGTATAAAATTCTACATTTAGTATGTCCATTAAAAAAAAAAAGTCCAAATTTTGAAAAATTTCCAATGATCTAATTAAACTAAAGTGCATTTTCCTTTCTTAGAAATGATTATGTAATATATTTGTGGGTGTTTTAAGTTAAAATTAGTGCGAGTGTGGTATACGAAGGTTGGACTTTCCGGCTTAATTTTTTATCTTATTGAAATTTGTGCCTAATCTGTACCGCCACTATCAAATGTTAATAAATAGACAAATAAGCGAATAAAAAGAAATACAGTAATGTCAACTATTTTTTCCCGTTAAGTGGCCCATTCACAAAAAATATGGAAAAATCTTGAATCCGGGAGAAAAACTAACTGGAAAAATATTAGTTCATAATGTAATAAAGAACGTACCAACTACCCGAATGGCTGGTAAGCTGATAAGTGGTAGGGGAAAAATACTGCCAAGTGTGGTCAAAGGGCAAAGGCATGTTTGGATACCACTACCCTATACCAACAGGTTAGGGGGAGGTTATCTTTAAATTTTATCAACTGCTTCGAGAGTTTAGGCGTACAGTTCGTTAAATGTCATAAAATAATTTTATGAATGTCATAAACACAGCTGATAACACACAGCAAGAACTGTAGAGGGTAAGGAACTTTAATACCCTAAGGCACTTTGTGCCTCCAAAAGTGACATGGCAACCTAAAAATCACTAACTGGCAACTTTTTAAATACTGTACAGTACTTTTACTTTCACCCTCTTCGCCACTGATAACTGATCAGCTAAGCTGTTGCCGCATGGGGCGGTCGGTCACGTCTGTTAAACACCGTTGGCAAGTACTGGGCACGTTATTTATCTAGTGTTAAAGGTCTTACTATCTATAAACAATACTGTGATACGTTACGTTTATCATTTTATTGTTATCTTACCAGCGCGTCCTCCACATTACGTTACATAATTGTACCCAGAGATTTAATCGGCTCAAGTCTTTTCAAGCTTTGTGATTGGCCAAAAGCGATGAACTATTTTATTACAACCTCATCGATGGGATGAAACGATTGAAATGAGGAGAGGGGGTATCCGAGGCCCCCAGGGGCTCACTCCTCTGGGTGTTAATATTTGGGGTATAAGTCCCATCTTCACTCACTCCGGAAAACACGAAGTTCCTAAGCGCTTTCGTGTAATTCACATGTTCAGGGGTGAGTACAGACTAAAGAGAAGTACTAAACAAGGTGTATATATACAGAGGAGGGTGAGACCAGGTCCACAATGGTCAGGTATTGTGGACCTGGTCTCACCCTCCTCTGTATATATACACCTTGTTTAGTACTTCTCTTTAGTCTGTACTCACCCCTGAACATGTGAATTACACGAAAGCGCTTGGGAACTTCGTGTTTTCTTCTTTCCTTGTGGGTGGCTATCAGCATATACCTAGATCACGCGCACCTACAGTGATTTACTTGCATATATATATATATATATATATATATATATATATATATATATATATATATATATATATATATATATATATATATATATATATATATATATATAGCCTATATAAAAAGAAGAGGAAAATACTCTTAGAAACAAGAGAAATTTCACCATACTCAGGTTATATTTATAGTTCACCAATCCTCTTGTGAAAAAGCATACAGTAGTTCGGTAGTGTTGGTGAGAATATATAGCTTTATATTTTCACTATTTAAATCAAATATGTACGAGCATCTCACGATGAATATGGAAAATATGTATGAAATGTATGAAAGTGCGTTCAATGAGCCAATACGATGAAGAGGTACAGTCACTGAAAAAAGTCCTGTCAGTCCTCCGACCTGAGAATCTTGAACCTGCGAATCCGTGACATCACCGCGAATCCGTGACGTTGTAGTGGATTCCTCCCCTACAAACGCTGTTTGTCGCTGAGTAGCCGACCCCGCGAATTCCCCAGTTTATGCCTCGTGGTCTAGGTCAACCAGCGCTGCCTTACATGACGGAGGTCAACTATTAAGCCACACCTATCTCTGCTATATAAGACCTGACCTCGTGGTGACCTACCTCTTCTTCTAGCTACAGCCAGTCATCAAGTAACACCTCCTCCGCTCCTGCCTGGCGGCCCTCGCTCCAGCCGGCGAGCATGGCGACCCACAAGCTGGTCCTCCTCTGAGCATCCTCACCAACCAGCTCTCTCTACTCAACGCTTGTAACCACGCTGCCACTTCCCAGCACCAAGCTGCACTGTACATCCAATACAATATGTATACAGAGAGCACATTGTGAGTTTCCTTTCTCCATCGCATCCTGAGTGCGAACCAAATATCACGTATCCCACAACATCACCACGACCCCTGAACCTGTGCCTCGGATTCACAGGTTCATGATTCTCAGGTCGGAGGACTGACGGGTCTTTTTTCCCGTGACTGTCAATAGCACTGTGTTGTGATTCAGTGATTACATTACTCACCTCCTGATCTAAATAAAGGTCGGTGATTTCATTTCGGGACAGCCGTTCAATCAAACGTGGAGTATCCCAAGGTCACCTAGCTGCGTAAAACGTTTGTACTCGCAGTCTGCCGCTGCACTCGATACATTTTATACCAGGATCCATATTCTCAAATATTTGCAAGTTATTTTTTGCACTAAACTGTGAGAAGAGATTGTATCTATATGCAGTACTTATAGTGAAGTCTCCGTAACTTTCAAATCAATTTAGCGGTCAACTTTGTGTCGGAATTAAGTGACCAGGTAAATGTAGATTTGATTGCTGGGAGGGAAACACAGTGTTGAGCTAACTTTCTATATTTCTCTAACGCTTCGGAGTTCTGTGTAGCCCGAAACGTTAGAGAAATAAAGAAAGTTAGCTCAACACCGTTTCCCTCCCACCCATCAAATCCACTTGTCATGGATCGATCACAGATGTATGTATATTTGTATCTGTACTTACGGAAAAATACACCAGGATTATATGACATACTGTAATTTCCTTTAATAAATGACCCTGGGAGAGATCAACCGAGTGTCACGTCACTGTCAGATCTCTTCACCTACCTGTAGGGGTGTAAAACAAAAACAAAAAAATATGTATTTGTGTTGATTTTTTTCTGAACAGACCAGAAACTGTATTAGGAACCTCAGTGACTTACCTTGTTAGACTGTACAAATCGTCTTGGGTTTCTTCTTTAAGCGGAGGGAAAACATGAATTTCAACCTCGTGACAAGGCATGCCTGCTTTTATCGACTATGCTTGTTTCGCAGAAGTTCTCGGCGGAATTATAGTTTCTGGTCAAACAACTTGTAATTTTTAAAGCCAAGTAAACCACGCGCGTTGTTATGTTATTCACGAGCAATGTTTTAACTCACCAGGACAATACTGTTTAACATAACATCCAAGATAAGTTACAGTGTGCCGGTGAGTTTCTGAACTAAAAACATTTGCACGGGGAGCGCGGCTTTTATTCCCTCACTTCCCGTTCCCACGTCTCACAAACATCCTCACGTTGTGATTGGGTGCTCTCTCAAGGGGGCGGGGCTATCATGGAGGTTACGCTTATCCATTGGTTCATGGCATTGACCACCCAATAAACACACGGGACTGAGATACAATATTGCAAAAATACCTATGGTTAGTCATCAGAGTGAACGGCAATAATGATAATAATAGGAATAAAATTTACATTATATTTTTAAACAATTTACCGTTCCCTGTCCCCATCTCCCTCACCTTTCCCTCGCCCTGTCTCTTAACCCTCCTCATCCCCATGTCTCATTTCCTCTCCCCCTTCCCTCACCCTCTTACTACAGCTTATCACTCAGAGGTGGTGTTATTTGTGTATATATACACACTCTCTTGACGACTGGTTGGGTCAGGTGGGGAGTTGTCTGATACTGGGGCTGACTGGTGATAAAACGTACCTAATGTTATGGTGAGTGTGTGTGATCGGGGGTGGGGGAGGAACTGGACATGAGAATCTTGTGGTCTGGGAAAATTATTGTTTCTAAGTCAGGAAAGACATTCATAGAGTACACAGTAAAAAATAAAAAAGTTATGCCTCCCAAAAGTTACGAAGGAGGAGGACAACAACAACTGCTGGCTGGCGTCTTTTTGGGACTTGACTTTTGACCTTACGATGATAAAAACACAGTACAGTACGCACACCCTCCACTCACACTACACGACCCTCCGCCCCCCTCACCCACACTACACTACCCTCCCTCACCCACACTACACCCCCCCCACCCACACTACACTACCCTCCCTCACCCACACTACACTACCCTCCCTCATCCACACTACACTACCCTCCCTCACCCACACTACACTACCCTCCGCCCCTCACCCACACTACACTACCCTCCACCCCCTCACCCACTACCCTCCCTCACCCACACTACACTACCCTCCCTCACCCACACTACACTACCCTCCCTCACCCACACTACACTACCCTCCCTCACCCACTACCCCCTCCCACCCTCACACCCTCCCCCCCCTCACCCACACTACACTACCCTCCGCCCCCTCACCCCACACTACACTACCCTCCGCCCCCTCACCCACACTACACTACCCTCCGCCCCCCCTCACCCACACTACACTACCCTCCGCCCCCCTCACCCACACTGCACTACCCTCCACCACGTCCTCACCCACACTACCAAAAGATCCAAAGATGAAGGAACAAGCTATAATAAATCACTCACATTTCCTTCCTGATAATTGGGGCATCTCCCCTTGTTCGTGTGTGAGTGTAAGTTGATAGGCGTCCCCTCCCCCAAAAAAATATATATATATTTCAAGTCAAGGTGCGTGGAGGTGCTAGATCAGACACTTAACTCGGTTTGTTTTTACTTTAGACGTTAAGAACATATATCTTTCTATCTTTGTGGGAGTATGGTCGTTAAAGCCTAACCTCTAAAACTGCATCAGTGAGACAGAACGAAGTCTTTTATTACACAGTTAAACTCCCCCACACCCTCCCCGTGGAAATAAGCATTCAATAGCTTTCTCGGGCTATGAACTCACTATTTACCACGGTCTATATACCCACACTGTATATGTATAATTGTATATACCTGTATACGCACACTGTATATGTATGTGCGCTCACACTTTGTATATAGATACCTGAACCATTTTGAACTACAAGGAGGATTCTAGTGCATAGATATCAGTCTATCTATATACTGTATTAGTTAACCTGACCTACCCATCACCACTCTGACACGATCACCGCAACCTATATATAGGCCTATAATCGACTACCAAACCCTCAGATATAACTATAAGAGAGATGCACTTTATACCACCATATAATTATTTCAGTTTTAACGGCGAGGGCAAGACAGCGTGAGTTCAGCTAATCGTACAAAGCGTTTATATATACCTCGATCCTTTTACATCCTTATTTGTTTTTTATCTTATATGAATCATTACCTGGAACATTGTACGTAGCCGTGACTGAGGTCTCGTTTTACGCTCCTGGTTTTCCTGTACGGTATTATAATATTTAAACACACTTCCTGGTTGATAATTCATGTGAGCAGCGAACGTGACAGAAACCAAGGAACAACGAATTAAAGTTGACGTTTTTAAAACTACTGAAATACTGAGAATACTATTATAATAAAGTGACACAAATTGCCAGTTATATGATTTAGATATAAACTTATGTATAAAATACAATCGGTAGTACTGTATACGGTAAGTAACGTATATAAGGGCTAATACAATAAATACAGTAACCAACGTACACAGTATATAAGGTAACTAATGTAACATTAAAATATCCTGAAAGTTGTGCATTATGTAATATACAACCTAACTGAACCTCACCTAACCTAACCTAACCTTACCCAATGAAAGCCCTTGGCGGGGAAGAACTCGAATTATCTTAGTAAATTAAATCTTTCCTTAAACCGATATGTTAAAATAAATGTAACTGGCACACTGGTTCACGTAAGCTATAACACTAAGAAAGTACTCAGAATAGCGTTGAAAATGTACTCCAAATTGACCGTAACTTGACGCATTCTCTTATCGCCAGTTACGGAAAAAAAATAATAAATGGATTTTTGAGATACTGAGCCAGATGTAAGCGTGTATAGATAGTGACGAAGTTCCGCGAGGTCTGGCCCAGGCTACGTCATAGGTCCCAAGTTTTAACGAATCCAGGAAAAGAAGTCACAAGAAAAGTCAGAAAAAAAGGCATGGAAAAAAATTAACCAAACCTAACTTAACCTACGTGCAATGCCATCATATATATATATATATATATATATATATATATATATATATATATATATATATATATATATATATATATATATATATATATATATATATATATATATATATATATAAATATATATATAGTGTTGTCAATGTGTACAAGTCATGTGACTTTTTTCCTGTAACTTTATCTCCGTTCACCGTTTTAACAACCAAATACTGGTCTATTTTGCACTACAGAAGCACAAAAGTTGACGTAATGCCCCACCCCACCCTCCCCTCCCACCCGCGCTTTTTTAGGGAAAATGACAATTAATTAAACAAATTCTAAGGTCTATTTAAACTTAATTTTACTGGTATAAATCCTGTACACACGAGGAAACAATTTGTATTATATTATGTACACCATATAATATATACACCATGTTCTCGCGAAACATTAAATTTCTTTTAACGTAGTGTACATTACAGGCTGGGGCTCTGACCTTGAGTTTTAATTTCCTGTCCTCTGTGTATTAGTATTATTATTATTTATTTGTATTTATTTTTTATTTTATACGGGGATTAGACCACCCGGGCACAGGTCACTGTCCCACATCTACTTAGTGACCAGCAGTGTGTATATGGGAGCAGCGGTCGTTGCATTTTTAAGTAAAGATTTGCTAAGATCAAACTTGAAGGATGGGGCTTTGTTGAAGTAGTTTGTTTTTCATGCAACAATTGAAGGTAAGGTGGTTTTGTTGGATAAAACTCTAGTTGTAGCTTTTTTCTGCAGTGGAAAAGATATGCTCGTCTTCATGATTACTGTGTAGCAATACTAATACTCTGTTACCCAAAACACTGCTTGAGGTAACAGACGCCTTCACATCGTCGATTCGAGTCCATAAATGACCAATTATTTCAACAATGGTAAGCTGAGTAAGTGATAAAGTGGAAACTCATTACAGTATACAATTGATCCTTTTGTCACCCAAAATACTTATTAATGTTGGGAATTTCTCAACAAAGTACTGTATTCCAAATATTCAAAATTATGCTCGATAAAGTTCAAGACCTCAGCATGCTTCAGCAGGGTCTCTGTTAATGACAAATGTTTAATGGCATAAACTGTTACTATTGTAGCTAGTAGGAAAGTTTGGCAGTTTTGTTTCTTTTACAGATAAATAAGGTTATCTAACGTGACCTAATCTTACTTTACGTAAACTAACTTGGCATTACGTAACCTAACCCAATGCGACCCAACTTGTCTTGCCTAACATCTTCTGACTTAACGCGACTTTGAGATTATTTATCATGAACCTAACCAGATCTACACAACCTTACGTAACACTGTCTTGTGGTGGTGAGAATGGTGGTGTTAGTGGTATTGGTGATGGTGGTAGTAGTGGTAGTATGTACTTTGGTAATAGTTCAGTTCGGTATGACATCACATTTGGTTTAAAACTTACACAACTGTCGATTAAAGGAAGTTGTATATTATGTAAGTTGTAATTTGACCCCAGAATGTGATCTTGACATACTGAAATCAATCTGGCACTCGACACGTCATCTGTTGGTCATACTGTACAGTGCGTCGATGCTCCATGATGACAGCCTTGGTAGTTAAAAAAGTAGGTAGCGGACATAACTGTGTATAGTTTATGAGCATGGTGCTGTTTTGACCCTTAATTATGACCTTGATACGTAATACATTGTCTGATTGGTTAGCCATATTGTGTTGTATAATGACTTTTAAGAGTATGTAGTTGCTACTTACCGATAATTTAAACTTATTTCGGATTTCGAAAAAAAATTCTATTATGCAAATAAACATAATGGAAACAAGTGTACAGCATCACTACTAACCTACCTTGTCTTGAACCAATTTAGGGTGTTTGGTTATGTTAATATACCGAGGGATGTCTTAAATTACATAATTTCACATTGAGTGTTTACCCATAAATGCACTTGTCGTGCATGAGAGTCCAACCGTTTTACAGTTTATTCGGAAGATTATTCCTAAAACACATGACAAAGACATTTTCATTGGTTAAAACGCTCTGGATGGGAGACAAGTAAACCTTTGTGTGTTAAGGATTACACCAGACTCAGCTGTAACCTTGAAAGGTGACGCCTCACTTTGGTACACCACACTTCGTCTAGTCCGGGCTGCATCAGCGTTCACAACAGCGGAGAATTTGCCAAGAATTCCCGAAAGGGTAAAATCTGCGACGAAAATGTCTGAAAAACTTAAGAAAAGGTGTCCTTTACTCTCTTTCAACAAAGATGTAGACAAGAGGTGTGTCTGTGTTATGACCCTGTGACTTACACCCTGGGCTGACTTACCTAGTAACACCAGGGAACACTTACAAGTCAACCCAGGTTTTTTGTTGCGTGGGCCTGACGTCACATACTGTGTCACAGAGTCTGTAATACAGACACGACAGATAGGTATGGTGTACCCCCACCCCTCGGTCTGGATATTTGTGAGTCAGTCGAGTTTTTACGAAAGCTGTTGGCACTACTACTGGTACGCTACTCATTTACGTTGTTGTTGACAACTTGAGATCCTGCACACTGTTTGAATTAATCTATTACGTAACATTCTATTTTCCGTTCCCTGTTCCGTGAACGATCCCTTATGGTGCAGCCATGTTTACTTCCCGGCTATCGTATGAATACTATGTTTACAATGGTATCGGCAGAGTACGAACGAATCATGCCAGCACACCATGTAACGACATAGCAACGGATGGGTTCGCTGCTGTTTTATCAATTTTAACTATAAATGATAATTGAGGTTACCTGATGGTTTGAAAGCGATAAATTTGACTCAGTGATTCAATATGTAAGGGACCGTTAGCATAGAAAGCGTACGATCTTGGGATTATACAGTTAAGCATAAATATTGTGTAACGTGTGTAAGAGATGTCGACAGAACAACAATGACTGCACAAGGCTCATGTCTAATAACTTCAAAGCCTACCAGTGTTTGTCTTGTCTCACCTGAATACTGCCAAGTGTTGATTCTGCCATCAAACAAACTTTTTTTTCTCACTTAAAACTACAACAAAATAATAATGAATCACCTGAAGTTTAGCCCCTCAACTGTCACCTGATGATTAAACACTTGAAAGCTCCTTGTGACTGGGTTAGGTTAGGTTAGGTTAGGTTAGCGAGATTAATCTAAAGATGAAATAAGCTAGGGGTACTAATCTGCAGGTGGTCTATAATGATTAGTTTATTGGAGGTCCGATAGGCCAAAAGGAGTCACAGAATAGGGACGGGGGGCAGGAAATCCGAAAAAAGCACACTTGCTGTACAGTGTTGATGCTTCATGATAACATCTTCTCTAAGTTGCAGAGCGTTTATGTCCAATGTTGATCTCTGACTGTGGTCTTGACTTTGAAGTTAGAACAAATATTAGCATTTAGAAAACTGGATTCGGCTATTGTGTAGTGTAGTGGAAGGGGGGCAGCTGACTGTGTTTAAATGAACCAACAGTAAACAGTTGACTGGTATCTGTTTGTTCCTGAGTATACCAACAACCCACACAAGTGACCACCATGCCAGATAAAGGTCACACCCTCCAGCTAAAGTCAGAGGTTGAGATACCCGACTCTCCCTTGCCCCCAACGGTCACACACATCTCGCTGAGGAGGAGGAGGAAGTGTGAAACGAAGAGGCGAGTTTTTGCTGCCTCTCAGTTCACGGACAAACACATGTTGACGATGGCGAAAAGAAACATGAATCGTGATCTAACTGCACAAGTAAACCTTCCTTTGCCCTCTAAAATAATTGCAAGAACCTTAATAATGCTATGACGTGGTATATATATATATATATGTCAACTTTAATTCGAATACCTCGGCCACCTTTATCAGTTACACAGCGGCGTTATCATCACTTGAACACCTGCACTAATACAACAAGTTTATAGATGTAGCCTACAATACTACGAAATTAAAATAACAGCCAAGTTACCAATCTTGGCTCACCTGAAGATTAACCTGACATATCCTAAGCTAACCTGTCCTGACCTCCTCTGGGTAGCAATAGGGTGGTTAATCTTAACGTGAAATAAGCTGGGGCCTTAAGCCTTCATGTTAATAATTAATTATACCCATATAAAGGTACGGTACATATAAGAAGACGTAGAAGCTGGAGAAGAATATATTCGGGATAACAACACTAGATTAGGCATCCCAGTGTATGGCATCACAAAAATTGTGACCAAGTCCCAGGTTGCTGAGCTGACTTTCTGCCTCATTTACACACAGTTGCAGGGTCTCAATTGTTTCTCTTTATTTGACAACACTACATACATATATTGTTTCTCACTTTTGATCTTTTTTTAATGTTTGTATTTATTTATGGCCCTTTAATATTATTATTATTATTATTGTTATTATACAGTACTGTATTATATTATATTTTTATAAACTTTTATTAATTATTATTATTATTGTTATAATTATTATTATATTTTCGCCCCCAGTCCCCGCTGTGGGTCATTGACCTGTGCCCTGGTGGGCTAATCCTGTAAAAAAAAACCTAGGGGGTTAAGTTGGGCTATACAGTAGGTTAGGTAAGGTTAGATTAGGTGGGCTTAGGTTAGGTTAGCATCAGGGTGCCTAATCTACAGATGATCCCAATAATGTATGTAGGTAAACTGGGTCACATTACTTTCTACGCAGTGGCTATTCAGGCGTGCACCCATAAGCCGTCACCGATTGAATAGCCTGGTAGTTTTTCGCAGCCCGGACGGCTACAAAGACAGCCAGGCCATTCAGTTGTAAGCCCATAAAAATATTAACAACAGTATATATGTAACTAGACCCTTGTAGCCCTGAATTAGCGGAACCTGCCCTCAGAAGTTTTACGATACAAATCGTTAAAAAAAATTATAATTGTGTTTATATTTGTGAAGGTACGTGTGTTATTTAATACATTTATTTGTTGTGGCACCAGATAGTTCACGTATTCTTTAATTGATATAGATAGCTTAGACTTAGAGCCTCCTCACAAAGCTGCATGGTCAGCGTGGCGCCATCGCCACGCTGACCAGCGTCTGTACTAGACAAGACATAAACACAAATTATCAGAATGAAATGTGTTTGTTAGCTTGTTTCAGTGGAATTTATTTTTACATACTACAGTATATAGCAGCGAGACATGGGTCACATACAGGCAGTGCCGGATTTAGACCTGTGGAGGCCCATGGGCAGCCTCTTTGTGGAGGTCCCCCTCATTATAACTATCCAAGAGGGTGGGGTGGCGGGTGAAGCGAGCCTAAACATATGGGAGTTTCGGGGAGCGCTGTAAGCCCCCCGGGAAAATTTTGAAATTTGAACACTACTTTGGAGAATTTTGAAGCCATATGCAGTTATATTGAGGAAATTAGAACATTGAGAAATTTTTAATTAACTGTATATTTATTGATAGTGCACAAATTCCCAACACACACACACAAAAGTGAGACATGACTGGAGTCATTCATGTAGTTTCAAGTCGGTTCATAGGAAAACCAGGTATTCATGAATTTCAAGGAGTAGCTAGCCTAATTTCTACCACGCTTCTTGCTGAATATAGTTTTACGTGATGGAATAGATAAACATGAATTTTAAAGAATGAAAATAAAAATAATCCAAATGAATAAACAAATAAATAAAATATTGTAACATGTGGAGGCCCCCAAATTGTGGAGGCCCCTGGGCAGCTGCCCACTTTGCCCACTCCTGAATCCGGCCCTGCATACTGGAGGCACCTCAAGGCACTTAAAAACTTTCACCAACGTAGTCTACGTTCCATCCTCCGAGTTCGCTGGGAAGACAAGAGAACAAATGCCAGCATTCTTGCTGACACCAAATGTAGGAGCATCGAGGCTACCTTTATCCATGAACAACCACATTGGACTGGCCATGTTACCCGCATGGACGACAGTAGATTGCCAAAGCAGCGACTTTACAGTCACCTAACGAATAGTAAACGTAACGCTGGCGGGCAACTGAAATGGTATAAGGATAGTCTTAAGACAAACCTGAAAAAAGTGCCAAATCGACCCCCTCACTTGGGAGACGATTACTCCACACCGTAACGCTTGGAGGAGCACCACACGAGAAGGTATCAATACTTTCGAATTAGCCCGACTGCAAACCAAGACAGACAAGCGCCAATGCCGGAATGACGCTGCCGCCGCCCCTCCCGCACTAGATGTAGCCCTCCACATGTGCAACATCTGTGAACGACGCACTTCTTGGTCAACTCACTACGACTTTCCCTGATTCCACTTCTTAATGATTCCTACGATAATTTGTCTCTCTTAATAAAGGTAAGAGAGAATGTATGGAATTACGACATAGTAGATACAATTTTGACGATATTTTGGCCGCCATGTTTGTCAGAGAGGTTTGTTTACTAGCCCCCAAAATTCACACACGAAGCTCTTGGCAATTAAGGAGAGTATTTTAGGGGTGAAATTTGTAAAAAAAAAAAAATGATCAGTTGATGCGGACTACTACTACTACTACCATTCAATTTTTTTTTTACATCTTCCCGTAGTATTGCGGAGTCCATGTCAGATTTAATTACACGCCCTATTTTAGCGCCATCAGTTTAAATTTACTTATGTTGCTGTCTACGCATGTCGTTTATGTATATAATAAATGAAAATGATCCAAGTACTGAGCCTTGGGGTACTCCAGTAGTGACGTTACCCCGTTAATGCTCACTCGCTGTTTCCTGTCCTGTAAGCACGCCCTAATCCATTTAGAACAGGGGTTCTTAACCTAGGGTCCATGGACCCCAAGGGATCCATGGATGGGCTTCAGGGGGTCCGTGAAAGTCAGATAAAAATTTTACATTTATATTCACTATATTTTTATAATAAGTTGTTCTATTTTTGTCAATATATACCAGATGTTATGTATGTATTTTTGGTTACTGAAGAAAACCAGTAAATCTGTATGGTGGCATGGGATGCTACTGTACACGGTCAGGTAACATACAATCATCATCGTCGTCAGGTTTTGACTTCTAGAATGGTTTCCCATTGAAAGAAATTAAAGAAAACGTACCCTGCCACTGCTTATAGCGCTGACCGCTAAGCGTCTCAGGTGGCCCATGTTTACTATTTAAATTGGTAGCATCGTCCTCTGCCATCTTGAGCCACTCCATATTAAGTGTTTATTTCTCATTTTCCACGGTTAATCACGGCTTGGGAATCTTCTCATATACTGGTAAGGCTTAACTGAGGACCATAGTATCTTCAAATACATATTTTTTCATAAATATATTCAATTACCTATGATTATGTTTGTGGTGAAGGTAACGAAAGAGGGCCTTAGTTATTATTACTACAGCTGTACCAGCCGAGGTTGGAGACCTCCGACCGCCTTCTGACCACAATTTCAGTGTGGCTGAAGAGTGATGGGTGTACAGTGTGTGAATGTGTGTTTGTGCGTATGTGGGTGCATATGGAGAAAGGCGCGTGCGAGTGTTGTGAAAAACCAAGAACGGTTGGTGCCCTGTATTTATTTCTTTTATCCATTATTTACAAGAAGTCTGTTATTATTTATTGGTCAAAGTTAAGGACTGGGTGCATGTAGTTAGAGTAGGGATGCATAAATAGAGAGAGAATGGATAAAATTAGGGTCTGGGTGCGTCAGTAGGGTAGGAAAACACGAAGTCATCAGTCAGTATCATTCATATATTTTCTGAGGGGAACCTTGAGAAATCCGTAATAATGCAACTGAAAATAGGGTTATCTGTCTGTCTCTCTGTCTGTCTGTGAAGGTTTGTCCGTCAGTTGGTCTGTCTGTCTGCCTATCTATCTGTCGATCTGTCGTTCTGTCGGTCGATCTGTCGTGCTTATTAATTTGTGTTCATTAGTTACTGCTTTCCATATAAATTACATAACATTTTTTTTGTTTTGCAGGCCTAGCTCAATTTGGAAATGTCAAAGAAAAGGAAGTACAACGAGGCTTACTTATCCTTTGGTTTTACTTTCATCGCTGAACGTGATGGGACACAAAAGCCGCAGTGTTTCCTGTGTGGCAAGGTTCTTGCCAATGGAAGCATGAAGCCAACAAAGCTGAAGGAGCTCGATTTGAGAAAGCTGGAACTTTACCAAAACTTGGATTTGCCCCAACACAAAAGCCTTGTCTTGAAGCATCCTACTAGGTTGCTTATCACATATCCAAGCAAAAGAAGCCACATATGATTGGAGAGATCTTGGTAAAGCCATGTGCCCTGGAAATGGTCGAGCTGGTTTGTGGCTTGGAGCAAAGGAAGGAAATTGCAGCAGTGCCTTTGTCAAATGACGTCATCGACTTTAGAATTGTTGACATTTCTTCTAATATTCTGAAGCAAGTAATGGAAGAATTGGCAGCTACGCCATTTCCGTTCAGCATGCAACTGGATGAAACTACTGACGTCTCTCAGTGCAGCCAGCTCCTGGTTTTCGTCCGTTATATGCATGCTGATGCCCTAAAAATGAATTCCTATTGTGTGAGCACCTTTTGGAAACTACAAAGGCCATCGACATCTTAGAAATGGTGAATAGTTTCTTTGCCAAGCAAAACTTCGACTGGAAGAAAAATCTTGGTACTCTGTGCACAGATGGAGCACCTGCGATGCTTGGCAACACATCTGGTTTTGCTGCTTTGGTGAAGACAGAAGCTCCTCAGGTCATCGTGACCCATTGTTTTCTACATCGGCATGCACTGGCGTCAAAGACTCTGCCAGCAATTCTGAAAGAAGTCTTGTCTACTGGGGTGAAATTCGTCAACTTCATCAGAGCCAGGGCTGTGAACCATCGCGTTTTCAAGAGGTTTTGTCAAGAAATGGGAGCAGAATATGAAGTTCTTCTCTACCACACAGAAGTTCGCTGGCTTTCCAGAGGACAAATTTTGAAGCTCTTGATTGAACTTCGAGCAGAAGTTTCACCTTTTTTGAGAGAAAAAGAAAGCCCACTCTCAGAACAGTTTGACAGTGAGTTCATTCATAGCTTGGCCTACTTGGTGGATATTTTTGGCCATATGAATGAGGTGAATCTTGCGATTCAAGGCCCTGGAGTCCCATTATGGATGCTGCTGAAAGACTGCAAGCTTTTCTGGCCAAGCTGCCACTGTGGAAGAGGAGGTTGGAGGCAGACAACTATGCAAACTTTCCAATGTTAGAGGAAGTGCTTCTGCAGGATGGAATCGAGAGTGACAAGGCCCTGTCAATTTCTCTGTAGGCAGAATTCTTCAGACATCTGGATACTCTGCAGAACTCTTTCAAAAGTTACTTCTGCCCAGGTGACCTTAAAGTTGAAACATGGATTCGTAATCCTTTCCTTGCTGACATAGAGTGTATCAGTGATGAAGACCTTGCCAAAGATGACCTCATTGACCTGAAGACGAAGGAAATGTTACGAAATGAATTCAACTCGAAGAGCCTTGGAGAATTCTGATGTGCGTTGACAGAAGCCTACCCTGGTCTGGTAAAGCGAGCTATGGGTGCTCTGATTCCGTTTGCTACTACATACCTTTGTGAGTCAGGGTTTTCAGCACTTGCTTCTATCAAAACGAAAAGTCGAAATCGATTGGATGTCAAAGATGACATGCATGTTACCTTGTCAAAGACCACTCCACAGTTTCATCTTCTTATTCAAGCCAAACAACAACAACCTTCTCATTGAAATGAACTTTTGAGCAGAATTAAAGTTTTGTTTTGTTTAATTTGCACAAGATGATTGTATTTCATTTTTGTATGGAGTGGCCATTAATTTTTGCATAAAAAAGCGTGTAACACAATTCTTTGTTAAGATTGTTTACTTTATTCATACTTTGTGTATGTCATACACTGTATGAGGCAATGAATTTTCAATAAAATAAAGTATATTCATTGCATGCAAAGTTGTGTTTGTGTGCTTGTGTGCATTTTTCTAGGGAGGGGGTCCATAGCTTTCACCAGATTCTCAAAGGGGTCCGTGACTCAAAAAAGGTTAAGAACCACCGATTTAGAATATCTTCTCTAATGCTATGAGCCTCAACTTTTCGTGTTCGTCTTTCGTGGGGACTCTGTGGAAGGCTTTGCTAAAGTCGAGATATACCACATCATAAACATGGCTTATGTCGGCAAGAAGAGGAAGGGAGGGTGTAACTGTAAGGTCAACCGCTAGCTGAGAATGTTATCAGTCTTGTAGTACTATACACAGGTCCGTCCTTTAGGGGGGGGCGAACAGGGGCGACCGCCCAGGGCCCCTAGCGTGTGGAGGCCCCGCAGGGCCCAGCACTAGACCCAGTGACCTTAACTCATGAGACATAAAGGCAAGCATGAACTTAGCATGCTTCCCTGTTGGGTGCTGTAAACGCTTCTGCGCTTCACCTTACACAAGGATGTAGGGGAGTGCCCAATAAAAAAGAAAAAAAGTTTGTCTCACGCCTTCCAAGATCATGTTATGGTAAGTTAGGTTAAGTTAGGTAAGGTAGGATTAAGTTATAGGTTAGGTTAAGTTATGAAAGGTTAAGTTAGGTTGTTAGGTTAGATTAAAATAGGTTATCAGGTGAAATAAACTGGGGTGTCTAATCTTCACGTAATTTCACCTTCCAATAGGTCATGCATTCTAGGTGATCATAAAATGATTCTGTATTCAACAAGACTTAATAATGCCTTTTCAGTACATATCTAAACATATGTCGGTTTAATAAGACTTCTCTTGTCTGAATGTATACTGTTAAATTTATCATCACCCTCTACCTAAACCTGTGTACCAGTGTTGATATTTCTGAATAAATTTCTACAGTCTGATTTACTTGTCACTCTGTACACCTGACACTACGTAGTAACGATCGCCGCCACATTAAATCCTAAAATAAATTCCAATGTACAAAAATCCCACCACAAAAATCCCCTCAGATAAAATCCCTTCATATAAAAACGACGTCAATATTATAATGGATTAAGCCTGAAGATCCATCACACGAACGCAAGTTAACAAGAAATATATAGATATGAGTGAAAGAAATTAACCTGGTGTATTTGTATTTACAGTTAGTTTATTTTTAACATTATATACAATACTCTTTTTTAGGTTTATATCTGGGAACTCTAAATCAAGCTTATGTAAATTAAAGTAGAATTTGGGATCCAAACACATTAAACTTCCTTATCTCCTAATCAGTAACTCATATCTGTGTCCTCACTGAACGTTACAAGCTTTGATTAACACACTTATAAACGGAAACAGATTCAGTCATAACGTAATTGTTTATTATTGTGAGGTGGATTGTTACCGTACTATGGCTATAAGTGTAACAATGAACTACAGTAAATATAATGTGTTTGTTATGCAAACATTGGTTATAAATACGAAGAAAAATGCAACAAGTGTAATCTTAATTGTTCGCCCGTATTATTAAACAACATCTCATAATTTATAACTGTTGATAAACTTGTGTAATTCCCATCTTTGTTACGCGTTTAAAATACTTTAGCTGTTGAAGAGTAGTAAAGGCATTAAAAAGTTCACTTAGAGTTCACAGTTCACATTGGTGATATATTTGATCAGGGTTTGGTGGTCATGGTTATCCTTGGGCTGAACTTGTTGGAATTTGGTCCAGTGTGATTTTGTCTTGTGGAGTATTGTTGGATTCTATTCTGTGGATAGTTTGTTTGGGTAATCTTTGTCATCTGAGATTTTGGCTATTGGGAATTAGTGCCATTACTATAAATAACATTGATAATAAATGTTACCAATGAAGCCCTCACAGCTGTGTACAACCATTCCCATATGGCGTCGTGTTGTCCTTGATAAACAGGAAAAAGTGGACGGGTAACCTGCCAGTGTGACTCCACCTTAAGGCCATCTGTAGGGTAAATAAACCGCTACACCTGTAACATACCACACAGGTGGGCGTTTCAGACCCCAACTCAGGGTGTCTTTAAAGGTCAGTTACATTCATAAAAATTAAACATCTAACTAAATGTAGAGTAGAAGCAGTGATCGTGTTACACAACCCACGGCAGGAAGCAGCACTATCAAGTGTTCTGGGGAACTCTTTTTATTATTATATGTTATGTTTCAAGGTGAAATACAACGCCCAGCATGGTTATGTACCTGCCTCTAAGAAACTGAATAAAAAGTTGGGATATTTACACCCAGCGCAGATATTTTTGTTTCCCTATTAAGTAAAGGATATATTATATACACTGTTTCATAAGAACATAAGAAAATAAGGAGTCTGCAATAGGCCGGTTGGCCTGTGCATGGCAGCTCCTGTCAAGAGTTACTACCACTCTCTATCATCCATGAATCTATCCAGCCTCCTTTTGAAACTTTCCAGCGTTCCAGCACTTACTACAAAGTTGCTAAGCTTGTTCCACTCGTCCACCACCCTATTTGTGAACCAGTTTCTTCCTATCTCCCTCCTAAACCTATACTTATCCAACTTGAATCCGTTGCTCCGAGTCCTATCCTGCTCGGATATTATAAGAACTTTATCTATATCCCCTTTATTGATTCCTTTCACCCACTTAAATACTTCTATCATATCTCCCCCTCACTCTTCGTCTTTCTAGGGAATGCAAGTTAAGTTTCTTTAACCTATCCTGATATGGAAGGTTTCTAAGTCCCGGAATCATTTTTGTCATTCTTCGCTGCACCGACTCTAGTGAATTTATATCCATTCTATAATAGGGGCACCAGAACTGAACCGCATAATCGAGGTGCGGCCTGGCTAGCGCAAGATATAGTTGCAATAAGACCTCTGCACTCTTGTTACTTACACTTCTAGATATAAAACCCAATACTCTGTTTGCCTTATTTCGTACATTAACGCACTGTTTTCTAGGCCGTAGGTCCGGGCTTACAAGTACCCCAAGGTCTCTTTCACAAGTCGACTTCTCTAGGTTGATGTTGTTAAGGCTGTATACATTATCAGTATTTGTTTTTCCAATATTAAGTACGCTGCATTTGCTGGTGTTGAATTTCATTTGCCATTTTTCAGACCACCCCTGCAGTTTATTTAGATCCTCCTGTAATGCATTTGCATCCTGCCCTGAATTAATCTGCCGCCCTATTTTGGTGTCATCCGCAAACTTGCTTATGTCACTGCTGATCCCAGTATCTAGATCGCTTTTGTAGATTATGAACAAGAGTGGGCCTAGTACTGACCCCTGGGGAACCCCACTGGTTACACGGCCCCACTCAGATTTAACACCATCTACGCTGACCCTCTGCGTTCTATCGGTGAGCCATGATTTTATCCAATTTAAAACTTTCCTCTCGATACCATGAGCCTTAATTTTTCTCAGAAGCCTCTGATGCGGTACTCTGTCAAATGCTTTGCTAAAGTCTAAGTAAATAACATCGTAATTTTCGTCATTATCTACTACCTCGAAGACTTTCCTAAAAAACGTCAGCAGATTTGTTAGACAAGATTTTCCTTTTGTAAACCTATGTTGAGAGTCGTAGATTAATTTGCTTTTCTCTAGATGCGATCGGATGCTGTCTGCTATAATTGATTCAAGAAATTTCCCCACTACTGACGTCAAACTGATCGGCCAGTAATTTGACGCTGATGCTCTGTCTCCCTTTTTGAATATGGGTACTACATTTGCCTGTTTCCACAAGTCTGGCACAACTCCGGTGTCTAATGATTTTGTAAATAAGTTTACGAGGGGTCCGCTAATCTGTTCCTTACACTCTTTCAAGACTCGAGGGAAAATTTCATCCGGCTCTGGGGATTTTGTTTTCTTTAGTTTATTTATATTCTTAAGAACATCCTCTTTTCTGATAGTGATATTCTTTAATTTCTCTTCTTCCTTTCCCTTAAATATCAGTTCCACCTCTGGAATTTCATCGCAAATTTCTTCTGTGAAAACTGATAAGAAGTAGCTGTTCAATGCTTTGCTTATTTCTTCACTGCCATTTATCACTTCTCCCCTCCCTGACTTTAAAGGCCCAACTTTGTCCTTGACCTTTGTCCTATATACCTGGAAAAATCCCTTGGGATTCGCCTTGGATTCTCTTGCTATTTTGATTTCATAGTCTCTCTTTGCTTTCCTTACATTTTTCTTAACATTCCTAGATAGTTCATTATACCTGTTTCTGAGCTGCTCCTCCCCTCCCTTTAATTTCTTATATATTCCTTTCTTTATTCCTATGTCATGTTTAAGTTTTCTGGTCATCCACCTTGGCTCATTCTTATTTGACCTAATTTTTCTGTATGGTATATTTTGTTCTTGTGCTTTATGTAGTATACTAGTGAATATATTATAGTCATGACAAATTGTTGTGTCATCTATGACCTCACCCCTTCCTACTGGGGACTGACGTGACTGTTCCCAGGTGGCCTCACCTAGGTACCTTCTTAACCCCTGATAATCCGCCAACCGAAAGTTTGGGACTCTGACCATATTGTCATTGTTTTTCGTTTCCCAATTTAGGGTGAACCTGATTTCTCTGTGATCACTGTTACCTAGTTCTTCACCTACTGTGATATCTCTGATAAAATGTTCTTTATTTGTTAATACTAGGTCTAATATATTGTATGTGGTGGTACCACGAGGTCTGTAGTGTACTCGCTGTTATATGTGATGTAATTATGGGCTGTAAGCTTTGGTCTGACAATCAATCATTACAACAAGACCTTAGTTGTTGTAGTGTAGTAATACATTATAACATCAACACACGCCGTGGTATCTCAGGAAGGACACTTACAGTACATTCACTGACCGAACCGCAAGATAAATTCAGCGCCCAAAGGAAAATTCCACTAACCACATTCCACTGACGAAATACCCTTCATTATTGTTTACCCTAGGACAAATTCTCTCCATTAAAATTACAGTGAAGAAGGTTGGGGTAGGTTAGGTAGGTTGGGGTAGATTAGGTTTGGGTTGGGTTGGGTTGGGGTCGGTTAGGTTAAGTTAAGTTAAAGTTATTTAAGAACATAAGAAAATAAGGAGTCTGCAATAGGCCGGTTGGCCTGTGCATGGCAGCTCCTGTCGAGAGTTACTACCACTCTATCATCCATGAATCTATCTAGCCTCCTTTTGAAACTTTCCAGAGTTGCCGCACTTACTACAAAGTTGCTAAGCTTGTTCCACTCGTCCACCACCCTATTTGTGAACCAGTTTCTTCCTATCTCCCTCCTAAACCTAAACTTATCCAACTTGAATCCGTTGCTCCGAGTCCTATCCTGCTCGGATATTATAAGAACTTTATCTATATCCCCTTTATTGATTCCTTTCACCCACTTAAATACTTCTATCATATCTCCCCGCACTCTTCGTCTTTCTAGGGAATGCAAGTGGTGGTGGAAATTTTTTCTACACCGATTACTCTGTTGGAGGTGACTGGTCAAATCTGCGACAGGACACCGGGCAATACTAACCTAACCTAACCTAAACTACTCTAACATATTATTTCGTCTTGGTCTTTAAGATAAAATAATAACGCCGGTGAAAGCTGAATTCAATTATACAAAAGAATGTGACGATATCGCGTGAAATACCGATCTCCTTGTCTCGACTATAAGGCCGGTGTTGTAGAGGAGTTGGGGAGGGGCCAGGTTGGATGGCCATTATCTCACTCTCGGTTGCTGGAGTCTGGAGAAAACATCTATAGACAACCTGATCCATGAAGCGAATAACAAAAATTATTTGTAAACGTTCAGCAACAGAACACATTAAAAACAATCCTCGATCTTTACACGAAGAAATGATCAATCTAGATAGTTTCATTCCCAACAACGAACACAATACATTAATGAACTACTGTGCAGCCAAAAGCCACACGTCTTCCTCGGTAAACAAGAAAATCAACATTAACGAAAACCAAAACAAGACACCCACTGACTGCCACCCTCTTTCACCATAATAGGTACAGACAGCCATCACAAACTTCTCCGTGCTGGACCAACATGACAAGAGAGTGACATAGTTCATCATCTCAACACGACACCTCACTCATCCCGGGAATTTCTACCCTAAGGGCACAAAAAGAAAGAAAGAAAAAAAACCCCGCACCACAGCCCACCATTTCTTCCTTCCATACACACTCGGTAATATCTGGCCCACACCTCAAAACATTACTCACACAGACTTAACACACTTCTATCGACATCTCAGAACACTACTCCCACACACTCAACACTCTCCCACGAGACCACTCGAACAGAATCATACATAAACACATACACAACAACTGACCAATCTCCTCCCTCCAAAGACTCCGACCAAACAGGATACTGAATACAACCCCACCAGATATCTACGCCTCAGAAACCATTCTCCCTGGAAACATGGGAGTACATTGTGGTCACCAATCTTCCCTAAATCAATACCAACACATTATCTGACCCATCTACCCTCCTCTCCCCCCCAAACACAAACATGGTCATTCTAGTACAGTATCTCACAAACCCTTTGGGGGGCGAACTAAAAATATCTACAAATGCATAAAGCCTTCCTGATGAAACAAAACTTCCCTCCATGGCAAGACTTGTGTAATGCCTCCAAGTGACTCACCATAGTAAACTGGGCTCATGTGGACCCAGGCTAAACTGTTGAGGATCTCGGGGTAGGCTTGTAGCTCCAGAGGTACACAGCCCGCCGGCACATGGACAGACCCTAGTAATTACGAAACGAAAGCGGGCAGATGGGACTTGAAAGCACTGGAAGGCAACCAACCCACTAGGGAGAGAGTAATTGCGACGTCAGTACCCACCACTGGCTTGTGGGTACATTGGAGAGTGAAACGACCACGAAAGGAAAACCTCTACTGTAAGATCAACCCAATAATTGGGTCAGCAGGGGCAGTGCCATGCAACATGAAAAGGGGATTGACACCAGTATTGCGTTAAGGTTAATGTACACAACAAGGAAGTATAGCATACTGGGTGACCTACATGCTGGGATGCAGACACCAGTGAAAAGTAGGCTAAGACCTTCAATGTCGACAGCCTCACTCAACTGGAGGGTCGACGGCTGGTTTGTGAATGAAGTTTGTCGAGACAATAGAGAGAAGTTTAGAGGGGCATACCTACCAAAGAACCATGAGAGAAGGGAGAGAAGAGTAGAATTTGGGATGAATATGGCAAAATATATTAAATGGGATTACTATATATATGAATTAAGAAACATATAAAGAAGTGATTCCGGTAGGAAGGATAACTGGCGTGCGGGTATCGATCACAGGACGTTTGTTTACATATCGTCAAGGTAAAGCGCCACAGTTTGGAAGATCACGGAGAAGGGGGGAGGGGATTTAGAGATAAAGTGGAGGAAGTCATTAAGGACGTTTGTTTACATATCGTCAAGGTAAAGCGCCACAGTTTGGAAGATCACGGAGAAGGGGGGAGGGGATTTAGAGATAAAGTGGAGGAAGTCATTAAGAGGAGAGAACTGGAGACGTATTGACAGCCGCAGGAGTAGGAATGTTCATGTGTTTCTGTGATAGACTATACTAGCGAGTTAGTCAGTATATAGGCCTTGGTGGAGGTACTGTCAAGGGATGGTTTGGTAATAGTAACATAAGGTGTCTCATACACGTGGCAATAGCAGGATTGATATTGGTTTGCTGACTGATAAAAGCAGCCAGCGATAGGAGGGTTCCATGAGGTAATATATTATACAACGTTTCACCAATGCCAAGAGAGTTAATTGTGAGTGTGGTTTTGAGATCGGTAAATAATTATCTAACAGCCATACCACTAAAGTGACGAAACAAACACGACTGATCAAATTTCTAAGTCAGTTTTCTTTATTCATAGAAACACACACATACGCACACTTCTTTATCCACTATACACGGAAGTATGATCGGAAATAATAAGACCAGTTTATCATTAACCAATACTGTAGTTAGGCCAACAATGGAAACTTGATATATGTAAACAACCTTGATGGAGATGTGACGCCAACCTGAACTTTGCGGCCATGATCTATCTCTTAGCGACTCCATGTAAACACAGACCATTGTCATACTTGAGTTACCCCCTTTCGCTTCCGTATCCACAAGTTCCGCCTCCCGCTCCACCCATCCTCAAGTTCCCCCACCCGCTCCACAAGTTCCCCCTCCAGCTCCACCCATCCTCAAGTTCCCCCACCCGCTCCACAAGTCCCCCCTCCACCTCCACCCATCCACAAGTTCCCCCTACCCCATCGAAGAGTTCCTCCTCCAGCTCCGACCTTACGCCCCTCACTAACGGAACTACAACAACGCTCGAGCCAGCAGACATGTTACGTCAAGACTAACGGAGCCAGTTCATGGAGATCGCGTGGTATCGTTTTTTTTTCATCTTTTTTCTTCTTTTAACTTTCAGGAGTGTTGGACCTGACTCATTTTCCGGCCATTTTCAGGTTTTGTACCAACGGGTGTTCTGTCTACCCCGTGTATGTGTGTGTGTGTGATACTGGCAGAGGTCTTCCTACGTGTATAAATAAGTACATGGTGACTTTTTTCTTGTCATAGTTCAGGTTAGGTTAGATTGGATAAGATTTTTGATAACCTAAAAAGCTGAGCTAGAGTTACAAGACGTAACCTGACGTACCTGGCGCTCCTCTCGGAGTATAGAGACAGGTTAAAGCATCTTAATTTGCACTCCCTCGAGAGACGTAGAGCGAGGGGCGACCTGATAGAGGTGTATAAGTGGAAGGCAGGGCTAAACAAAGAGGACATTACAAAGGTACTCAAACTATCCAACCAGGAGCGAACTCGTAACAATGGTTTTAAATTAGACAAATTTAGATTTAGGCGTGAAATAGGTAAACACTGGTTTGGAAACAGAGTAGTGGATGAATGGAACAAGTTACCAAATATCATCATTAACTCGAATACGCTGAATAGCTTCAAACATAGGTTGGATGCTTATATGAGCAACAGGGGTTGGGTGTAAACGGGACTGCCCAGTATGGGCCAATAGGCCCGCTGCAGTTTCCTCCATTCTAATGTTCTTATGTTCTTATTTATAGACCCCGGCCCTGCCCTGGCAACCCGGACCCTATATCACAGGTACGTGACCTTGATTCATCCAGACACACCCACTGTTGTCTGAGAGAGAGAGAGAGCACCCATGACTTGGCTTCACCTCAGACATGCCAAGTCTTCCTCAAGGTGAGTTACTTCTTCCTGATTTACCAGGTGAGTGGGAAGGGTGGGGGGCGACATGTGGGAGTGGGGGGGGGGTGACATTTGGGTGGACAGACACAAATTGGGGGGTAAACATTTAACAGCTATTTAAGAATCTATATTAGTTGTTCGTCCTGTGAATTAAAGTATGTACTATATACCACCTCTTTACACACACGGATTCCCACCTCTGTCATTTTTATTTCCCAAATTTCTGCTATTCACATTATAAACATTTCGGATCTAGCACCTCAGTTTATTTTACCAGATGATTAAACGCCCTAATGCAACCTTGGGAGATTAGGTTAGGGGTTAGGTTAGAATACGTTAGATTAGAATAGTTGATTAGGTCAGGTTGTTATATTACATTAGTTTAAGTTAGGTTAGGTTAGACTAGACTAGGTTAGGTTAGGTTAGGTTGTGTCATCCTCATTCCTAGAATGAAAAGAAAATTAAGAACCACTAAACAGTATAACTATGTTGACGATACTTAACAATTTCTCGCTCTCTGTCATGACGAGTTAAAGCTGTTGGTGCGACATACCTTCACAGCTGACACGTATACATACAGGTAAAGTACTGTAGTTATTATCCTCTGGGTGTATTTGATCATGAACTATTAAGTACTGTACTCACATGTCGTCGTCCTCTTCACGTCTGTTACTCATGGCTGTGCTGGTCTAGGAGTCGCCTTCACACACTGCAACCAAACAAGAATTTTTAGAAAACACGGAAAAGACTAGGATGCTTATGCTCTTTATTTAAAGACTACTGTACATGCCACTAATTGCTAATTCATAAAAAAATGGCATGTTATATTATTGTAGAACCATAGATGAACGTGAAACTTAACGTAGCCTAATTTATTATGCAAAAATAGACGGATGGATACACAAACAGAGATATAATGACAAATAGATATAGATTTATTGTAGATATATTTATTTAGCAAAATCGTCATTTAAGTTTACACTGATTCAGTGTACACACACACACATCTACAGTATATGCCCACCTGGGTCCGGTGTTTGGAAATAACAATGTACAGCATTTTCGGTTCGGTTGGTGTTTCTGATGTTGAGTTGCACCTGCAGTTATCAGAGTTATTATCAAGGATAAGTACTTGTCCTTGGTTATTATTGGCAGCAACTCACACTTAGAATGACCAACCGAACCGAAACTGCTGTACATGGTGTTCATTTCCAAACACTGAACCCAGGTGGATAAAAAGCATCTTTTCTTTTGTGTACATAGACAGTCAAGGCTTACAGTGCACATAAACAGTGCGGGTTGCGTTAGATCCTGTTAGATTAGGCGAGGAAACATCCACACCATGGGAAAAAAAGTGATGAAAGCACAGAGGTTTATGGAAAGAAATCTGAACACCAGATCAACATCCCAGTTTGAAAATTGGAGTAAAAACATCTGGAGCCGAAACATCAGGGCGCGAGAATCTTCGTTATGGCTGGACTTACCTGTACCACATGCACATCAAATACAAGTGTGATACCTCCGTGTATCTGACAATGGAGCCATGATGCTTACTTACACAAAAACACACACGTATTAACACATATCATAACAATAAAGCATGAAATTCCAGATATAAAAGCAAAAAAAATATTATCATTGTTTAATTACGTCAAAATTAGTGAGTAAGATTAAGAGTGTGGGAAGCTGTAAACATTCTCTCATATAGCTCGTCCATGTGACAGGATGGATGCACAGCACATATCGTAAATATTTAGTTAACACTTTCACACACAGATCACCATTAAGTATGACCATGGCGGGAACGTAAATTACTGAGAGTCCTTGAGTATGCCCATGACAGGAATATAAATTACTGACAGTAGAGTCAACTTGAGTAAGACTATGACAGGAATAACCTAAATTACCAACAACAGACAGTCGACTAACCTGAATAGAACAACGTCACTATATAAGAGTGTAACAAAGTTTATCCTAGAACTCCTCTGATATTTCCTCGTCACACCAAATCAGGAAAGTAAACAAGATTTTAAAGGTGTCTCTATGTTTGTCTTTAATACCCGAGTAATATAAGAATACACAGCTTAAGGAACTACTTCGTGTCAATATTACACAGTGTCTACTCCTTCATTCACCCGACATAGTACTGTAGATGATATGGGGTCCGACTAATTACCCAAATGTACCCAAATGTAGCCGCAATGAAGTCAAATAATGGTCCTACATGAATAAATCGGGTTACCAATCACTTCTCGACTAGTATTTGGTGTCACGAAGTCACAAAAAATTGGTAAACTTAATTTAATCTGAATTAATAGATCAAGTGCATGTACTTAACCTAACCTAACCTAACCTAACACAACACAACTCAGATTAAAGTGAGTTTTCCAATTTTTTGTGACTTTGTGACACCAAATACTAGTCGCGAAGTGATTAGCAGTCCGATTTATTCATGTAGGACCATTATTTGACTTCATTTAGCGTCAGGGTACGTCATCAGGTGAAATAAGCGGATAGGGAGTTCTAATCTTCATGAGATCCAAAACATATTCGAGGGATATCACTCATACTTGAAAATAAAGACAGGAAAATTATCCTAAATCATCATGTGACAAGCGGGGTACAACGGGGCAGTGTATTGGGCCCGTTGTTGTTTGTTTCGTAAACGACATGCCGGAAACTATACACCCCTTCTTATACACTCCTTATACACTATACATTCCTTCTTTGTTCAACTCAGTGGTTGTTCAGTCCTTTCTTAAAAGGTTAACACATTTGAACACATTTTTGTTGCTATTTTACTTATCTTGAGTAACGTCATTCTGAAGCAAGTGTAATTTACATTCTGTTTACATTAAACAACTGACGCTTGAGACCCGAGTTCTTTCATTACTTGTTGCTGAAACATTACCAGTCGACCTAGTAATGTTATTAAGTATACTGAATGTGCACTGGAGCTGAATCTTTGTGAAACTGCTAATGATGAAGGCCAATTCTTTATATATATAATGCTTTTAGGTATTTTCCTCTCTACTGAACAGGGTGAATAGTCAGTTCCGCTCTTCACTTGCTGGTAATACACAACTTATAAAGGTTTTTGCCACAAGTTTCATAACGTTTTCGACATGGAAGAGAAAACGTAATACACCGTAGTACTATTGGAGAAAATGCTGAATGTTGTGGGGGTAACTCACGCTATTCTAATCCGGTTTTCACGGCACAGGTTCAAAACCTATAATACATTATAATACTTAAATAAAGAAGAACAAATCCTTAGTCATAATTTACATGACTATTAGAACGATTTAGATATATTTCCAAACTGAGCATCAATTCCTCTCTTGGGGTTCTGTATTACTGATATCAGCTACAGGCTTCCTTTCTCGCCTGCAGAGATAATTTTTAATTAATTATTTCACAACAGCGGTCTGTTCTTTGCTTTTAACTTTATTGCCCGGTATTAGATTCATGGGGGAACTGGAGTACACAGAGGCGACCTGTCACACTGGATAACACCCATCATACGTGTTGAGCTAGAACCCATGACACAATGCTAGGTGCGCGCATCACCACTCTACCACCTTTACTGTACATACTAGTTTGATTTCGTTTCATTCATGAAATGGTATACTACACTGAACTAATACAAAATAGTACTGTACATTTTATGATTTTCATGTATTGTTTTAAATAAAAAATATTTTTTTGAAATGTTACGATACTGATTAATTTATACCAGCACTGGTAATTTAAATAAAGACACGCATGTCATTATTGATTAAATGTCTTTGTTTGCACAAATATTTAAAAAAAAATCCGGTTAAAATTCGAAAATCCCTCTGTTTGTTTTGCTTTAATTCTCCACGAGTTACTAGAATACCGAAGGTCCTGATAAATATCTCTGTTTTTGTCGTTTGGATTTGCTGGCCGTCAACACCTGTCATTACGGCCATCTCTCGACTCCAAAAACAAACAGTTGACTTCTATAAAACAGATTTTGCAAGCTGCACAATAAATACAATAATGAATAAACTTCGGACGCCTGGTTGACCACGACGATAATTCCAGAACATACCATGGATTGGAGGCAGACACTGCCCTAAGCCCTCAACAATCAATTTGAAACGGCAGAGAACCTGCCGACTCTTAATATTTTAAAATATACGGGATTTACTATCTATGGTCAGTGTATGATATTTTCAAACCTCTACATCGACATTTAAATTAACAGTTATGCCAATATTAATCACATTTGCATGCATTGTGATAGGTCACCTTTTAATTGGAGAGTTGGTTAGAATGCTAAATTTTCAATGGGTACTCAGCTAAAAAGTCACGTGCAAATGAAAAAGTATTTATATAAAAGTACTAAATATAACAATTTGATAATTATTGGAATTTCTTGGATTATAAACAAGTAAATGAACCAAAACCTTTATGAGTGAGCGTGGATGTACGAGATTGTCCAGTGTCGCGTCCGCTGGTTGAGGGCGCTGCGTTGTGAGGGGTAGCAAACCTTCCAGCTATCTGCTTCCACTCGAGTTTGAGGTGACGTCAAGGGCAGGCGCAAACAATGCCCAGGAAAAATTGCATCATTCCAGTTGAACAAATATGTTTCGTGGAAACAAATATGTTTCGTGGAATAGCACAAGGATATGCGTCTTTACTACACATGGTCATTTAATATATGATTTTTCGGGACTGAAAAAACGCATCGGCGTATACGTTGTGTTAGCGCCACCGTGGTTATCACATTACTGACGTTCAACACGACTCACGACTTGGCTAACTTACACTAAGAAGAAATTTTCTACCCCGTATTTTCTTTTAATTTCCACTAGCAATGAGGACAGGGAGAAAGTAATGTCATGACTTTTCAAGGGCAGACAGGTCACGGATACTGAGGAGTGAGGATTCGGTCGATATTGTTCGGTTCGTGTGTGTTTCTCGTTGCCAGTGCTCGGCTAGCCAACATTGTTCCATTTGTTTAGCATTTATCAGAACTTTTTTTATTGTGCATTAATGATTAATTCTCAGATTAATTAACTGGTTCTTGCTTCCTCGGTTATTAATAACCAGCAAGATACACATTTATATAAATATTTAAATAAACTCAATAAATATATGCATACACAAATGTACCGTATCCATAAAAAACTTATGTAAACTTGTATACGAGAATGTGTGTTTATTCACAAAGACATGCACGAAAGCTCAGGTTTAAACAATTTACCTACACAATCAAAACAAGTTCATTTTGAGTAATACACAAGGGTTTCGGTGATGTACACACATGAACATAACACCAACCTTCTTCATGTATTAAACCAACAAACAACCTCAAACAAACGTGTCATAGGAACACTACCCACACACACACGCCATCAACACTAAAGACTTAAACCCCAACAAGGCGATGGCTGTAGAAAGAAAACTGTTAACGCCACTACACGCCAATAATACAGCCTGCATGCTTACCGCCATTCAACAGTTCACTGGTATTTCATTATCATATCACCACACACACACACACGTCACTATCAGCGGAAACACCTTACCTAACACGACGTTCAAGGTCGCATGCGCACATGAGAGTTGATAGTCATCCAAGTCGTGTTAAAATATATTTCATGACACAAAAGGTTGGTTGTATATTGATGTGTGCGTAAATATATCTGGTATCATCTTTGAGTCTGAGATGTGTGTATATTTACCCTCGTTTGAATTATTAAAATGTTTAACTCACTCTGGCATGATAAATTACTGTACCGAGAGAACGTGGCTTTAAAGAACATTCTCGTAAACTCTCCCAGCTGCAATAGATGGATAGATAGATAGGTAGATATTTAGTAAAATCATCAAGTTTACACTGATTCGGCATGTAAAAATACATAGACAGTGGAGGTATACAAACAATAGTAAACAGTGGAAAATCCTCTCACAGAGCAACACGTTGGTGCCTTGGTGTGTTGTTTGCAGTGGGCGGGCTGATCACGGAAGCATGACGCAACTCTTGGAATGTGACATTTTTACGAAACACGTCCAGCAGGTGATGAACTTAAGCGTTGGCTTGTGACATCTGTTTACCGAAAAATGTAGTTTCAGTTCTGTTTCTAGGCAGACTACCATAAAATATACAGTCAGTTAGTCCGCAATGATCGATATACTGTATTTGGAGATTTCGATTTCGCAAAAAAAGCTTTAAGGTCAGTCAGACAGACAGACAACCTTATTCAAATTAAATTTTCGTGGTGGGGAGACAGTTCCATAAAACATTATATCTCAAATTTGTTAATACTTTGGAACTGATTGTTGGTACATAGCGAGATAAAGGAAATAGTGTTTGACAAAAAAACTTTTATGAACGTTTAGAATACTATAAATGACATACAGTTCTTAAGAAATTAATTCACACAAAACAATGTTATCTTATCTATAATAACGTTGTAAAGTGTTATGTTTGATTTACATTGTTAAAATGGGGTATACTGAAGAATTAATTGACAAATAATTTAGTCATGAACATTTATCAGCACGGTTGGGTGCAGGTGCAGGCAATACATTGTTTCTGCTCGTTATCCTCCGAGCCACGTCAAATCTTATAAACTTAGAATTTATTATTTTCAGATTGTTTGTAACCTCAAATTGCGTAAATATGTTCATCCTGTTTGGGTCAATATCGTTTCGTTATCAGCAGTTCATTAGCCTGTTAATGAATACTACAGATATCTTGCGAGTGCACTATGTCCATCACTGATTGGTGGCCTATAAAGCTGAACGACCGGGTTGGGAGATGGACTTGGCTGATGTACACTATGATGCCGGGTATGACTTGTAAGAGGCGAAGAGGAGGTAAGAGCACCCGCGCGGAAATGTCCAGTGCTGAGTCCAGGTTACCGGAGCCTTCCACAGTGGTGCCCGAGATCGACGTGAATAGTCATCGCCCGGGCACGGGGATACTTGTTGAATTCTACGACTGCCTCAAGGGAAGCTCTGGAATCACAACATTGTTTCTTGTGTCGGAAGTTGGCGGCTCGTTTCGTCCCACAGGTCAGGCACAAGGAGCTAAACCTTTAGTTTTCTGCCAACTGAAACCAGTGATGCGCAGTTGACCCAGTCCGGTTAGCCATGGGTGTACCATAGCCCAATACATGGATCACCTGAAGAATCTCCACCTCTTATCATTCATTCACTAATTTCCTTAGTGGTATTTTAAAACAATCTAAACAAATATACAAATCCCTCTGTAGCAAAATTGCTGGTGTCTGCAGGTAACACTCGTCTGGTGGGTAGTTCAGGAAATGTAGCAAATGTTATTGAATAAGTTTGGAAGCGAGTGAAGAAGATAATTATGAGTAAATTTGTACAGAAGAAAATTGACGAACATCCGAGAGAAGGAGAGAGATAAAAAAAAGATTGCTTAAATTGCAGACGTAGAGGAGGAAGTGGATCAGTGTTTCAGTATGTGAGGTATACGTTGGAGGTAGAGAATATGAAACCCGGAGATATGTAGGTGGTGGGAGAGAAAGGAGTACTGGACAGAGCGAGGGTCAGAGTTTTCTTGTATAATATAACCATCAGGGCTGGATTCATGAGTGGGCAAAGTGAGCAGCTGCCCAGGGGCCTCCACAATCTTGGGGCCTCCACATATTACAATATTTTATTTATTTGTTTATTCATTTGGATTATTTTTATTTTCATTCTTTAAAATTCATGGGAATTTGTACACTATCAATAAATATACAGTTAATTAAAAATTTCTCAATGTTCTAATTTCCTCAATATAACTGCATATGGCTTCAAAATTCTCCAAAGAAGTGTTCAAATTTCAAAATTTTCCAGTTTACCAATTTTTTGTGACTTTGTGACACCAAATACTAGTCGAGAAGTGATTAGCAGTCCGATTTATTCATCTAGGACCATTATTTGACTTCATTCCGGCTATATTTGGCTACATTTGGGTACATTTGGGTAATTAGTCGGACCCCTCAACGGGGGATTCGAACGCCTGATTGTCAAAGTCACCTTAAAGCTGAAGGGCGGGATGGAAGCTCTTCATTGACTGGCTGAATCTGGCGGGAACCGTCAGAGTCCGGCGCTGATTGGTCGAGCAAGGGGGTGGGGCGAAAACCGCGCCAGAACTTCCCGGTTAGATTCAGCAACAAACTAGTCTTATCAGGGTGCCTGTATGTATAATTTAGATTTTAATGTGACATCATATTAATGATTTTAACATGATCCTTAATACTGTTAATAACTGCCTATTGCACAGACAACGATAAAGAATCAATTCGTAATTTATGTATACTATATGAATGATGTTGACATTTCAGAAAGATGTGTACCGTAGGCCTACTATTACAATGACATATGATATCTAAATGCACATTATTGTCTCTATTACAGTATAGCTGTTTTCAAACATATCGATTGATTGATTAATCTTTTTTCAACAATTGTTTAGTAAGTTTCCTTTCATGGTTGTTGAATAGTTATGTCCCCTCCATCACGGTAGACAACCGCCACGATCTACTGCGATAATAATAATGTTGTATGGTGAATCATCAAGCGATAATATTAGGGAATTTTTAATGGTGTGTCATCGTCGAGAGGTCGATATGAGACCAGTTGGAACTGTCGGGAAGTTGTGTGTGTGTGTCTGTGTGTGGGAGCGGTGGCAGCGTTTTCTTGACTTGTTCTCGACTTCGCTATTGTCCGTTTCGGTGTGAAGTTCAACACAAGGTTATAACACTTCATCATGTGAGTCTCTTGTTAGTTTATACTGGCGGCCATGATACAGTGACGCAACCATTTTGTACAGTAACGTGGCCATGAGTACAGTAACGTGACCATGGGGTACAGTAACGTGACCATGGGGTGCAGTAACGTGGCCATGGGGTACAATGAATATCTTATTCCATACCAATTTTTTCGAAAATTCTATGAACGATAGAATGATCCATACTTGCATACCTACACAACTATGTAACTAACATTGATGGATAAATATTGTGTTGCGTACATTGTATTGTAAAAAAGCCCCAGTACGTCTCACAAAACCGAAAATTCATCGACGGAGAAAGCTGGCGCCAGTATAGCTTCATACATACACGCACACCTACACGTAGTGGATAAAATCGTTACACGTAAGTCTTAGGGAACACTGTCTTATTCTATTTAGAAGGAGTGCAACGAAATTGGGCATTAGGATGACTGAAAATTTAGTTCAAGTTCATGAGCAAAAACGGCTTTTTTTTTTTACATTTATTATCGCTCATTGCTGACATAGACGTCACTTTGGTACCGCAACTACTTTAGCACATTTTGTATTAAGCACACTTGCACAGTGTCCATGACACTTGGGGAAGGAATGACCATCGCTTCTTAAGTCAAAGTTAGCTCGGATTTTCCGTTTTTAAGTAAAAAAAAAGAAGCAAAATTTGAGAATTCGAGCCAAGTTTTGGCGAAAAATTATAAAATTCGAATGAATCACACCAAAACCCACCGGAAAAACCTTGATTTCATCTCAAAATCAGTTTCTGTGCTAACCTAATGGCCATTGTTCAGAATATACATACAGTATTACCTAACCGGTTGATGGAGGGCTCCGCCCCAGAACCCCTTAGCAGAGCTTATATCGAAGCATCCAACCAAACTGCACCTAACCTAACCAAACTAACCAAACCTAACCATGGAGCTATTAATTTATATGTATTTTGATGATCATGGTCGTTTATATATATATATATATATATATATATATATATATATATATATATATATATATATATATATATATATATATATATATATATATATGCTCTCCGTAATACAGTAGTGTCTGGTTCTGTGTGTACGTACGTGTACGTGACCCCACCTCGGGGATGTAAGAATAAAACTCCACTGAGAATCTCGGATATCAACTGCCCGGCTTCGGCAGGCAGATAAGACCGGGTGGTTATATTTTGACCCACATCACGGGTGAATACAGTATTCCTTACCACAAGTCAACTTGACTATCTTGTCCTGTCAGTCTCGCTTACAATATACCATTCACTTTCAACTACTGACCTGTCCCTGTAGGGCCTAGGATATAGAACGTCAATGAGATGTCGATAGAGAGAAGAGTGTCAGTGACCTTGTTAAGAGCCCTTGTACCGCCGGCGACTGGCAAGTGAAGACTGGGCGCTCGCGCACACCCTCTGACACAGCCAAGTTACCGATCGATACTCACGACCGCCTTTCCAGTGTGTTTGTTTGCTTGTGTCCCTTTATATATATATATATATATATATATATATATATATATATATATATATATATATATATATATATATATATATATATATATATATGTATGCATTTATTTTTTTTCCTTATCAATTTCGCCACGTACCAATTGTCGAAAAATTACTTATGACCAAATTTTTAATGAGTGCTGAGTGAACCAAAAGGATGTGACGGTGGGAGTTTGTTACTCTTAGTTGAAGTTGTGAAAAAAGTTTATAGCCTCGAAATCCTGTTTTGGGTGCTGTTGTTCTCATTTGTCATTAGTTAATCGTTCGTTAAGTCTTCCAGTGTTAATATATATTTTACCCATTATTATAATGCCAACTTTATTGTTTTCACCATCGGATATTAGTCTCTCTTTCGCGGCACACACTACTACCACTACTACTTTGCTGTCACTCGGAATCTATTACGATGATACAATGATACAATGATATGAGATATTATGGATGTCACCTTCGTTGGTGAGCTCTGAGGTGACTAGAGGCCGATGCGGGACCAGCAGGGTCGTTCACAGATGTTGCACACGTTGAGGGCTACATCTAGTGCGGGAGGGGGCGGCGGCAGCGTCTTTCCGGTATTGGGACTTGTCTGCCTCGGTATGTAGTCGGGCTAACTCGAAAGTATTGACCTTCTTGTGTGGTGCTCCTCCAAGCGTAACAGTGTAGAGTAATCGTCTCCCAGGTGAGGGGGTCAATTTGGCACTTTTTCAGGTTTGTCTTAAGACTATCCTTATACCTTTTCAGTTGCCCACCAGCATTATGTTTACTATTCATTAGGTGACTGTAAAGTATCTGTTTTGGCAGTCTACTGTCGTCCATGCTGGTAACATGGCCAGTCCAACGTAGTTGTTCATGGATAATGATAGCGTCGATGCTCCCACAGTTGGCGTCAGTGAAAATACTGGCATTTGTTCTCTTGTCTTCCCAACGAACTTGGAGGATGAAACGTAGACTACTTTGGTGAAAGTTTCCAAGTGCCTTGAGGTGCCTCCTGTATGTGACCCATGTCTCGCTGCCATATAGCAGGGTGGAGAGGACCATTGCTCGATATACGTGCAACAACATATATCGAGTTATTTACTGCATATTCCCTATGCCCACGCTAATGTTGCTGTCATTGTACAAGCTGAGAGGCTAAATTAAGCCATTTACTGTAAGGTGTTTTAGATGCACAGAATAGCTAATGCGTTAGCTATTCCGTGTATCTTTTTTTTGTTTATCATGGAATAACCCACCTGGGCACAAGTCAGCGACCTACAGCGGGGCTTGGGTGGGGGGGGGGTAATGACTAATGAGAATAGAAAGAAATTAAAAATATAAAAGGAAAAGGTTATAATATTAATCTACACCACGAAGATGCCGGAAAACCAGCTTTTTTAAGTGAGACATTGTATGAGTATGGAAACACAGAAGAAGGCAGAGCATTCCACAGTTTGGCTGTGTGAGGAAAGAAGGATGTACTATAACGGGTTATTCTACTGTAGTGTGACCGACAGCCACAGAAAAACGGTGGGCATCGCGGGCAAGACATGTGTTACGAGCCCACGGCCTTGCCAGCGGTACACAGGATGCCAAATCCACCTAGCATTGCCCGTTAAAGTACCTGTAAAAGAGAGAATGAAGCAACATTGCGGCAAAGAGAAAAAGAAGAATGGTTATCAACTAAAGGAGGAGAGTTAATAAGGCAAAATGCCTTTGATTCCACCCTATTTAACAGTTGGACAGAATTAGACCCACCCCAGATATGAGAGCAGTACTCCAGTGGTACTTCGATGGTGCTTTACACTCTGATATATTAACTGGGTGACGTGTAAAGCCTCTTGAAGTTATGGAGGGAAGTCTCGCATTAGCAGAACGTGAGACAATTGTACACAGGCACTTCCTGAACGCTGGCCGTTCTGGTCGGACGTGCTGGTCGCTCTCCTACACTTCCCTGGCTGGACACGTACTGTCATGGCTGACGGAAGAGCTTCAACGAGCAGGTCGCTTACTAAAATGACTGATTCGAGTGGTGGATACAGCAGACACAGCAATGTAGCCTAGGGTACTGCTGGAGGACTGTTGTCGGATTTGGAGCTGTCCAGCAGCAGTGAATGTGAAGAACAAGAGCCGTTTAAAGTTGTTAATAGCAAAAAGAAGAATAAAAGGAGGAATAGAGATGGTACAAGCAGTGAAGATAATATTTCCCACTTGGTGGATAAGCGAAAGAAAATTGATGGTGTGAGCCATCTTCAACCATGATCAGTACAACGAGTGTAAACCCCATTGATGGTGTGAGCCATTCTTCAACCATGATCAGTACAACGAGTGTAAACCCCATTGATGGTTTATATGGCAGCAACTCATCAAGGTGGCCACGTCTTTACTTCCCCAAGAATAATGGCATGGATTTTCATGATAAGGTAAAGTGGTCAGTTAGACTCACTAAGGGCCATCAAGGGTATCAAGTGCTCTTTAAAGAAGGTAAACATATTCCTTATATTACTGTGAAGAATGAGGAAGCAGTTAGAGATCTAACTACAGAAGGTTTTGAGAATGTAGTGATGGAAAAGCCTGTGGAGTCCATTGGCAAATGTACGAAGATCATTCTTTTTGATTATCCTGTTTACCTTGACCCCGAGGATGTGTTGGCTGACGATAGATTTTTTGGGGCCAAGAGACGTGTAATTAAAATTAATGGAGAACTAGTACCAAAGCCGCAACTAATTGCGCTAATCAAAGGTCCAGCGCCAGAGAAGGTCTTTGTGAGATGTTTGGGATATAAACGGGTTGCTGTCTACAACGAATCTCCAGTAATATGCTATAAGTGTTGCAAGTGGGGGCACATGGCGTGGAAATGCCATAATGATTTTCGGTGTAGATTCTGTGGAAAAATGCATGAATCTAAGGTGTGTGGAGATAAACTTAAGGCAAAGGAGAAAATTACACCAAAATGCTGTAATTGTTGGGGGGCTCACAATGCTAGCTCGTGGGTGTGTCCTAAAAAACCGAAAATTCAGCAATTGCAATCACGAGCTCACAGTCCACCAATCAAGAGGATAAAGGTGACACTGTAAGGAGCGATGTTGCAGGGACACCAAGTGCTGTAAATGTGTGGGAAAAGCGTGTGGAAATAAGTAATGCAGCAGCACAGAAGGACATAGGTAATGGGAACAATAACCTTACAGCCCCTAACATTCTAGTAGAACTCCGTAAGGAGATTGATGAGCTCAAGCAAGCAGTATTGGATATCAAGAAATGCTTGGTGAATCTTGTGCCATATAGTGATGTTGCTTTTGTTAATAAAGATAGTTCAAAAGAAAATGAAACATTAGTAGAGATGGAATCAAATATTGTGGATAGCAATCTAGAGCAAAATAGTAATCATAGTCAGTTAGGAAATAGAGTTGGTTCGGTTTCTAAAGAGAATGTAGTACACAAGGAAATGCTTGTTAACCTAACGAACATTCTTGACTCTGTTTTGGAATTTATGGAAAATCCAAGGGACGACGTCAAAAAGAATGTTCTTATTTCGGTGAAGAATATGAGGGGGAAAATTTATTCTAATGTATCATAATGTCAGCTTAATTTCCTGGAATGTTAATAGTTTGAAAAAAAGGTTCACCGATCTTCATGCATATGTTCATTCTAGTAGTACACCTTTTCACATACCCGTTGAGACATTGTTACATAACTATTTGACAAATTCCATAACCGAATGACAGAACACATATCGAATGACAATCTAAAATAACTGTTGGTGGTATGTCATTCTCCAATTGTTACATTCTCAAACTATATGTAGACTGTCGGTTTATTGTTCACGTCTGACAACTTCATAACTTATGTCAATCATTTCCGTTAACATGAACGAACAGTTATTTCAGATTGTCATTCGATATGTGTTCTGTCATTCGGTTATGAAATTTGTCAAATAGTTATGTAACAATGTCTCAACGGATATGTGAAAAGGTGTATTGATGTCATAGCTTTGCAAGAGGTTGGGACAAACGGAATATCTTTGCAACTAAGAGGTCATCAAAGTTTTTAATAACCAGCTGATTTGACTGTAAATTGTAGAGGTTTGACGACTTATATCAAAGATGATATTCCAGCATCATTTCATTCCGCTCTAAAAATAAACGGTCCGAGTATTTGTGTGTTCGTATTACGCTTCAAGATGCTACACTGTTCATTATTAATGTGCATGCTGATTCATTGACAGTTGATGATCTGCCGGACATTATTTTTGCTGATGATTGTTTACTAATTGGTGATTTGAACGCTAGGCACATCAACCTTGGCAGTAGAGGTTCTCAAAATCGCAATGGAATGGTTCTGAAAAATATCTTAGACTCTATCGAAGATGCTAGGGTCCTTGGAGCTGGTGAGCCGACACATGTTAAAGGGGTTAGACTTGATTATGCAATAATTTTTAATATGTTAGATGTTCATGCAAATTTGGATATTGTGGATACGCTTTTGAGTGATCACTCTGCAATTAAAGTGAAGCTTCATTTGAAAATTTTTTTTTATGTTAACAATAGAAAAAGGTATACAATAACAGTAGGCCAACATAGTGAATTTGTATGGCCAAAAATCCTGTAAGGCATAAATAAGACTTACGATTTTTGTCATTTTCGGCCAAAAAATAGATTTTGCTCAAAATCTCAGTATAGGTACTCCTGAACATGCTGATTAAGGATCTGTTAACCAAAATTTCATATCTGCATTATTACTTATTCAAATGACTTGCAAAAGTAATTAAAATTTTCTAAAAATCATTTGAACATTTTCTAAAAGCCATTTGAACAAGTAATAATCCAGATATCAAATTTTGGTTAAGAGATACTTAATCAGCATGTTCAGGAGTACCTATACTGAGATTTTGAGCAAAATCTACTTTTTGGCAGAAAATGACTTACAATTTTTGTCATTTTCGGCCAAAAAATGGATTTTGTTCAAAATTTCAGTATAGGTACTGCTGAATGTGCTGCTAAAGGATCTGTTAACCAAAATTTGATATCTTGATTATAACTTGTTCAAATGGCTTTTAGAAAATGTTCAAATGATTTTTCGAATATTTTGATTACTTTTGCAAGGCTAATTACTTGCCACTTATGGGTTTTCGAGGGTTTTTCTTGGTGCTTGTGTATTATTCTGGATGTACTTAAATAGTTAGGCACATTAAATTTTAGTTCAGAGAGAAAAAGTATTTTTGGCCAAAAATCCTTTAAGGCAATAGACTTACAATTTTTGTCATTTTCGGCCAAAAAGTGGATTTTGTTCAAAATTTCAGTATAGGTACTCCTTAATGTGTTGCTTAAGGATCTGTTAACCAAAATTTGATATCTTGATTATAACTTGTTCAAATGGCTTTTAGAAAATGTTCAAATGATTTTTAGAATATTTTAATTACTTTTGCAATGCTAATTACTCGCCACTTATGGGTTTTTGAGGTCATTACTTGGTGCTTGTGTATTATTCTGGATGTACTTAAATAGTTAGGCACATTAAATTTTAGCTCAGAGAGAAAAAGTATTTTTGGCCAAAAATCCTTTAAGGCAATAGACTTACAATTTTTGTCATTTTCGGCCAAAAAATGGATTTTGTTCAAAATTTCAGTATATGTACTCCTGAATGTGCTGCTTAAGGATCTGTTAACCAAAATTTGATATCTTGATTATAACTTGTTCAAATGGCTTTTAGAAAATGTTCAAATGATTTTTAGAATATTTTAATTACTTTTGCAATGCTAATTACTCGCCACTTATGGGTTTTCGAGGTCATTTCTTGGTGCTTGTGTATTATTCTGGATGTACTTAAATAGTTAGGCACATTAAATTTTAGTTCAGAGAGAAAACGTATTTTTGGCCAAAAATCCTTTAAGGCTATAGACTTACAATTTTTGTCATTTCGGCCAAAAAATGGATTTTGTTCAAAATTTCAGTATAGGTACTCCTGAATGTGCTGCTTAAGGATCTGTTAACCAAAATTTGATATCTTGATTATAACTTGTTCAAATGGCTTTTAGAAAATGTTCAAATGATTTTTAGAATATTTTAATTACTTTTGCAATGCTAATTACTCGCCACTTATGGGTTTTCGAGGTCATTTCTTGGTGCTTGTGTATTATTCTGGATGTACTTAAATAGTTAGGCACATTAAATTTTAGTTCAGAGAGAAAACGTATTTTTGGCCAAAAATCCTTTAAGGCTATAGACTTACAATTTTTGTCATTTTCGGCCAAAAAATGGATTTTGTTCAAAATTTCAGTATAGGTACTCCTGAATGTGCTGCTTAAGGATCTGTTAACCAAAATTTGATATCTTGATTATAACTTGTTCAAATGGCTTTTAGAAAATGTTCAAATGATTTTTAGAATATTTTAATTACTTTTGCAATGCTAATTACTCGCCACTTATGGGTTTTCGAGGTCATTTCTTGGTGCTTGTGTATTATTCTGGATGTACTTAAATAGTTAGGCACATTAAATTTTAGTTCAGAGAGAAAAAGTATTTTTGGCCAAAAATCCTTTAAGGCAATAGACTTACAATTTTTGTCATTTTCGGCCAAAAAATGGATTTTGTTCAAAATTTCAGTATAGGTACTCCTGAATGTGCTGCTTAAGGATCTGTTAACCAAAATTTGATATCTTGATTATAACTAGTTCAAATGGCTTTTAGAAAATGTTCAAATGGTTTTTAGAATATTTGAATTACTTTTGCAATGCTAATTACTCGCCACTTATGGGTTTTCGAGGTCATTTCTTGGTGCTTGTGTATTATTCTGGATGTACTTAAATAGTTAGGCACATTAAATTTTAGTTCAGAGAGAAAAAGTATTTTTGGCCAAAAATCCTTTAAGGCAATAGACTTACAATTTTTGTCATTTTCGGCCAAAAAATGGATTTTGTTCAAAATTTCAGTATAGGTACTCCTGAATGTGCTGCTTAAGGATCTGTTAACCAAAATTTGATATCTTGATTATAACTAGTTCAAATGGCTTTTAGAAAATGTTCAAATGGTTTTTAGAATATTTGAATTACTTTTGCAATGCTAATTACTCGCCACTTATGGGTTTTCGAGGTCATTTCTTGGTGCTTGTGTATTATTCTGGATGTACTTAAATAGTTAGGCACATTTAATTTTAGTTCAGAGAGAAAAAGTATTTTTGGCCAAAAATCCTTTAAGGCTTTAGACTTACAATTTTCGTCATTTCGGCCAAAAAGTGGATTTTGTTCAAAATTTCAGTATATGTACTCCTAAATGTGCTGCTTAAGGATTTGTTAACCAAAATTTGATATCTTGATTATAACTTATGTCAAAAATATATGTAGAGCGAGGCTAAAACCTCTGAAAGTTTTGTCAAATAGAGTAAATGGTGTTGGTGTACCAGTTTTAAAATCTATGCACTTAAGTACAGTTAGGAGTATCATTGATTATTCAGCTCCAGTTCTAGCTTCTTACTCAGGAAAATATCTTAGGCCATTAGAACTTATTCAGAATGAAGCAATGAGGATTGTGCTTGGTTGTCCAAGGACAACAAGAATAGAGATTATGAGGATGGAGCTAAATGTCCCGAGCACAATACACAGAATTAGGGAGTTGACTGTCATTTCTACTCTAAGACTTATTAGGCGTGGTGATGGGTATCTGAAGTCTGCTGTTGATAAATTTACTAATGCAATTGCTGGTAATTTTAAGATGAATACTTATACTAAAAAACTTTGTCAGATGTTATGTGAATATAATATTGTAGATTTGTGTGTACCTTTGCCAAACAAAGTTTATTTGAAACCTTGGTTCATGGAGAGTGTTTCTGTGAGAATTGATAAGCTAGAGTTTAAAAAAAAGTAATCCTTTTGAGTTACGGCAAATATTCATTGAGAAAATATCTGAGTACCATAAGGAAAATGTTATTCATATGTACTGTGATGGTTCTGTTAATGGGAATCGGGCCGGATGTGGCATTGTTATTAGGGAATTTTTTGAATATGGTATTAGTGTTGAAGAAAGAATATCCAAAAGAATTGGGGATAGAAGTTCCAGCACCACTGCTGAACTTTATGCTATATATGTGGGACTTAAGAATGCCTTTGTGAGGAAAAAGACAGTTTTTGGGTTTGTTGACAGTCAAATCGCTCTATTTGCTCTAAATTCTAAAGTGCCTCTTGATGGTGATTTAGTTTTAAAATGTAAGAAGTGTATTCAGGACATAAAATCACTTGGATATGATGTTAGTTTTATGTGGATTCCATCCCATTGTGGTATTTATATGAATGAGGTTGCTGATGATTTGGCTAAGCAAGGGTGTGGCAAAGAAATTGTAGAATATGGTTGTATTTTGGGTATTAAAAGAATAAAATCTGGAATGGTAGAAATCCGACAGCAATGGGAAATAGACAATATTCGGAAAATTTTGAACAACGGCAGTAGTAGTTTGAAACATTATGTTCGAGTTTTGAATTCTACAAATTCTACTTATGGTAAGGCTTCGGTTAAGTATGATACATTTGTGATGCTACTCTTTGGATACAAATATTATTTAATTGTTTTTCCTTGATAGAGGAAGCGGGGTCCTAGTGCTGTCACTAGGTACCCCTGTACAATGACACCAGAAGCATCTGGCAAGTGTGACAAGTATATACAGTATAAATATTATAAAGGGGCTTACTAAAGCCTAAGGAAGGAAGGATATTCCTTTAACACATAATCAATGTTTTTTTACATAATATCTGGCCAGTATGGGGAGGATCATCGTGTCTCCGTCAGGGGGTCGTGGAGTGGTGGTCCAGCAGGCGTCACGGAAGCGTTGTGTGTGGGGACATCTTAGGAGGTAGTGGGTAAGGGTGCTGCTGTCGGGTCTTCTGCCTAATGCACAAGAGCGTTGCTCAGGGGATGCGGGGATACCAATCTCCCAAGCAAAGTCATACCCAATGATGATACGGGCAGCAATCACGTCCCCTTTTCGCGACCCTTTCCCGTAGACGTACGAGAGGTCAGGAAGTTTACGGAGGACATCGTACCAAGTGGGCGGGGAGTCCAGGGGGATGGCTGCTTCCCGAGCTTCTCTCTGTTTGCGGCGAATTTGGGTCCTAATCTGTAAAAGTGTTCGAGGAACAACGCAGTCAGGTGTGGCCTTGTTGCAGCCAGTCTTGGCAAGGCCATCTGCTGCCTCATTCCCCAAGATACCGACATGACTGGGTATCCATAGGAATGTCACAGGACGGCCTGCATCCTGAAGTGTGGATGTTAACCCTCGTATTCGGAGGATGAGGTCCTTATTTTCCCCTGATCCAAATGCGATCCCGTCGAGAGCAGACCTGGAATTGCAGCAGACAAGCAAGGGGCAGAAACCATCTGCTTCTTCCTCAGCGAGAAGGGCAGCAAGGAGGGCTATTAGTTCAGCCTGTGTGGAGGATGCCCCGTCAGAAACTCTGAGAGACAGTTTGATAGGCTCAGGGGCATCAGGACGGGAGATGTAGACACCAGCCCCGGCCCTACTTGTAGCGGTACTAATATTATTGGCAATATATTGAAGGAACTGATGGCATTCCTTGTAAACTGTGTGGCTATGTAAAGTCTCATACATTATATCATTACATTATGGAATGTAACTGTTTATCAGAATTTAGGGGTGATGGTATTACTGATATTACAGAGATGGTTTGTTATTTAATAAACAAAAATATGGTTAAGAATATTATGAAAAAATTCTGTAAGTTTAACATAAGATTGTAGATTTTATGCATATCTATTTGTTGTATACATATCTGATTTATGATGAGTAGAATGTTAAAGAGCTCTTGTTAAGACTAGTTTTGGGCGGGCTAGTTAGCATGCTAACCAGCTCCTTTTGATGTAATTGTCAATAAATGTTTTGAATTTGAATTGTACACAGGAAAGGCGTCTTGGTGTAATACAGAGTCTAGTTTTGTAATGATGTACAGTATATTACCTGTGGTTATGAAAGGATCAACTTCACGCTACTGTTTGTTTTTGTCATTTGTTGAGTATATCCCATATAAGTGGAAGCAAGTCCAATGTAACATCCATTTTAGATCCGTGATTTATTTAGTTGATTTATGACTTTTAATGTTTTTCTGAGCATGCGTAGAAACCCAACCGTATTATCATATATGCAAGTAAAGATCATTTCAAATAGCTCGCAATTAAATACATTATTCGTGTGTAATATTTTTATATCAAGACTAATATAATTTTCAGACATATTCTTTAATATTTTTTATTTCTACATTTTTTTATTTTAATGCAAACTGAATAAATACCACAGCATCAGTGTTTCATAATGTGTGTTAAGCGACTATTATGGTTAATAAACCACCCGTAAGGCCTCTGTACACATACTCACCATTGAGTTATGATAATGAGAAATGTAGACCCCTAAGGTGTATTTCAAGTATTGTGCAAAAAGCAATTATTTGAAATTTAAATGAAGGAATATGTAAGCATTTATTTCTTTAATTAATTAGAAATATTGCTGTTACATAAACCGTAAATAAAGTTCCCCGTATTGACATATTTGCCGAGCATGTTGAGTGTTGATCCGTTGTTTCGAACCAGCTGGGTGTAGCGAATAATTAAAAAAAAGTGATAATACTCTTTGTACATTACTCATATTTATTCAAGATTCTTAATTATTTTTGACATTCCTTGTTGTTTATGCTACAAATAAGAGGAATCTAACAGAAATTTTGAGCACAAGGTATCAAAATAATATTCTCCAAGGTTCGAGACATTAGTGTTCCAGATCCATCGGCAGACGTTCCCCGAGCGGGTCAGCTGACAGTCCATAGCTGAAGCAACAGTAAACGTTTTGTAGCTTTAGAAGGAAGAACTAGTCGATTTTCTCCAGTGAACTGATTACTTCAGGTTAGTGTCAATTTAACTACACAAACTGAAGAAGAATGATAAGTGTATAGAAAATAACTAAAATATGTGAAGAATAACTATTTTTTGTGTGTAAATTTAGATTGGTGTGTTCAGTTTCCTTGTAACTTGGACAACACCAACTTTACTGAATTATACTGCACGTATTATCCATTTATAGTGTTGATACGTGACTTACCGATAATGTGGTGGGGTCAGCTATTACCCAACTAACTTACAATGAAAAGGAAAGTTCAAATTGGTTATGGTACAGACCTTATTATGTAATTGAAATCTAAAACAAAAAAGTTTCTCTTACTGTCAAGAACCTTTTCAAGGTGTTATTGCTTCTGTCAATTTAGGATAGTAGCCAGGTTTCGGTTAGGTTAGGGCGCTTGGCACCATAAACGAAGGTCAAATTCGTTCAAATCACAACAACAACCAGAGGAAAAATGCATTTTTTTTATGGAGAACTTGAAACCTGGCTACAGTCATAAATTGACCTTTGCTTCTTCCATTATGTAATATTTCTTATAATAATAATAATAATGGTTGCCCTTCATGTAACGAGGATGGCCGGCCAAAGGTCCACCTAGGTGTGAATTTGTTAAAGGTTCAGAAGCTGTCACCAACACAACAATCACACCCTAAGTTAATGAGTTGCATGACCCAGTGTCAAGGAATAGTCCGAGAAGACCGGGCAACTCGCCATCTACACTGGCTAACCATTACCCCGGAATACGATCCGCAAATCGATTAACATTCAGATCCCCAATTACTGCTGGATAGACAGAGGGAAATGGATAAAGAAATTTGCCCATAGTTTAAAATCCACTATATCATGGCTTAAGTCCTTATATACATCAAAAATCACTTAATTTAAGAGAAAATAAGATATAGAATGACAAAATACAGTAAATGAAAGTAAAAAAATCAGATATTATGTAAATAAAATACTGTAAATTTAAAGTTTAACCCCATTCTTATTGGTGGGCATTCATAAGTTGGATGTTCGTAAGTTGGGGGCCTCCTGTAGTTGTTTAGTTAAGTTCATACTGTATTGGGCATTAGTCTTAGCCAGGTGCGTGGCGGTCGGGTGGATACAGTGCTCGCCTCCTGTTCTGGGGGACGTTAGTTTGATTCCTGGGTGTTCCCAGTACACCCAGCTGTAAATGGGTATCCAAGTTTACAACTTAGGAAAGTGAATGTGGTTGAATGCAGTACCATCCATGCTGCCTCCTTGTGTACTGAAGGATTAGTATACAGTACAGTGTGCTGTATTCATATCGTCCCTAGCGGGCAGTCATGCCTATGGGACCCACTTTCACTTTTTACCCCAGTATCAATTGTGCTTTTGTGACCATATTAGCATACCGTCTTATATTGGTACCAGTATACAGTACTGTTTTCAGAACCTCCAGTATCAGCAGTAGTTGTGAGGTGTTGCTTCACCATGGGGGAGGACTTACAACCGATATATGTGGACTTGGCTTCAGAAAGTGATGATCCACATGTCACCGTTATCAAAAGCCTGTGTATGACTTGTGAAGAAATGGTATGTATAGTGAAGTCATAGGTTGTGTAAACTTTTGTAATTATAATTGCTTTTCTGGATATCCTCCTTTCTTTCCAACTGTCACATTTGTGCAGCTTTGGGTGATTCAAGTCTCAGTCCATAGCTAAGCATGATTCAAATAACCTAATACAGACATCCCTCAGGTTACTGATGGGTTCCATTCCAGAAAATCTTTCCGTATCGCGAAACCATTTTTTCCCCATTGACTCCTATTTTATAAGTTGAGATGTGTTCCTGTGGAAATATTTTGCTGCCCAGAAATGTAACACAAGCACATATATGAATGAAAATAGATACATACAATGATTGATTCATGATGTAACATGGCAATAAATGCACACACTTGAATTTAACTCGCCAGAAATGACATTGAGTGTTGGATGAGGTGGTGTGACCAGAGTTACTAGGAGTTGCCTCCTTAAAACATCATGTTTAATGTTCAACATAATTCCTTTATGGAATCTTTTATCACCACTGCTTTCACTTAAACTTGATGGTCTTTTTTCACTCATCTTCAATTAAGGTACAGTACACAGTACCACAGATGCATAACTGAACATGAACTGGGAAAGAATTCAAACTGAGTGGCTGCCATTGGCAGCTGGACAGGTGAGCTGCCTGCCACGTTATGTAGCTACCATCAAGAATCCAAATGAAATAAATTTTTATAATTTCAGTGAAATTTTTTGTTCTTTACAGTACTGTATTGCAATTTTATCACTAAAAAAATCTTAATAAATTCACTAAAAATTCCGTAAGGGTGAATACAGTCCTGAACACAGATACATAAATGAATACAAGCTGGGGTTAAGAATTCAAACTGAGTGGCGCCATTGTTGTAGTGGCTGCTGAGGACGTGAGGTGCCCTCCAGCCATCTTGTAGCTGCCACCAAGAACCCCACAGAAAATAAATTTTATAATTACGGTGAATTTCCTTTTTATATACAGTATCGCGAATTTTTTTTTTTTTTTTTTTAATTAAAAAAAAATACGTAAGGGCGAATTTTTTGTCTGTATCATGAATTTTTCGGTCATACGGTACTGTATTTTCAAATTTCCTTAAGGGCAAATATCCGTAAACCGGATTCTATATCGGGGGAGTTGCCTGTACTGTTCAATACAGCTACTCCTCGACTTACGACATACTCGACCTACGACCACCCGGACATATGACTGCCTCAGTTGTACCAAATTTTTGTCAAATTACGTATTTTCGAGTCCCAACATTAGTGATTGCGCTGTGTACTGACAAAATTTTCGTTTGGAGTTCACTTTAAAATGGCTGGCAAGCTTAAAAGTGAGAGTTTTGTGGTGCTGAGAAGAAAATGAGACACCCATTTTAGATTTTCTATGTGTTATTTAAGCATTTTCGACTTACAACCAATTCGACTTATGACCTGAATTTTGGTCCCTAATCCCGTTGTAAGTCAAGGACCAGCTGTATATTAAAGTCAGTGCCACCAAAACACAGACACCTCTACTCTCATTTGGTAACACCTCCAATTTACCAGCCACAAATGTCATTAATTTCATAATTAAAATATCCTTCACTGTAACTTCATACTGAAGTCCTGAAGGATATACACTTTGTAAATAGGTACTGTTAAAAGGGAGCAAGTTTGAGAGATTTTCTTTGAGCATAATTTGAGATATAGTACAGTAGGCTCTCGCCAATCACGTTTAATAGGTGCCTGTAAAACGCCGTTATTTGTGTGACATTAAAATACATGTAAAAAGGGTTTATTGGTGCTGTCGCCCCAAGAATTTCACCCAATTTTTCCCCTTAGAAGCCCTCCTAACACTTTTTGATCGCTGAAATAAAAAGAATTGTTATTCAATCATCAAAATAAAGAGTTTGAGTAATATAACACTTAGCTTGGGGGAGTTTTTGAGGTGCTTGGTGTGAGGATTGTTCCGTATCTGAGGGCCGCTAAGACTTGCACTGTCTTTCATTCTACAAGCTAACCATTTCACAAGAAATGCTCTGTTATCACTAACAACTTGTTTCTATCACTTTTATCATTCATAGCTCGCCTCGCATTTCCATCACTACTGAAATATTTCTTAGCCAGCGCAATACCCTTCTTGGTCTCCTCTAAGTTCCTCTTAATATTTCACACTGTAGACTCAGGACAGTTCAATTTCCTCACAATATCAATGTTCCGTGCACCACTTTCAATGAGCTCAACAATCTGTTCTTTATCCTTGACCGAGTAGGCACGCTTCTTGTGGCTTTGTCTCTTAGCTTTGGGGTCTTTTTTTCTCATTCATTTTAAAAGTTCCCGGGTGTTCAGGCGGCAAATCACTCCCTCCACCACCTCCCCTAACCCCCACAGGCAAAAATGCGGAAGCCAGTGTTATCACCGACCATAGCAACCACTGGTTATAGAGGCGAAAATCTCACACGTGGGCGCAGCGCTGTATTCCACGTAGCGTGTGTGAGTGAGGCGGAGCGGACAACTACTTCATCAACATGGCGGCAAACAAACGCTATCATTGATGCGCACGAACGCTTCCCGCAAAATCTCCGTTATTCAAGAGAATCCAGACGTTATTATCGAAAATGGGTATCTATTGGAACTTACCGCTATTGTCGAAAACAGTATTGTGGAAGTCGTTATTGGCGAGAGCCTACTGCAAAATGATTTTCAACAAAATCTAATTTTGGGCCAAAACTGTCGAAAATGCAAGTCTTACACCTTAGTAATTTTTTGACCAAAATATACTTTTCTCTCAGAATTACAATTTTAGGGGTTTAACTAATTAAGTACTTACAGAATAACACATTAACACCAAAATTGCACTTACGAAACCCATAATTGGAGATAAATTAGCATATAAAAAAGTCATTAAATTTTCCAAGCGTAATTACAACCACTAATTACCCCGCAGTCGAATCGTGGACCTCATATTCTAAATCACCATACAGTGAGCCCTCGTTTAACGAGCGCCTCGGTTAATGAGATTTCGGTTAACAAGTTACCATCCATAAGATTCTTAACTTCGGTTAACGAGCAATCCCTCGATTAACGAGTTTTTTACGAGCTGACCTCAACATGTTTTCGCTTGCATTTGGCGGTCCACCAGCTGTAGTATTAGTCCGCCAATACAGTAATCGGTTTTAGGGCTTAAATTCCTTACTATTTTAGTAAATATGAAGAAGTTTATATTATTCAATAATTTTAAAAGTTTAATATTAAATTTTTTAGTCATTTTAACAATTATTGAACATAATTGAAGGTAAGGAAACTAGTTTCATGCGCGCCTGGCAACACACCAAACAGGTGCCAGTGTCTCTGTCTTTTCAGTGGAAGTAGCATCTTGTTTGAGAGACTCTTCAACTAAATGCTTTTTTTCTGTGTTTGCAAGCAAATTATTGGTCATTTTGAAATTTTTTTACATATTGACAATATATAATGCAGTGCAGTGTTGATTTAAAGAAATTAATCTTGAATTACACCAAGAGAACTAAAATTTTATGGGTGAAATGGCTTCTCTTCTCCCTTCTCCTTCACCCTCATTCTAATTCCCATCATCATCATCATCCAGGAGCCTTCTACAAACACACCTCAAAGTAAGTGTACTTTTCTACCTTTTTTGTTGAATTTAGGCAATTTTTGGTGAGCTGGAACCAATTACCCAAAACCCATTGAAACAATGGTTTCGGTTAATGAGTTTTTCGGTTAACGAGCAACCTTCTAGAACTGATTGTGCTCGTTAACCGAGGGACCACTGTACTCAGGAGTACCTATAATGTGATTTTCAACAAAATCTCATTTTGGGCCAAAACTGTCGAAAATGTAAATCTTACACCTGAGTAATTTTTCGACCTAAATATACTTTTCTCTCAGAATTAAAATTAAAGGGGTTTAACTAATTACCGGTAAGTACTTAATGAATAACACAGTAACACCAAAATTGCGCTTAAGAAACCCATAATTGGCGATTTATTAGCATTGAAAAATTTTATTAAATTTTCCAAGCATCATTACAATCACTAATTACCCTTCAGTCGAATCATGGACCTCATATTTGAAATCACCATACTCAGGAGTACCTATTACTCTGAACCATTCATTTGTTGACATCATTTACTAAGGGCTCACCCTTTGTAATCCGACTTTCTGCTCTTGTTCTGACCTTGTGGACAGCTACAATAATTGTTTTCTTTTTGATAATAGACCTTTATATACAGTAGATTGTTGTGACTACAGGTACTGTACTCAGTCCTAGGTTCTTATGCTGTGTCAGTTTTGGATTGTATTGCCAGAGTGTTGTAACTGATCTTACTTTTTTGGCACTTCAGTGTTGAGCTGATTGGTAAGATTGGGCTGATTGTTGTATCCATCTAAATTGAAATACCATCTGGGCTGAACAATTGAGTGTTCTATGAGGACACATGACTGCTCAAGTTGGGAAGCTTGATTATTGGAAGCTGCCTGACTATGGGCTTTTTTTAGAAAAAAAGATTTCAGGATCAATGTTCCATTTATGTGCTGGAAATTGTGTATGGACAAATGAAGAGGAAATTTTTATTTTGCTTGTGTTTCAAATATTTATTGATTTCTTTTCAGGGTACAACTCGTTTGCTTATGACTCGTATTCCTCACTACAAGGAAGTAATTCTTACATCTTTTGATTGTGATCACTGTGGCAGCAAGAACACTGGTTTCCAGTTAGGGCAGGTGCAGGATCAAGGTGTGCGCTTTGAAGTCTCCATCCAAAATCAAAATGATCTGAGCCGTCAGGTGGTAAGATCAGACCATGCCACTGTCTCTGTGCCAGAAGTGCAACTAGAAATACCAGGAAATGTAGAGAAAGGAGGTGTGTTGCTTTTCATTTATGTTTTATTTTATTTATTATTGATGTTTTACTTCTATACATTTAATGCTTTACTTTTACACATTTACTTCATCACTTTTACACAGTTGATGGTTTGTCTGTACATTTGATGCTTTACTTGTTTACTTTTCTTGTGTCTACAATCCATCCATCCATACAATGAATCCTGTCCATCTGACCATGGCTCACACTGACTGTCAGTGCAAAACAATCACTGTTCATGCTTAGAAGGTAGTACTGTATCAATTTGTCCTTTTCATCAACAGTCCAGCTGTGTATGGTCTGCTCTGTTCAAGTTTGGTGTATACTGTCTGTCTTTTCTTGGTACTGTACAGTGAAAGACAAAAGTCGTGTTGTGAAATTTGGTGAAAACATATGCCGAAGGGCTAAACTTTTGGTGCGCTCTGCCTTGTGGTAGGGGGCTCTCATAATGTTTCACGAGTTATATTTAATCTTTGGACAAAGCCGCGACACAACTTTTGTCTTTGATTGTACACGTCATCTGGTATGAGTATGTCATTCTATGATTTTGTGAATTTTATGATCTTTCTTAGATTGGTTGAAAGTGGGCTCACCATGTTAGTTGTGTATATTTTTTTTTTTTTTTTTTTTTTTTTTTTTTTTTTTTTTTTTTTTTTTTTTTTTTACATTTTGAAAGAATTGTAGCCAAAGAGCTCAAGCCTAAGTGGTAAATGATAAAATAGATGGCAACTCCCCCTGGATACATGCTGTTTGATTCTACTTTCCATTCAGTAAGCCTTTCATATAAACATTCAATCTTTAAAAGTTTCAAAATGCCCTTGTGTGTCAACAGGAGACAAGGCAAAGTATATCCATGTCAAGACATATTAAGTAAGTATTAAGTCTGGTGAGAGGAGCTTTTAGTATGATCTAAGAGAGATGTGACTTGTAAATTTTCTTGTTTTTGTCAGAGGTGACTACTGTTGAGGGGATTTTGAAACGTATAGTAGAAGGCTTGAACCAGGACCAGGCAACCAGAAGATTAGAGCAGCCAGAGGTAGCTGAACAGATAGAGGATTTCATTGACAAAATACTAGGTCTGTTGACCCTCAATGAAAATTTCACCTTGATTGTAAGTAGATGGAATCGTTTCTCCTTGTGTTATTTTCTTATAGTCAATTGAGCCCTTCATCTGGGAGAAAGTACTGATGAGATTCTGAACGGCTCTCACAAATTTTGATGTTCTGGAACAAATCTTGATTTTTGTATTTTTTTAGTTTACTGTGTGGATTTTTATTGTAAAGATTTGTTCTGTGTTGCACTTACTTTCTCTAACTCTTTCCAGTTCCTTTCCTATCTTGCTGTATACAGTTTACACTCTATTCATATGACAAATTTTGTGGTTACCGTATTTTTGGCTTGAAAGACGCACTTTTTATGACAATAATACAGGTTGTACCTCTCTAGTCCGGCATTCTGTGGTCCGGAACGATTTCAGTTTGCCCAATAGGTAGATAGGCAGTTTTTTTTTTTTTTTATCTGAATTATTATTATTATTACAGGAGTATTACATTTTCGCCCCTCAGGCTCCAATGTGGGTCAATGACCTGTGCCCGGGTGGGCTAATCCCTGTAAAAAAAACAACAACAACAAAAAAGCCACGAGAAATTAAGGTTTGTTTACATCTGGCAGTTCGGCTGCTCTCTCTCTCTCTTTCTCTCCGTTTGTCTATACAGAGTACAACATTTAACCCTTCAATATATATGAACAGTAAATAAGTGTTGCTTTCATATTCTTATGAAGAGTAATGACGATATGTTTTCACATGTGCGCACTTACATACGCGATCTCACTTTTTTCTTAAACATTAATGATTAGTTACTTATATTGTTCCATTTATTAACATTAAATAACATTACTTCAAACTACCATATTAATTTTTGCATTAATTTTACTACAGCTACAACCAGGGTCTTATTTTCTTGTTTTATATGTAGAACCAATCAGTCACTGGTTTTGTAAACATTAACGAAAACAATGCCGGCAGCCGTCTCGTCTTCTTGTGTTTTAATATTCCAGGAATTATTAATGAATTGTATTGTTCATTTTGCACACACAAACATTAATTCAATAAAAAAATCAGAAACATTAATTAAAACATATATGAACAGTAAATAAGTGTTGCTTTCATATTCTTATGTAGAGTAATGACGATATGTTTTTCACATGTGCGCACTTACATACGCGCAGTCTCACTTTTTTTCCTTAACATTAGTGGTTTGCTACTTTTATTGTTCTATTTATTAACATTAGATAACATTACTTAAAACAACCATATTAATTTTACTACAACACAACCACAACCAGGGTCTTATTTTCTTGTTTTATATGTAGAACCACTCAGTCACTGGTTTTGTAATCAACAAAAACAATGCTGTCTCATTTCCTCGTGTGTTTTAATATTCTACGTGTTATTAATGAATTGTATTGCTCATTTTGCACACATAAACATTAATAAAATAAAAAAGACATTCAGTAATAAACAATAATGAATCTTTTGTACATAAGAGAAATGACGCTGTTTACACGATTGTGCACGCCTAAACATTGGCGGATCGCTCAAACCCGTCGAAATTTGAGTTTCCGCTGTCAAAATTTTAAATCATGTAGTAGTGTTTTTTTTGTGTCCAAATAAAAAATGTTAAATTACAAACTCGCTAAATTTGAGAAGCTAGTATACGACATTTAACCCTTCAATATGTCTTCAAAGATACCACAAAGCAGTGAAAGTGGTGCTAACGTAAGCGCAAGTCACTATCTGTCCAGGGAAAGGCTGAATTTCCATGGTCCGGAAATTTCCATGGTCCGGCAACGGTCAGGTCCCGAGGTTGCTGGACTAGAGAGGTACAACCTGTATACAGGTGCTCCCCTACTTACGACTGCTTGGACTTATATCCATTGGTACTTACGACCTGCTCTGACCTTACGACCGTTGGGACATACGACCACGGCAGTCGTGACCAAAAATATTTTCAAATGACGCGCGCATTTTCTATACCGAAACGTTTCTGTCCCGGGCGAGAGCGTGGCGGACTTGGGTCGCTGCGTGGGTACACTCACTCAGTGGAGCGCTTAGTTTGTGTTTGGCTATCTTATCCTATACTGATCTTGCTGTGAACTTTCGTTATTACAGGTTGACAATCCCTTATCCAAAATCCTTGGGACCAGATGCATTTCGATTTTTGGAATGGTTAAGGTTTTTTTTTTTTTTTTTTTGTATATATATACAGGGATCAGCCCACCCAGGCACAGGTCACTGACCCACATTGGGGCCTGGGGGCTAAAATATAATAATAATTATAATAATAATAATAATAATAATTCATAGGTCAAGGTCGTGTTTCTCACTTTTGATCTTTTTTTCATTCTTGTATTTCTTTATTATTATTATTATTATTTTATTATTACAGTATTATTGTTATTATTATTTTTATCATTCTTATTTTATTTTTGTGTATTTTTATTAAAAATTTTATTTTCTATGAAGTTATTATTATTACTGTATTATCATTATTATTATTATTATTGTAATTATTATTACTATTACTATTACATTTTCACCCCCCAGGCCCCGATGTGGGTCAGTGACCTGTGCCTAGGTGGGCTAATCCCCGGAAAAAAAAAATCCTGGAATTTCATTTCCAAAATCAGGGTGCGTCTTCCATGATGCAGTGTCATCCAAGCCGAAAAATGCGGTACTTACATACTGTATAACACTTTACAATACATAACCGTCATCTTTGGTGAAAACAGTTGTTGGCAATCAGTTACAGTATAGTCTCGATTTACGCAGATTTGGTTTACGCGTTTGGTCATTTAAGCGGCACCTTGCCAGACCGGCAATTTTTATTTACGCTGTTCATTCCATCATTTACGCAGGAAGTTGTGCGGGCAGGGTGCGCACAAGGTCACCCAGTCAACAAAACATTACCGAGTTCTTCACCCACCACAACCAGCCCAAGTCAGTGATAGTGAGAATATGGACTTTGAGGGGTTTGACAAAGAGGCCCTGCAAGCCTCTGTGGTGGATAGTGATACAGGTGATACAAGTGATACAGGTGGGGGCCAATAATCTGCCCTCTGCCTCAGAACCAACCCCAATCCCTGTGTACCCAGCCATATCTTCTACTAAGTAAGTGTTAAAAAACCTAATATTATTGATATTTCTCTAAAATATTAATTGTGTGTGCATACCATCATAAAATTAAGATGTTATTTTTACTACAACGTACGTAGCGTATTGTGTCTGGGTGAAGTATAATTTGTTTATTTACCGAAGATATTTGTTTTTAGCTCATAAAATTCATAGAAATTACCCGGCCAGAATATAATTTATATTGCTGGAATTCTTATAAGATAGTGATTAATTTGAATATAAACAAGCTAAAATTTGCATTAGACATACAAATTTTAGATCTAATTTAAGAATTTTATTAAAGAGAGCAAAAATTTTATCTTTTGTGCAAAATATATGACGTTTATATTCAAATTATTCGCAGTCTTGCAAGGAATCCAGCAATGTCAATTATATTATCCTAAACATAGTCTGAGGTATTATTTATTACTAAACCTAGAAACCTAGTGTTTTCACCCAAACATTTCTCAGGAGCACGGGAAGAGGGGGAGTTGAGTCCATTATTTGAATGGACATTAACGGGCAACTGTATTTTTCTTAAATATTAATTGTGTGTGCATACCATCATAAAAGAAAGATGTTATTTTTACTATACTGTAACGTACTATTGTGCCGGAAAAAGTGTAGTTTGGGGGTCGGCCCAGTCTCTATTTCAATTAATACCATATGCTCTGTTATTTCGTTTACGCGTACCTCCACGGGTTCAATTGACCGCATTAATGAAGACTATACTGTACATGATTTAAATAAAGTCATACGAATTTCAGGACTATTAGAAGGAGACACGTGTGCAGTATTGCTTCTGATATTTAATTTGACTGTGCCTTTAATCTTCTTACTTTGCAGGTTGATGATCCAGCAGGAAACAGTTTTGTGGAGAACCTTTGTGCACCACAGGTTGACCCACAGCTGAAGAAGAAGGTATACAAGAGGAGCCCTGAACAAAATGCTGAATTGGGAGTTTCAGAACAGGAGGATTTAGAGAATGAGTTGAATTCTCTAAGTGAAGAGACTGAGAAAAAAGATGAAGACAGCATTGAAAAAACGATAGGGAAGAAAACCAGCGAGAACAAGGAAGGGGTGCCTGAGAATGTGCAAGATGAGGTTCTCGTATTTTCCACACTGTGTGACAGATGTTCAAGACCAACAGAGACCAATATGAAAATTATAAAAATACCATACTTTAAGGTAAATAGTCAAGGATTTGTACGGTATGTAGTGTGTTCCTGCTTGATTGTAGTAGATCACTAGTTAATTACTATTCGTATTTGTACAGTGTATCTACATTTATGGTTGAGTATTTATTTTAAAAATCTTATAATCTCTATAGTGCTCGTACTATATGCTGGGGATATTATTTGCCTATCTGAGAGAGAGAGAGAGAGAGAGAGAGAGAGAGAGAGAGAGAGAGAGAGAGAGAGTACCACAGAAGAAACATACAAAATTCTGCCTGATTACTTTTCAGAGCTGAGGTTTCGAAATCTAAGGTTTAAGATATTGCATGCCAAGAATTCTGGCAATGGTGGTGCACTAATTGGTAAAAGTTAGTGTGTCAGTTAATTTATGAGCTTAAGATTATGGTTTTTACGACCCCAATGTATGCATGTGACATGGAAAAAGTGAGGAAAGCAATGCTACAATATAATTAGTATTTGTGTAACTTGTATGCAGTTTAGGAGTGAGAGTGATGATGGCAACATCATATGTGGTGGTGGTGGCAACATAAGATGTGTTGTGGCAGAGAGATATACCGTGCTAGTTTTCCCAACAGGTGACAGAAGTGTACTGAACATCCCTCTGTCATTCACTAAGATTGGTGGGAAACACAAATGTCACGTAGGCTAAACTGCGTCAACTTCTGACTCGCTTCTAAAACAATATAAACTACTTTTCCTTTATGACACAGCATATGCATTTAGGGGTATAATTATGTAGTAACAGACACATATGTTGCATCTCATGAGCAATTGATATATTACAGTGTATACAAACACATATTGCCACATCTCAGAGAATGTGGCAGCTTCTGTAGCAGGTACAGTATAAGTGCAGGTGGTTGTACCTGAGCTGTTGGAAATGGCATGTGGTGTAGAGTTTCTCTTAATAATTTTGTGTTAATTCTCATTATGTTCTCTACCAAACCTTTATGTAATTTTATTATAGTCTCTATATTAATTAAGTTTACCAAACATGAGTTTAAGTAAGAAATACTTTTGGATGGATTTACTTGAGTGTGACAGTTGAGTGGATACAGTGTTTGCCTCCTGTTCCAGGGGTCGGTGGTTTGATCCCAGGTATTCCCAGTTCACCCGTCTGTAAATGGGTACCTGAGCTTACAACTTGGGGAAGTGAAGGTGGTCGAGTGCAGTACTGGTCATGCTGCCTCCTTGTGTACCAAAGGCTTAGGATACAGCGTGCTGTGTCCACACTGTCGCTAACTGGCAGTCATGTCTATGGGGCCCACTTTCACTTTTCACCAGTGGTACATAGTGGGTTTTAGGTGATGCTCTCACCCTGCCTGCTGTCTTGTATCATTTAGGTACAGGGTATTGAATAAAATAACATGATTTAAGATGTACGTTTTATACTTGGTGTGTAAGACAACGTTTAGTTTTTGGAAAAATTTAAGCTTTGAAGTTCGTTTTACATGCCATTGTATCGGGGGGGGGGGGGATTTAATTTTTATCCCTTCATTATGGAGATGCCACTTTTGATATTTTATTTGGCTAATGACAGGCAATTTTATTCACCTCAAGGGGTTGATAATGATTTACTTTTCAGTGTTAAGAGTAAAACTGTTTAAATTTATCTGTGTGAAGAGTCATTATCACATGTCAATTTTCAGGAAGTGATCATTATGGCAATGCATTGTGAAGCCTGTGGCCACCGGACCAATGAAGTGAAGAGTGGGACTGGAGTCTCAGACATGGGGAAGCGGATCACTCTGAGACTTACAGATCCCAGTGACCTGGCTCGTGACATACTTAAGAGTGAAACGTGTGAACTGAAGATCCCAGACTTGGACCTTCATGTTGGTGGGGGATTAATAGGAGGAAAGTGAGTTTGTGGTAAAGTTTTTATTCATATACTGGTAATTAATCTTGTTTCTTTAATTTTTTGTGAATCAGCTAACAGTGTTATAGATATTGTAATACGTACTGTAATTTAGTTATATTCACAACCTTATCATGTACTGTTATGCTTAATTTGGGTTCTTGGAGCAGTGGTTTCTTGTTTTTATTGTTTTATTTATATAAGTAAACCCTTGATATCTCGGAATTTGATAACGTGTAATTCAATACTATACATGATTGTTTCTCGGAATGGCATTAAAATATTCAACTGTAAATTATTTTAATATTACATTTTATGTAATTTTTTATTTACATAATTTGCAATATTCCAAGATTGGTGACACAATCTCGGAATGGAGTAACACTTGCGATCCATGCAGGATGCGTAGGAGGCTCTACCCCTATTCTGCTTCCCTCTCCCCTGCTCAGTGTGATAACTTTAGTGCTTGTAAGAAATGTTTATTCCATTTATGTTATTGAGCTTAAATAATTATTTGGCACCTTCTGTATGAAAGATTATACAGTATGTGCATGTAACAGTATATAAAAATGTCTCAAACTGGTTCCGTGAACATCTCCCAGGCATTCGCTGGTAAAGTTGGTGCTGGTAAGCGCTAATAATACAGAATTGTACTGTATATACAGGTTGACAATCCCTTATCCGAAATCCTTGGGGCCAGAGGCATTTCGGATTTCGGTGTACAGTATTTTAATTAAAATTTTTATTTACTATGAATAATTATTATTATTATAATTATTACTCTTACATTTTCGCCCACCAGGCTCCGATGTGAGTCAGTGATTTATGCCCGGGTGGGCTTATCCCTGTTTAAAAAAAACAAAGAAAAAATACAATGCCCCACAAAAAACTTTAGGTTTTTAGAACTTTTCGGTTTTCGGAATTTCGGATAAAGGGTTGTCAACCTGTACTGTACTTAACTTCTTTTTTTTTTTTTTTTAATGGGGATTAGCCCACCCGGACACAGGTCACTGACCCACATCGGGGCCTGGGGGGCAAAAATGTAATAATAATAATAATAATAATAATAATAATAATAATAATAATAATAAAAATAAATAATAGTCATAATAATTCATAATAAATAAAATTTATGATAAAACAAACACAAATTAAATAATAAAATAATGATGATAATAATACAGTAACTGTAATAATAATAATATTAATAATAAAGAACTATAAATACAAAAATGAAAAAAAGATCAAAAGTGAGAAACGATATATGTGTGTTGTGTTGTCAATGGTAAGAGAATCAATTGAGACCCTGCGATTGCGTGTAAATGAAGCAGAAAGTCAGATCAGCAACCTGGGACTTGGTCACATTTTTCGTGATGCCATATGGCAGCAGGGTCTACCATTAGACAACACATTATGCTTCCAATATCTTCCCAGGCAGTAGTACCTCCCTGTTTGGTAGCTGCCTACTACTGTATACTGTAGTGCAGTGAGTCCCCCATCACCTCTAACACCTACCACATGGCACCACTTACCTGCAGTGCCTGGTAAGTGTTCATTTTTGTGCAAGTTTTCTGATTATGGCAGGTTTTTTGCCCAAAAAGTTGGGTAATTTGGTTGGGACGAAAGACTGGAAGGAAAATGCCTTTATATTTTGGAAAATTGTATAACTTGGAATGGTTACAGCCCTATACTGTAAATTGTAAGTTATCAAGGGTTTACTATATGTTTATTGTCTTCTGATACTTAGGCTTCATGGTCCCAAGGTCCACTGTTAGTCTCATATTAGTACAGTACACAAACTTTAGTTAAGAGGCTTTACATTATATGAAATGGTTTGTTTCTTTCACTTCAGTTTTTTCTTTTGTTGCTTGATAATTTTTATATTGGATTCCTCTCAAGAGTTTGAGACTACAGGCCATTGGAAGAAGCATCTAACCCACCATGACAGACACAGGTATTTCTATACAGTTTAGAAATACCAGTAGATTAATGTATGAAAAAATACAGCGAGACATTTTTCTTCTACAGGTTTACCACACTGGAGGGACTCTTAAATGACATTCATGAGGACTTGAAAACTAATCCATTTCTTATGGGGGACTCCACTGAGGGTGATCGTAAGGGATTGATTTACAAACTTCTGGAAGACTTGGAGATGGTAAGCTTATGCAGATTTAGACAGTTATACTATATTATAAGTTAGAGGCTTTAATTTTTTACACTGTCCACATTTATGCAGACTTTGAAAGAACTGATACAGTTTACACATAGTACCCAGAGTTTGTTTGTAGTGGGCTAAGGTTCACACTTGTGGATGTGCCTAGCCTTCTTCATCTTTCCTTCTTCATCTTTCCTACATGTAATGCATCAGGGGAAAACCAAAGTTCAAATTATACCAAGACTACCCACTTCAAGTAAAAAAGTCGTCCTTCACCGCACATGACGTCATCTGTCCGGCAGCCTGGGGGGTGGTCCGGGGTGGGACCTCAGTTACCAGCTGGCTGTCATGGTGTGAAGGTCTAGGACAATGCCTGATAAATGCTCAGTATTTGGATGCATATCAAATTACAGACTACTTGATAAAAGTTTGAGATTTCATCGATTTCCAAAGAATGAAAAACAGAAAAAAGTGGATTTTATTGTGCATACAGCAAATATATAGGGTGTAACGGGAAGAAAGGCAATTCTTGAGCCATTGGCAGGTTTAAATTTAAATTCCCTGAAGTCTAACCTTTAGCCAGGAAACCGGATGTGGAGAGACAAGTATACTCGGAATCCATATTCTCTAGCCCACCTGGGTTGTTGCTGAAGGTTAGTACAGAGTCCTTTCTGGACGGGGGCCCACTCTAACTATCACGAGGCAACACACGCACGAACACACAGTCATAGTACAGCTGTTTAGATATTATGTATAAATATTGCATATGGCATTTTTCTGCATTATCTTCATTATTTATGAACACGAAGAAAAATTACCATAGGTTGTAATTACGAAAGTATGAATGAAAATAAACACTTCCAAACCACCCAGTGAATCCACACAACGCTTACAGTGTTTCCACCACACCCCAGCTATATCTTATTTCCCATCATTCGCGTAACTATATGAAAAATCATGTTTAATTTAACTACATATTTCAAAAACCTTAAATTACATGTGGATCAGTCACTCCTCATTTGACACACTTATAGTGTAATACTTTGACCATCCCACCTGGGCACATGGAGGCCTCACGGTAACTCTCACGGGGCAACATAAACACGAACACACAAGTTATGATATGAACCCTTCCAGGCTTCACTATCATTATCATGTTATGTTCATCGTGCTCTGTATCTTGGTTACTAGTTATAGTATCAATACATGACAGTGTTATTAGTATAATATTGTAACTTTTGCCCTACAGTTATTGTTGTAAATCATGGACAGGAAGGATACATACATTGTAATATCAAATGTATGGTTCGCTCAAAGCCACCCCAAGTCAGACAACACGTCACATAAAGTTGCACTGTGTGTGTGTGTGTGTTTTTTTTTTTTTTTCATCCTTAGGAGGTAAGATGTTTCATTAAGAGGTTTCTCCCATTAGTCATTGTGAGCATCGTCCCAGAGCACATTGTTTCCATCAAAACCATGGTTCATCCTTATTTCCCTTCTTCCGTGTAACTATATCCATATGGCTAAGTGCTTGCTTTTCATTTCTTTATTTACCAAAATAATGTGGATCAGTTACTCGTTATTTAACACATACATGCACTTAAGAGCATCAAGATGTTTTGTAGGCATGACTATTGGTTAATTGAAACCCCAAAAATATTTTACACATTTATTATGCATAAACATTGTAAACATATCTATGTGATTATTGTAGTTTATAACATATACTTAATGTCTGGACAGATTTCCAAGAGTTATGCATATTAATGCATAGATTTTGTAAGCATATTTATGTGAAGTGGCATAAAACCACATAGTAAAATACCTGGACAAATTCCCGAGAGTTAGGAAACGAAGTCAATGTGGCCCCAACGAGGTTACACCAGAGAGCTAGCTCCCCCGCCACCCCCTACAAGGCACCGTCGGGGGCGGAGATTTAATTCTTGACCACAGGTTAATACCGTGTCCAACTTGTGTGTTTGTGTGTATGTTGCCCCGTGAGAGTTACCGTGGGCCTCCATGTGCCCAGGTGGGATGGTCAAAGTATTACACTATAAGTGTGTCAAATGAGGAGTGACTGATCCACATGAAATTTAAGGTTTTTGAAATATGTAGTTAAATTAAACACGATTTTTCATATAGTTACGCGAATGATGGGAAATAAAAGATATAGATGAGGTGTGGTGGAAACACTGTAAATGTTGTGTGGATTCACTGGGTGGTTTGGAAGTGTTATTTCCATTCATACTTTTGTATAACCTATGGTAATATTTCTTCGTGTTCATATATAATGAAGATAATGCAGAGTATAAAATGCCATAATATACAATATTTATGCATATCATCTATACAGCTGTACTATGAGTGTGTGTGTTTGTGCGTGTGTTGCCTCATGATAGTTAGAGTGGACCCCCGTCCAGAAAGGACACTGTACTAACCTCCAGCACCCACCCAGGTGGGCTAGGCTAGAGAATATGGTTTCTGAGTGTACCTATTTGTTGCTTGAAACTGTTGTACAGTCTAGTCATCTGTAATATATCTAGTGGCCATATTGATAAATTGAAAACCTCTACACATATACACTTGTAGTCACTGATTTATTGTAATCGCTTGGGGAGAGAGAATGATGATAATTATAATTATAATTTTTTTTATTATTTTCTTTAATTATTTTATTTAATTCTTGTATTCCTTCTGTCCCCCACACCCCCAGTCACTAGCTAGCCCATATACCTATGATTACTTAATTGCTTTTACACAGACACTGGCAGCAAAATCATAAGAGTATAAATAATAATAAAGAGAGGAAAAAGAGGATTGTTAATAATAAAATTTTTAATAAGAATAGGAGTACCATAAAAATAATGATTATATGAGAAGTTCAAGTGGCTAACTGAAAGATAGTGTGCTAGGGGATGAGAAAATCAGGATAGATGGCAAGAATATCTTTTAATACAGTGGGGTGGTCTCACCCGGGATGCATTACGCACCAACGATGTCACGTAATAAGCTCCGCGCGTGGTTAGACTTGGAGAAACCATCTCGCACAATTGTTTTGTATGACATTTTTGCAAATTTAAATTTTGTAATTAGTAAATAAACATTCTGTAGTTTGTTAACAGTTGTTGTTTTACATCTTAAAACATTAATAATTTATACTGTACTCAGCTTGCATTAATTACAGGATGTTGATGCATTTCTTTGAGGAAATTACTTACTGTTGGAAAGACTCGAGATAGAATTTGTCGTTTTTTTCACTTGTTTGGCTCATAATTTATAAATATTTGTGATAATTTTAATACAAACTTGCAAATAATTGTACTGGAAATTTATAAATGTTGTAAGAAGTGCAATGATATTATATGCTTCTAGAACTGACCACCATGGCATCATTGCTAACCAGGAGTCATGCCAGAGCAATGTCTTTAACGCTCAGTTCTTATTACTGTTTTGTCCTGCATTTTTACAATTTCTATTGTTGCATTTAGTATATAAACATTAATTGCACATAGTTTGACCACAATACTTGCAGTACTTGAGTTATATCTTAGACCACTAATAAAATAATAAATACTAAAAAAATAAATGTCAAAAAGAGAACTTATGCTATGGCTAGGAACATCACATCCCTTATGTTATGGAAAACTTTCTTTGTTTATATTGGTTTCACTTGTTCTGGCTTTTTCTATGTACATAATTCCTGGCATACATGAGGGCATCCTGTACACATGTTGAAAATTAAGCCTATATTTTTGTTACCTGTAGTTGTAATGATTTTGGTTATTCATTAATTTTAATTCCCACAGGTAATCGGGGGAAGTCTTCAGGTTACGTTTATCATGGATGACCCTGCAGGAAATAGCTACCTCCAGAATATTTATGCCCCAGATGATGACCCGGAAATGACAGTTGAGGAGTATGAACGCACATTTGAACAGAATGAAGATCTTGGGTTAAATGACATGAAGACTGAGAATTACACAGATGACTCCACTGCTAATGACATCTCTGAACTGTCATGATCTTTGTAAATGTGTATTATTCTTATTCTTTAATAGTCCTTGGAATTTCATAATCTAAACCTGTGTAAAAGGACTCACGCTTATGTTTGGTGAAGCCCTGTGAGTTATGATCCAGGGAAGTTCTGACCTAATAGCAACTGGGGCAATGATCTGAAGGCTTATCCTTCTCTTCTCGAAACAGCTTTAGCCCTTAAGGAGCAGTAAGAGTGAAATAACAGTTCTAGGAACAAACTGATTTGATATGGCACAGCACTTGCATGATCTGTTCAACATCAGCTGAACTAGACCCAAGATAACAAAACAGCTTCACTTCCCTTGTGGCCACCACTGAAAAAAAACTGTTCTCTTTGTTCAGAAAAATTACTTCTGGACATTTAGTGCACCTTGGGCTTTATTGGGTGAGGATACACAGTTCTAGATGTTGTTTTTAGATGAGAGTGAATCTTAACTTCCATTTTGCAACATTTTGCAGGTGTTACATGTGTTTACAACCTTAACAGGTGGAGTAGGTGTGACAATGAGGATATCTTCTACTAATCTCAGCATGGTGCAGATTATATTCATGAACCACCATTCCTAGTACAGTGCTGCTTGTATTTAATCAGTTTTGATACATTGTGTCTCAGGCTTGAGGTTATCCTCTCTGTGCCCTGAAATGGAATTATCAAGTGGTCTGGAGTGTGTGGTGGGATATGCAACCATCTAGCTGGGTAATTTGTGATTGTAATTGGGGAGTTAGTCAAGCCTGTAAGTAGAGTCCTCTTCTGCTGTATGGAAAAAGGGATTGCTTGGCAACTGGCTACTGCACATTAGTTTGTATAAGGGGTACATGAGAAAACCATTTTCCCTTAATCTAGGCTAACTCCACCCCTCCCCCCTCCCCCCTCCCCCACCCTGCAATCTTGGTTATCACTGAGCTGGAGTTTAATGGGAAGGAGGGTAAGCTTTGAATTATTTCCCCAGCCAATGTTAGGTCATGCCTTCCTTAGTTCCTTAGCCTTACGAGTATTTATGAGTCCCTTTATTCAGACTCGGTCATAAGTTGGGATTTCCAAGATCAATCCAACACTTGTAAGGCATGATAATATTGGCAGGTGTGTGTTTGAGGGTGCAAAATATAAGGTTTCAGACAGATTGTTTAAAAGATTTGAAGATGCTTCTGTATTTGTAGGTGTACAGTAATTATTTAGTGATCAAGATGATAACCATCTATTTTCTTTCATAGTGCTGTGAGTGAACTACAAAATGAAAATGGTTGTACAGTAATCTACTGTAACAAATATACTGTTCCATTTTCCTTAAATGTTCATTGCAAACTTGTTTGAGAAAAATTGAAAGCAATGTATGAACTCATAGAATTTTTTTTTTGTGATGGTGAGAACAAACTAAATATCCAGTATTTGAATACAGTATTACAGTAGTAAGACATGAGAATTATTAAAATCTAATTCTCTTCACATGTAATAAACTACGGTATCATTACTGTTCAGTAAATCCTCATTTTTTGTGCGATTGTGTTTTTAAAGAGGTCATCTTGTTATCACAAAGCCATAGTAATGGATAAATGAGGGTTAAGATCTAGGACCCACCAGGACCATCCATGACTGTAAATTTAACGTCCCATATAAAGTATTACAGCTCTTAACGTAATGTCAGTTGTAATTTAAAATGCAAAATTAAACATAAAAATGCTTTAGTAGTTCATAGATAAATAATATATCAATGTTTTTGATGACACATGCTGCTGATACTTGTATACAGAATGGTGTCCTACTACTACACATTCTATGCTGATCCCCACACTTTTTCATGTTTGTTCTGTATAATTGTGTATAAACACATAAATGAAAGACTAGTGTTTAATGCATGCACAAAATAGATGTTCATCCAACATCCTCCAAGGCAGAGGTGTAATTTCCAATCTCACATGGCTTCATTCTTTGTGTAGGAAAAGGAGAAGATTGAGAGTTGCTTCTTCTCCTCAAAGTTCGAAATTGGCAATCTCCTCAGCTTTCCCTCCTTTAGATGAGGAAGATGAATGATGGAGGGAATGGGAGTGAAGTCTGAGTGGACCTACAGTTATGTCAGATCAGATATGAGTGGAAAATGTAGGACAACTTGAGCAATGAGCCAACTGGTGGTCAGGTTATGGTTGCGACCTAGCTTGGGTTTAGTAACCGGGGCACATTTTATCTAAAACAAAAGTGATGTAACTTTTGCATGTGGGAAAAGGGGGATCTGGGTCACTCGTATTACCGAAAAATCCGAATTACGTACAATAACCATGTTTGGAAATGTTGACTTTATTTGACAATTTCCAAATTTTTTAGTTTTACGTATAGCTCATTTGTTTTCTGTTGTTTTTGCACCTTATTTGGATCGTTCTGAAGATTGTTCCTCATTATTCCAACCAGCAAACATATTCAGTTACCATGGCACTTAAAATATTCTATTTATAATTACTGGGTAATTATTAATGACTGACCTGCGGCCGATTTTTAATTGAAAGCGATTATAAAAATGCCGCAATTTCACTGTGTTGGATAGTGGACATTGTTATAGTTTGTGCAAACGTGTTAAAAAGTGGTTTCTTCTAAATTAAACTTAACCCAACCTTAGTTGATATGGAAAACAAGCAGCAGAAGTGTTGTTTGAAGAACTAGCCAACCTTACCAAACAAACCCCCCTAAACTTTCCTAACTTCCTAGCCGGGGGCTCCGTCCTCCGGTATATTAAATAGAAATAACTTACTATGATATGGTATAACTTTACGTTTTTTTGTGGATGTGAGAGCAGCCGTCCATACCGAACAGTTCTTAAGCATTCACTGAGCATCGGCATTGATCAAGCCTGTCACTATGATTGGCTGTTACATCCTGGGTTGAGACGTTACCGCCGAAAAGACAAAGTAGTGCCTAATTATCTATCAAGCAAAGCATTTGCACAAGAAATGATTATCATATCAGAACTCACTGATGAAAATAAAGTAAGAAAGTAAACAGTAAAACAACTCATCCACGGGTCAGTCGTCGATATTAACCAATTACTGTACTCTGTAAACATAAATATGTGTAAAATGTACATACAGTAATAATAGAGTGATAAATAAATGTAACTTACATTGTGAGTTCACACTATGTAGATATTATGAAAGTGTAATGGTCACACTGGTAAATGATGGGAAATCCACATTTAGAGAAATAAAAGATGAAATCTTGGAGTTGGTATATTTCAGTGTAAATACTAGGACCCTCTTCAGCCAACTAACAAAACAAATAAAGGGAGAAAGACAGAACATGGGAATTGGGTCACATGACTTGTACAGGTATCCAAGATCAGGTTGGAGTCCATTGACCATATACCAAGTTAAAGTTAGGTGTAGAAGTGGTTTTTCTTTTTTTTTTCTTTTTTTACACGGGGATTAGCCCACCCGGGCACAGGTCACTGACCCGCATTGGGGTCTGGGGGCTGAAAATGTAATAATAATAATAATAATAATAATAATAATTCAGATAAATAACATTAAAAAAAAATAATGATAGCGATACAAAAATAATAATAATAATAAATAACCATAAAGAAATACAAAAATTAAAAGAAAATAATCAAAATTGAGAAACGATATATGTATGTTGTGTTGTCAATAGTAAGAGAAAAAAATTGAAACCTGCAATTGTGTGTAAATGAAACAGAAAGTCAGATCAGCAACCTGGGACTTGGCAGCAGGATCTAGTAATAAATTAAGATATTTTCTGCAATATTCTTGCAAAAAAAAGTAACATTCTATTGCAATATTTTGGCAAAAATTGTTGCAACATTTCATTGTGTTTTTGCAACTTTTGTGCATCATTTATTCTTCATATTTTGCAAATTTTTTGGCAGCATTTGTTGATGAGGTTGTACTCCGGTCGTGGTATGCACAGCAGTGTTCAAAGCATAGTGTGTAGGGCCCAAGAATCTCGGCCAACATCGAGGATTATCTTCGCACATGGTCGATAGAATGTTCTTTAAGGTTCAGTGATACTGTTACCTCTGGGATGGTAGGGCAAGGTAAAGTACATCTTCTTGTTAGTTACCCGACAGTGTTCCCTGAACTGTATGGCAGTGAATTCCCTTCCATTATCAGCAATCACTACTTTAGGACTACCGAAAGCACTTAAATAGTGAAATGAAAATGTAAACAAAAATGATTATTTTGGAAACTCATTATAAGGTAACAGCGTACTGTATATCCCAACACTCGGGGTATCGACACATTATTAGAAAATGTAATTATGAATTGGCTTCGTTAAAAATTAATGACTGAAAAGTAAGACGATTGTCGATTATCGCGGCGCACCTCAGAGTTGAGTTAATGAGGCAAGATTCATCTGATACGGACAATTTTTATTTTTTTTTTTATTTTTTTTTTTATATATAGTTGTAGTTGAGCATGACGACAAAACAAAAAACATCAGAGTAAACTGGTTACATATACTGAACACACTTGTACTGTTTAATGGCAGATTTGTTTGTCTGGTGATAATTATCATATATTAAAAACTTTTATGGGAGTAAAATTGTAACAGGGCTCTGTTTTTCGACTTTTCAGCACATCACATTTTACCTAAACTGCGCCTGAATGAATATATTCTCGGCGTGCCAATGTAAAATAGGATAAAATACAAATTTACCTAAGCTTCCGATGTTCTTGAGATGTTATTAATAGTTTTCGGTTAAAATTCTAGATATTCTATTCATACTGTGCTTGATATATACATTCACGGAAATGTAATATACTTATTCTGGAAAGTGGGAATTGACGAAAACAATGAAAAAGATGTTACCGTAAGAATGGTTTACTGTTGTACAATGTTGAATTACTTGAATGGAAATATTTCCATAAATGAACACATATTACTACTGTTACACTGACCGAAATGAATATATGATCGCCTGCACTACATTATTTCCACATCTATGGTTAGTGAGACAACCAATCAGACGGAATTTAAAATGAAAGTTACTACTGTATTTATAAAATTTCCATAAATGAACACATATTACTACTGTTACACTGACCGAAATGAATATATGATCGCCTGCACTACATTATTTCCACATCTATGGTTAGTGAGACAACCAATCAGACGTCTTTGTACCCTGAGTTCATTTCTGTTGTTTTATAGTTTTAATTTAACCGCGTTGTTCTATGGCAAAGAATGAAACTCCGTGAGATAGAAACCCTTGGCCTTCCCTCACTAGAAGTGTAATCACACACAATCAGGCGAAGTATCTCCAGGATCTTGCGATTGGTTCTCTCAACAAGGCCATTAGCCTGTGGATGATAATCTGTCACAAAAGTTTGCTTTATTCCATATTGCATACATATTTGCTCTACTAGCTGATTCTTGAACTCTGTCCCATTGTCAGAGAGAAGAACTTTAGGCGGAGTATATGGACATATAAGATTCATCACTGAGGAATAGGCCACAGACTCGGCTGTTTTATCCTTTAGTGGGACCAAAATCACGAATCTAGAAAAATGATCCACACACACAAGATGTACGAGGATCCCTGATGGCTCCTCGGAAGTTGTAACAAGTCAATAGTGACTGTGTCAAACGGACGATCTGGTGTAGGATATTGTAGAAACGGTGCCGGTGATCCTGTAGAACCTTTATCATGAGCACATGCAAACATTTAGCAATGTGTAATTCTATGTCTTTCTTCATTGTGTTCCAGAAATACTTCATTCTTAATTCTGCCAAGCATTTGTCACGTCCCTGGTGACCCGCCTGTGGAACATCATGGAACAACGTTATAATCGTTTCACACAATGTGTCAGGTACGACTATTTGAGAAACAATACCCTCTGGCGTCTTTTTCGACCGATGGAATATGTTATGTCGTAATTCAAACTGACTTAAGGGAAGAATTAATTTGGGGAGTTTAACATCCTCTCCCGATTCTAGAGCAAAAATGACTGCTGACCATAATGGGTCGCGTCGTTGCTCATCCTCCAGTTGTGAAAGAGTGAACGTTGATGCAGGCATCACTGGTGCTATATTTCTTGACAAAGCGTTGGCGACAACATTTGCCCTTCCTGGTAAATACCTAAACTCAGGGTCAAATTCCTGAATTGTCAGATACCAGCGTGCCAATCTGCCTGATAAGTTTCTGCCATGGAACAGCTCAGTCACTACCGCATGATCCGTAAATACAGTTATCTTATATCCAAAGATACTGTAATGTCCTTAAACTTCTTTAGTGCCCACACAACAGCTAACGTTTCCAAATGCGTCACCGAATAACATGTTTCAGCATCAATAAGTTTACGACTTGCAAAAGCTATCACTCGAAATTTTCCATGGTGTGTTGTGTGCGGCACAAATAAAAACAACAATAAAGACCTGAGGTTTCATTACTTCTCAAAGGACAAGAAAAGGTAAGAAGATATATTTAGTAAGCGTGACACAAGTTTAAAGCGTATTTTCAAAAGCAAGCAGAGATGAGAGTAAAACTCATGAACCAAGGCTCATTTTCAAAAGTACACAATATGGTATGTTATAGGAGACTGTAACGGCGGAAATGATCTTCCTGCTTGTTACCGCTGCTTTCTCGCTCGTTTGCTGGTGCGACCAACACTTGGGGGGGTTGGACAGAGGTGAGAACGGCAGCTGCTACCTGTGTCGTGGGCAGATTCACCCCAGCCGCCATACAGTCACTATCTAGCTACCCGGCTGTTCGTCAAATTCTGGCTGTGATCTCATCATAGGTCCTGGACTCGTGGGCTGTTTTCCCAGACCTTCACCTATCAACTGTCAATTCTCTGGACATCAACCACTACCGCTGCTGCCACGACCGCCAGCTCCTCTCCACCGTCTGTGCCCCCGGTGTTTCGTCTGCTGTATCAAGACATCGGCCGCTGTTGCTCGAGTGAGGTTGAACGGACGCTTCCCCCTGAGAGTGGATCACTGTGTTCTGGAACCTTCCCCAGGGCCACTGCTGTAGGAAATATCTGTTCATTGTTTGATTCTTTTGTTGTTTGATTCCTTTAATTGCTGACTCCCTTTTATTGTTTGATTCTATCAGTTGTTGACTCCCATTAATTGTTTGATTCCATTAATTGTTTGATTCTATTAATTGCTGACTCCCATTAATTGTTTGCTCCCATTAATTGTTTGCTTCCATTAATTGTTTCCTTCCATTAATTGTTTGACTCCATTAACTGTTGACTGCATTAATTGTTTGACTCCCGTAATTGTTACTTGATGTTCGTTGAGTGGCGTCAGAGTTTTTGTTATATTTTTTATAGTAAAGAGATGTCAATCTCAAACGGTTGTTTGTTATTCCTCAGAAAACCATGGTCCTTGACTTTACTTTATTAAGATCCTGATTAGTCTGGTAAGGGATTTCTATCCCTAAGTCCCAGGCCCTTACAGAGACAGTAAGCACCAGAAGGACTTTATGGAATTGCGCCAAATTTTCAGAAGTCGTTTGGATGATATTAGTAAGAAAATGTTATGGCAATGCACAGAGTCTATTAGAGCCTGACCTAACCATATCTAACCTGATGTTACGAACCTCCTTTCACTGCTTACCTAGCTTCCACCACTGGTTACCCCCTCTCCTGTCAAGTCCAATTCCACGAAGAAGCAACAGTGCTCCTCGTCATTGGTAGGTGACTGCTCCTCAGAGTCTTCCCAGGTGTACTGCCCTGGCCCATGATACTGTCACAGCCGATTGACGTGGACTACCTTCGGCTGATCCTACTTTCTTTCCCTGATCCGGCAGGTCACCTCTAAAAAGCGTTCCACTACCTGGACATGGCCCTTCCCATGGACTCTGCAACTTTGGTGACTGACCCTTCTTCCGTAGAGGGTTATACAGCCAGACCTTATCACCGTCCTTATAACAGACCTGGCTTGCTTTGACATCATGTTTTCAGCTCCATCACTTCACCCGAGAACTCGAGCTCCTCGAACTTGATGGTAGACCTCTGTCAATCTTTCTTGGAGGCTTTTGATGTAATTGGTGGTTTCTTCAGGAAGTTCTTAATCAAGAGGTCTTCTTGTTAGCAGGTCCACTGGCAGCCACAGTTCATGACCCAGCATCAGTTTTGCCAATTGACTCGTGGGCAGCTGACCGATATACCATCAGCAGGTGCAGGCAGCTTCTGGTCCCATTCTGTCTGCCCCTCAGCACAGTACTTGGCTAGTTTTTATCCCAAGGTCCAATTAAACTTTTCCACCATGCCGTCTGACTGTGGCCAAAGTGGAGTGGTCCTAGTCTTCCTTATGCCCAATAGTTTACACCACTCACTGAACACAGCTGACTCAAAGCTTCTGCCCTAATCAGAGTGCAAATCTTGGGGCATAACAAACAACCGACAGAAGAATGGTCAACCAGTACCCTGACAACAATCGTGGCTTCCTGATCTGGGATGGCATATGCTTCTGGCCACTTAATGAAGTAATCCATGGCCACACAGATGTACCTATTCCCATCTGCAGTGAGTGGCAGAGATCCCACACTATCCACTGCGACCCTCTTCATTGCTGCACCTGCATGATACAACTGCAGTGGGGCACACGTGTGTAGCTTTGGCCCCTTTTTTGAGCAGCAGACATCGCATGAACGGCACCATTCTTCCATATTTGTACTCATGCCAACCCAGTAAAACCTTTGCTGTAGGTGGCTCAGGGTATTCTTCACTCCCAGATGTCCACTGGTAGGATTGTTGTGCATCTCTCTCAGAATCTTTGACCTTATCTTCCAGGGAAGTACTGTCTGCCAGTACCTGTTGAGGCCATTGGTAGTTACCCACTGGTGGTGCAGCAGACCATCCTTTAGTTTTTAGTCAATCTAACTTGCTCCAGAGATCGTCTCCCATGCTGGCCGCACTGAGCTCTAGTTCATCCACTCGACCACCGGTCACAGGTCTTGATCTTCCAGCTGCAGCTTCTCAAAGCCTTCCCTAGCAACGGCTGGATCCTCCTCCACTGTAGTGCGACTACACTTCTTGGGAACTGCCTCTCTTCTGCAGCACTGCTGACAATCAGGCTCCAACACTCCCAGATGGGTATGTAAGGCACTGCTAACCTTGCGTGGCAACCGCACCTCCAATCTTGGGGGAATAACTACTGTCCTCCTAGCTGTAATCTTAGCACTTGCATGCTTCACAGTCCTCAGCGGTACCCACTTTCCCTTTATTTTCAGGTGCGTGGAGCCAAGGTCCAGTTGCACTTGTGAGGTAGGAGGTAGTCCAGGCACAGGATGCAAGGGTCTTCTATATCTGCTACATAAATCTGGTGGGTTTCTTCTTCCCCTCCCAGCTTGATGCTGATATCCACTGGTCCCTTAAGTACTGCACTTTGTCAGTTATCCTGCACAGCTGCTGCGCCATCTCAAGTAATTTTCAGTGACTAACCACGTCTGGCCTCATAAAAGTCCGCTCCAAGGCTGTGTCAATCACCAATGGATATCTTATGCCATCGATCTCACCTTCAACCTGGACACTGCTTACAGTGGCTTGCTTGAATTTTGTCAACAGTGGGGCTCTGGTGAGACAGGCTGGTCATTACCCTTCAGCACCAGCCATCTCTGGTTTCCTCATCTTAGTGGGCTGCTCTTCTTTCCCTCTCTTGGAATTTTGTGGGCAATTAGTCTGGAAGTGTCCATCTTCTCCACATGTCCAACATCTCTTCTCCATGTTCTTCTCTGTATTGCCCTTCTCTCGGTCTCGTTTCCACTTGTAACAGTCGTCCTGTTTGTGCTCAATCTTCTCACAATACCAGCAGATTCCTTTAAATCTCTCCGTCTCTTGTACTTGGCCCTTTCGTGCTTGGTAAACTTGGCCTCACATAAGATTCAAACTCCAGAGCTCTAGCCAAAGTTTCCTGGAGAGTTACCGGTTGGGGCTGCTTCACCTGACTCTTGAGCTGCGTTCTGTCCAATGCATCCACAAACTGGTCCCTCAACAACACGGCTAACAGATCAGGTGATGCCCCTATGAGCCATACTTTCCAGGTCTTGAGTAAGCTGTTGCAGTGTTTAACCTCGATTATGGTTATGAGTACGGAATCTGGCTCAGTAAACCTCATTTTGGTGCTTAGTTCCATACCTTTACCAGTGACATGTAACTGCTTTGCTCTGCTCCTGTTAAGTGGCTGAGAACCACCATGGCTGCACCCTTAAGAACGTGGCTAATTGCACTGCCCACTGTTTTTTGTCTCACCCACTTTGTTTCGCTAGTAACTCAAACTGTACTTGATATGTTTCCCATGAGATCTTGCCATCGAATTCCTGTGGTTTCTTCTTCACTGGCACTCTTGGATAGTTCACCACTTCACTTGACATAGCTCAGGGTCTGAACTCAGGTGCTCTGTAATTCAGCTCAGCACTTCCCTTTTCCATACGTTCATCGTATTTTCCAGAATTTTCAACACTTCATTCAATTCTGAGTGTGCACAAACGATGTTTACGCACACCATCACAATTATAGGAGTCACTAGATCTTAGCTGATATCCTGCTGTTAGACAATTCTCCAGAGCTTCTATCCTGCTACTGACTTTCTGTAGCTCACTGTTCACCACTGTTAGCTCCTCTCGTACCTCTGTGATCTCACCACTCACTCTTTGTGCTGTTTCAATTTTTCACCCACTTCAACTTGCACCTCATGGAATGCATCATTCCATCTGTTACACATCACTTGCAGAGCCTCACCCCTATCATGAATTTTCTTGTCGATCTCTTCCTGCAGTTGCTGTAATTGTTGCTTCTGTTCTCTCTGTTCTTGCAGTAGCTGTTTATGCTCTTTGCTGTGTTCCTGCAGTTCCCGAATTTTTACTTGCAGCTGCACATTTTCCTGTTTCTGCTCTTCTCGTTGTGTTTGTAAGAATTGCATCAGATCAGCCATGGAAATCTCCCTTTGCATGGTCTTGCTTCTGGTCTGGACACCTTCACCTTCCATCTTGACTAATATCTCACTGCTGGCTATCCCACTCCTGACACCCACCAGTGTTACGACCCTACTTTCACCGCTTACCTAGCCTCCACCACTGGTTACCAGCGGCCAGAGTCGTATGTACAGCAGCAGTAGATATCCCACAAGTGTCTTCGAATTACCACTGGCTGTCCTGCCAGTCTCTGGTAATTTCCAGACGATGGGTATCAGTGTACAGACAAACAACAGGCAGGTGAATTTCCACCAGGTCACAGAAACACACTTGTTCACTGTAAACTTCTTTAAGTCACTTATTCTTCACAACACTGTTCACAGGATAATGTACAAAAAGTAAATCTAAAGGAAATTTTTAGTCATAGATATCGTGGTCTACATGCATTGAAATGTCATACGTAATTTGGGACGTTAGCTTTTTTTTTTTTAATTGTGTAATACGATGGTGAGACACACCTAAGTCCCACTTACCAAACTTTTAAAGCAAAAAATAAAAATAAATAAATAAAACGAGTCACTAATGATGAATATACTACACCCTAAGAAACGACTTGTTTACGAATATTTCTATAACAACTAAGGAACGAATAAAATCGTTTTGTAAAGAAATGGAAAATCGTAAAGTCTTCAGCAGAAAAATCCAACATTAATTAGTATCCGCTGAGATTTACATTTGCATTTCAAAATCAGGTGATGGTTCAATTAAGTGCGACACATTAGTTTTTACAGAGTAACTTTAGCCTTAACCGTGTCTCTCAGGAGGTGATAAACGATAAAATATCCAAAACAACCATAAATTTTTTAATCTGATAAGGTTATATTAGATCTAACTCTTCTAATGATTTAGTTGGCAAAATCTGATCTAATTTATAATAAATAATATGATAGGCCATTGTAGTTCAAGTTTGTAAGAATTGATGGAGAATATTAGTTATATGGGACGCCACTGTCCCTGGGAGTGTCCCGGGGGCGCCACCAGCCCTGGGAGGGCCCTTGGGAGCGCTATTACCTCTACCTCTGAGTGGGACCCTGGGAATGCCACCACCTCTAGAAGGGCCACCACCCCGAGAACGGCCCTGGGGGGCATCCCCGCCGCTGAGAGAGCTCCCTGGGGGCGCTGCCGCCCTTGGGAGAGTCCCTTGGGGCGTCAAAGTCTCTGGGAAGGTCTCTGGGGACGCCGTCGCCGCCCCTGGGAGGGTCCCTGGGGGCACCGCCATCCCTGGGAACGTCACTGGGAGCGCCTCCACCCCTGGAAGGGTCCCTGGAGGTCCGGCCGCTCGTGGGAGAGTCCCTAGAAACGCCAGCGCCCATGGGACGGTCCCTGGAGACGCCGCCGCACTTAGGAGGGTCCCTTAGAGCGCCACCGCCTCTGGGAGGGTCCCTGAGGGTGCAGCAGCCCATGGGAGGGTCGCTGGGGGGCATTTTCATCTCTGGGAAGGTTCCTGGGGGCGCCGCTGTCCTTGGGAGTGTCCCTGGGGGCACCACCGCCTCTGGTAGGGTCCCCGGGGGCTCCAATACCCTGGGAGGATCCCTGGGGGCGCTGCAGACCCTGGGAGGAACTCTGGGAGCGGCAGACCTCTGGGGCCCATGGGCACAGTAGTTTTTGCGCTATTTTGAAGTCAGGGAGGTGCAACGTTAAATAAATACACCCCCATCACATTTCCAGAATCATCGCATTCAGAAGAAGGTAACTGAGAATAATACCAAACAGGAAAACATAAGTTGTGGCGTTATGCTGACTGACTGTTCTCTTCTCCTATTGGCTGTAATTTGGTGGGTTAAAAGAATAGTCCACCAATCACAGTTCAGTAAAGGACTGCTCTAAGTATGTAATATATATGACAATGAACAAGCATCCCATAGGGCACCTGGCGACCCAAGGTCGGGTCCTTGTTGGGTGGCGGTGACCCTGGAAGGGTCCCTGGGAGCGCCGCCTTACCTGAGAGGGTCCATGAAGGCGGCACCGTCCCTGGGAGAGTCCATGGGGACACCACCACCCTTGAAAGATCCCTGGGGGCACCACCGCTCTTACGAGGGTCCCTAGGGGCACCACAGCACCTGGAAGAGTCTCAGTGAAGGTCCCAGGGGATGGGTCTGTGCCTGGGAGTGTCCCTGGTGGTGCCACTGCTTCTGGGAGGGTCCCAGGGGGCGCTATCGCTCCTAAGTGAGATCCTGCGAATGAGACCAACCTTATGAGGGCCCCAGGGGCTGCTATTACCCCTAGGAGGGACTCTGGGGATCCGGCCACCCCTGGGATGGTCCCTGCAGGCCCCATCGCCAATGGGAGGGGTCCCTGGGGGTGCCACCACCCCTGGGAGGGACCATGGTGGTGCCACCACCCCTAAGAGGGTCCATGGGGATGCCACCATTCCTGGAAGAGCGCCAGACTTGTAGGTCCCCTGGGTGCTGTAGTTTTTTTAACTATTTAGAATTCTGGGAGATGTAACGTTAAGTAAATACCCCCCCCATCACATTTTCAGTATCATCATCGCATTCTGAAGAAGGTAATGGAGAATAATACCCAACAGGAAAACATAAGTTGAGGTGTTGTGCTGACTGACTGTTTCCTTCCCCTATTGGCTGTAATTTGGTGGTTTAAAAAAATAATCCACCAATCACAGTTCAGTAAGGGACTGGTGGAAGTATGTAATATATATGAAACAGAAAAACAAGCTGGTAGATGCAACGTTAAATACATACATCCCCCAACACTTTTCCAATATCATTGCATTCTGAAGAAGGTAACAGAGAAAAATATCCAACAGGAAAACATAAGTAGAGGTGTTGTGCTGACTGACTGTTCTCATCTCCTATTGGCTGTAATGTGGTGGTTTAAAAAAATAGTTCACCAATCACAGCTTCGTAAAGGACTGCTGGAAGTATGTAATATATTTGAGACAGCGAACAAGCATGTCATAGGGCAGTTAGGGACCCTTGGCAGGGTCCCTGGGGAAACGACACCCCTGAGAGGACCCCTGGGGTTCGTCACCGCCGCTTCGAGGGCCCCTGGGACATAACCTTCCTTGGGAGGGTCCCTGGGGACGTCGCCGACCCTGGAAGGGGCCGTGAGGCCGTAAGTACCAATGGGAGATCCCCTGGGAGCCCCACCGCACTTGAAAGGGTCCCTGGGAAGGTCCCTGGGGACGTTTCTATCACTGGGAGTCTCCCCCTGGGGGCACCGTTATCCCTGGGAAGGTCCTTGGGCGTTCCACCGCCCCTTGGGGCACCGGAGCCCTTGAATGGGTTCCTGGGACCGCCACCACCGATGGGAAAGTCCCTGGGGGCAGCGCCGCCCGCAGAGAGGGCTCCTTGCGACGCCGGCGCCCCCTGGAGGGTTGCTGGGGTCTTCGCCGTCCCTGGGTGGATCCCTGGGAGCGTCGACGCCCCTCGTAAGATATATGGGGATACTGCCGCCTCTGTGAGGGTCCCTCGGTGCCGCACCGTCCAAGGATCGGTCACTGAGTGCATCGACACCCCTGGAAAGGTGCTAGTGGTGCCGCCACTCATGGAAGGGTCCTTGGAGGCGCCGCGAACCTGAGAAGGTACAAAGAGGCGTCGGTGCCCCTGCATTGGCCCCTGTTGGCCCCGTTGCCCCTAGGAGGGCCCCTGAGAGCGTCAGACCTGTAGGGCCCCTGCGTGCAGTAGATTTGTGCTATTTTGAACTATGGTTGATGCAACGCTAAATAAATACATCCTCTATCACATTTCCAATATCATCGCAATCTGAAGAAGGTAACAGAGAATAATATCCAACAGGAAAACATAAGTTGAGGTGTTGTGCTGACTGACTGTTCTCTTCTCCTATTGGCTGTAATTTGGAGGTTTAAAAAAATAGTTCACCAATCACAGTTCAGTAAGGGACTGCTGTAAGTATGTAATATATATGAGACAGCGAAACAAGCTGCCAGATGCAATGTTAAATACATACACGCCCCAACACTTTTCCAATATCATTGCATTCTGAAGAAGGAAACAGAAAATAATATTCAACAGGAAAACATAAGTTGAGGTGTTGAGCTGACTGACTGTTCTCTTCTCCTATTGGCTGTAATTTGGAGGTTTAAAAAAATAGTTCACCAATCACAGTTCAGTAAGGGACTGCTGTAAGTATGTAATATATATGAGACAGCGAAACAAGCTGCCAGATGCAACGTTAAATATATACACCCCCCAACACTTTTCCAATATCATTGCATTCTGAAGAAGGAAACAGAAAATAATATTCAACAGGAAAACATAAGTTGAGGTGTTGAGCTGACTGACTGTTCTCTTCTCCTATTGGCTGTAATTTGGTGCGTTAAAAGAAAAGTCCACCAATTACAGTTTAGTAAGGAACTGGTGGAAGTATGTAATATATTTGAGACAGCAAACAAGCATGTCATTGGGCCTTTGGGGACCCTTGGCAGAGTCCCTGGGGGAACGACACCCCTGAGAGGACCCCTGAGGTCGCCGCCACCGTTATGAAGGCCCCTGGGACGTAACCGCCCTTGGGAGGGTCCCTGGTGATGCCGCGACCCCTGAGAAGGTCCAGTGAGGCGTCGGTGCCCCTGCATTGGCCCCTGTTGGCGCTGTTGCCCCTAGGAGGTCCCCTGAGAGAGCCAGACCTGTAGGGCCCCTGGGTGCAGTAGATTTGTGCTATTTTGAACTATGGTTGATGCAACGCTAAATAAATACACCCTCCATCACATTTCCAATATTCTCGTATTCTGAAGAAGGTAACAGAGAATAATATCCAACAGGAAAACATAAGTTGAGGTGTTGTGCTGACTGACTGTTCTCTTCTCCTATTGGCTGTAATTTGGAGGCTTAAAAAAATAGTTCACCAATCACAGTTCAGTAAGGGACTGCTGGAAGTATGTAATATATTTGAGACAGCAAACAAGCATGTCATTGGGCCTTTGGGGACCCTTGTCAGAGTCCCTGGGGGAACGACACCCCTGAGAGGACCCTGGGGGCGTCGTCGCCTTTACGAGGGCCCCTAGGACGTAACCACCCTTGGGAGGGTCCCTGGGGACGTCGCCGCCCCTGTAAGGGGCCGTGAGGCCATAAGTACCAATGGGAGATCCCCTGGGAGCCCCACCGCACTGGAAAGGGTCCCTGGGAAGGTCGCTGGGGACGTTTCTATCACTGGGTTCTCTCTGGGGGCACCATTATCCCTGGGAAGGTCCCTGGGGGCTCCACTGCCCCTTGGGGCCCCGGAGCCCCTGAATGGGTTCCTGAGACCGCCACCACCCATGGCAGAGTCCCTGGGGCAGCGCCGGCCCCAGAGAGGGCTCCTTGCGATGCCGGCGCCCCTTGGAGGTTGCTGGGGTCGCCGCCGTCCCTGGGTGGATTCCTGGGAACGTCGTCGCTCCTCGAAAGATATCTAGGGGGGCTGCTGCCCCTGTGAGGGTCCCTCGGTGCCCCATCGTCAAAGGATCGGTCACTGATTGCATCGACACCAGTGGAAAGGTGCTAGGGGTGCCGCCGCTCGTGGAAGGGTCCCTGGAGGCGCCGCGACCCCTAAGAAGGTCCAATGAGGCGTCGGCGCCCCTGCAAAGGCCCCTGTTGGCGCCGTTTCCCCTAGGAGGGCCCCTGAGAGCGCCAGACCTGTAGGGCCTTTGGGTGCAGTAGTTTTTGCGCTATTTTGAACTATGGTTGATGCATTGCTAAATAAATACACCCTCCATCACATTTCTAATATCATCGCAATCTGAAGAAGGTAACAGAATAATATCCAACAGGAAAACATAAGTTGAGGTGTTGTGCTGACTGACTGTTACCTTCTCCTATTGGCTGTAATTTGGTGGTTTAAAAAAATAATCCACCAATCACAGTTCAGTAAGGGACTGCTGGAAGTATGTAATATATATGAAACAGTAAAACAAGCTGGTAGATGCAACGTTAAATACGTACACCCCCCAACACTTTTCCAATATCATTGTATTCTGAAGAAGGTAACTGAGAATAATATCCAACAGGAAAACATAAATTGTGGTGTTGTGCTGACTGACTGTTCTCTTCTCCTATTGGTTGTTATTTGGTGGGTTAAGAGAAAAGTCCACCAATCACAATTCAGTAAGGGACTGGTGGAAGTATGAAATATATTTAAGACAGCGAACACGCATGTCATAGGGCCTTTGGGGACCCTTGGCAGAGTCCTGGGGGCGCCGCCGCCATTGCGAGGGCCCCTGGGACGTAACCGCCCTTGGGAGGATCCCTGGGGACGTCGCCGCCCCTGGAAAGGGCCGTGAGGCCGTAAGTACCAATGGGAGATCCCCTGGGAGCCCAACATCACTTGAAAGGGTCCCTGGGAAGGTCCCTGGGGAAGCTTCTATAACTGGGAGTGTCTGCGGGGGCGTCATTATCCCTGGGAAGGTCCCTAGGGGCTCCACCGCCCCTTGGGGCCCCAGAGCTCCTGAATGGGTATTTGGGACCGCCACCACCCATGGGAGAGTCCCTGGGGGCTGTTCCTACCCCAGAGAGGGCTCCTTGGGGCACCAGCGACTCTCCCCGGAATTGCTGCCGTCCCTGGGTGAATCCATGGGACCGTCGTTGCCCCTCGTAAGATGTCTGGGGGCGGTGCCGCCCCTGTGAGGGTCCCTTGGCGCCCCACCGTCCAACGATTGGTCACTGAGTGCGCCGACACCCCTGGGAAGGTGCTAGGGTTGCCGCCCCCCCCTGGAAGGGTCCCCGGAGACGCCGCGACCGCTGAGAAGGTCCAATGAGGCGTCAGAGCCCCTGCATTGGCCCCTGTAGGCGCCGTTCCCCCTAGGAGAGCTCCTGGGAGAGCCAGACCTGTAGGGCCCCTGGGTGCAGTAGTTTTTGCGCTATTTTGAACTATGGTTGATGCAACGCTAAATAAATACATCCTCCATCACATTTCCAATATCATCGCAATCTGAAGAAGGTAACAGAGAATAATATCCAACAGGAAAACATAAGTTGAGGTGTTGTGCTGACTGACTGTTCTCTTCTCCTATTGGCTGTAATTTGGAGGTTTAAAAAAATAGTTCACCAATCACAGTTCAGTAAGGGACTGCTGTAAGTATGTAATATATATGAGACAGCGAAACAAGCTGCCAGATGCAATGTTAAATACATACACGCCCCAACACTTTTCCAATATCATTGCATTCTGAAGAAGGAAACAGAAAATAATATTCAACAGGAAAACATAAGTTGAGGTGTTGAGCTGACTGACTGTTCTCTTCTCCTATTGGCTGTAATTTGGAGGTTTAAAAAAATAGTTCACCAATCACAGTTCAGTAAGGGACTGCTGTAAGTATGTAATATATATGAGACAGCGAAACAAGCTGCCAGATGCAATGTTAAATACATACACCCCCCAACACTTTTCCAATATCATTGCATTCTGAAGAAGGAAACAGAAAATAATATTCAACAGGAAAACATAAGTTAAGGTGTTGAGCTGACTGACTGTTCTCTTCTCCTATTGGCTGTAATTTGGTGCGTTAAAAGAAAAGTCCACCAATTACAGTTTAGTAAGGAACTGGTGGAAGTATGTAATATATTTGAGACAGCAAACAAGCATGTCATTGGGCCTTTGGGGACCCTTGGCAGAGTCCCTGGGGGAACGACACCCCTGAGAGGACCCCTGAGGTCGCCGCCACCGTTATGAAGGCCCCTGGGACGTAACCGCCCTTGGGAGGGTCCCTGGTGATGCCGCGACCCCTGAGAAGGTCCAGTGAGGCGTCGGTGCCCCTTCATTGGCCCCTGTTGGCGCAGTTGCCCCTAGGAGGTCCCCTGAGAGAGCCAGACCTGTAGGGCCCCTGGGTGCAGTAGATTTGTGCTATTTTGAACTATGGTTGATGCAACGCTAAATAAATACACCCTCCATCACATTTCCAATATTCTCGTATTCTGAAGAAGGTAACAGAGAATAATATCCAACAGGAAAACATAAGTTGAGGTGTTGTGCTGACTGACTGTTCTCTTCTCCTATTGGCTGTAATTTGGAGGCTTAAAAAAATAGTTCACCAATCACAGTTCAGTAAGGGACTGCTGGAAGTATGTAATATATTTGAGACAGCAAACAAGCATGTCATTGGGCCTTTGGGGACCCTTGGCAAAGTCCCTGGGGGCGTCGTCGCCTTTACGAGGGCCCCTAGGACGTAACCGCCCTTGGGAGGGTCCCTGGGGACGTCGCCGCCCCTGTAAGGGGCCGTGAGTCCATAAGTACCAATGGGAGATCCCCTGGGAGCCCCACCGCACTTGAAAGGGTACCTGGGAAGGTCGCTGGGGACGTTTCTATCACTGGGTTCTCTCTGGGGGCACCATTATCCCTGGGAAGGTCCCTGGGGGCTCCACTGCCCCTTGGGGCCCCGGAGCCCCTGAATGGGTTCCTGAGACCGCCACCACCCATGGCAGAGTCCCTGGGGCAGCGCCGGCCCCAGAGAGGGCTCCTTGCGATGCCGGCGCCCCTTGGAGGTTGCTGGGGTCGCCGCCGTCCCTGGGTGGATTCCTGGGAACATCGTCGCTCCTCGAAAGATATCTAGGGGGGCTGCTGCCCCTGTGAGGGTCTCTCGGTGCCCCATCGTCAAAGGATCGGTCACTGATTGCATCGACACCAGTGGAAAGGTGCTAGGGGAGCCGCCGCTCGTGGAAGGGTCCCTGGAGGCGCCGCGACCCCTAAGAAGGTCCAATGAGGCGTCGGCGCCCCTGCAAAGGCCCCTGTTGGCGCCGTTTCCCCTAGGAGGGCCCCTGAGAGCGCCAGACCTGTAGGGCCTTTGGGTGCAGTAGTTTTTGCGCTATTTTGAACTATGGTTGATGCATTGCTAAATAAATACACCCTCCATCACATTTCTAATATCATCGCATTCTGAAGAAGGTAACAGAATAATATCCAACAGGAAAACATAAGTTGAGGTGTTGTGCTGACTGACTGTTACCTTCTCCTATTGGCTGTAATGTGTTAGTTTAAATAGTACAATCACAGTAAGGGACTGCTGGAAGTATGTAATATATATGAAACAGTAAAACAAGCTGGTAGATCTAGCGTTAAATCATTACACCCCACAACACTTTTCCAATATCATTGTATTCTGAAGAAGGTAACTGAGAGTAATATCAACAGGAAAACATAAATTGTGGTGTTGTGCTGACTGACTGTTCTCTTCTCCTATTGGTTGTTATTTGGTGGGTTAGAGAAAAGTCCACCAATCACAATTCAGTAAGGACTGGTGGAAGTATGAAATATATTTAAGACAGCCCGAACCGCATGTCATACCCAGGGCCTTTGGGGACCCTTGGCGGCAGCAGAGTCCTGGGGGAGCACGCTGCTGACTGCGGGGCCCCTGGGACGTAACTACGCCCTGGGAGGATCCCTGGGGACGTCGCCGCCCCTGGAAGGGCCGTGAGGCCGTAAGTACCAATGGGAGATCCCTGGGGCCCAACATCACTTGAAGGGTCCTGGGGAGGGTCCTGGGAAGCTTCTATAACTGGGAGTGTCTGCGGGGGCGTCATTGTTATCCCTGGGAGTCCTAGGGCTCCACACGCCCTTGGGGCCCCAGAGCTCCCTGAATGGGTATTTGGGACCGCCACCACCCCGTGGGAGGTCCCTGGGGGCTGTTCCTACCCCAGAGGGGCTCAGCAGGGCACCAGCGACTCTCCCAGGTGCTGCCCAAATCCTGGGTGAATCCATGGGACCGTCGTCGCCCCTCATTAAGATGTCTGGGGCAGTGCCGCCCACCAGCAGAGGTCCTTGGCGCCCCACCTCCAGCGATATGTCACTGATGCGCCGACACCCCTGGGAAGGTGCTAGGTTGCGCCCCCTGGAAAGTCCCGGAAGACGCGACGCTGAGAAGGTCAATGGGCGTCAGAGCCTGCATTGGCCCTGTGACTGCGTTCCCTAGGAGAGCTCCTGGGAAGGAGCCAGACCTGTAGGGCCCCTGGGTGCAGTAGTTTTTCGCTATTTTTAGACTATATGGTTGATGCAGCGCTAAATAAATACATCCTCCATCACATTTCCAATATCATACCATAATCTGAAAAAGGTAACAGAATAATATCAACAGGAAAACATAAGTTGAGGTGTTGTGCTGACTGACTGTTCTCTTCTCCTATTGGCTGTAATTTGGAGGTTTAAAAAATAGTTCACCAATCACAGTTCAGTAAGGGACTGCTGTAAGTATGTAATATATATGAGACAGCGAAACAAGCTGCCAGATGCAATGTTAAATACATACCGCCCCAACACTTTTCAATATCATTGCATTTCTGAAGAAGGAAACAGAAAATATATTCAACAGAGGGAAAACATAAGTTGAGGCGTTAGGCTGACTGACTGTTCTCTTCTCCCTGTAAGCAATTTGGGAGGTTTAAAAAATAGTTCACCAATCACAGTTCAGTAAGGGACTGCTGTAAGTATGTAATATATATGGAACAATGAAACAAGCTGCCAAGATGCAGCGTTAAATATATACACCCCAACACTTTTCAATATCATTGCATTCTGAAGGAAACGAAAATAATATTATTCAACAGGGAAAACATAAGTTGAAGTGTTGAGCTGACTGACTATTCCTTCTCCTATTAGTACAGCCAATTTGGTGCGTTAAAGAAAAGTCCACCAATTACAGTTTAGTAAGAACACTGGTGGGAGTATGTAATATATTTGAGACAGCAAACAAGCATGTCATTGGGCCTTTGGGGACCTTGGCAGAGTCCCTGGGGGCGACACCCCTGAGAGGACCCTGGTCGCCGCACACCGTTATGAAAGGCCCCTGGGATAACCGCCTGGGAGGGTCCCTGGTGATGCCGCGACCCTGAGAAGGTCCAGTGAGGGCGTGGGGTGCCCCTGCATTTGGCCCCTGTTGGCTGTTGCCCCTGGAGGTCCCTGGGAGCCAGACCTGTAGGGCCCCTGGGTGCAGTAGATTTGTGCTATTTTGAACTATGTGGTTGATCTGGCAGCTAAATAAATACACCCTCCATCACATTTTCCAATATTCACCATTATTCTGAAAGAAGGTAACAGAGAATAATATCAACAGGAAAACATAAGTTTAGGTGTTGTGCTGACTGACTGTTCTCTTCTCTATTGGCTGTAATTTGGAGGCTTAAAATAGTTCACCAATCACAGTTCAGTAGGGACTGCTGGAAGTATGTAATATATTTGAGACAGCAAACAAGCATGTCATTGGGCGCTTTGGGGACTCTTGGCAGAGTCTCTGGGGAACGGCACCTAGAGAGGACCCTGGGGGGCGTCGTCGCCTTTACGAACCCCTAGGACATGTTCGCCCTTGGGAGGGTCCCTGGGGACGTCGCACGCCCCTGGGGGCGTGGTATAAGTACCAATGGGAGATCCCTGGGGCCCACACGCGCAGGGTCCTGGGGTGGCTGGGGACGTTTCTATCACTGGGTTCTCTCTGGGGCACCATTGTATCCTGGGAAGGTCCTGGGGGCTCCTGCCCCTTGGGGCCCCGGAGCCTGAATGGGACTACTGAGACCGCCACCACCCATGGCAGAGTCCTGGGGGCAGCGCCGGCTACAGAGAGGGGCTCCTTAGCGTGCTGGCCCTTGGAGGTTGCTGGGGTCGCCGCCGTCCCTGGGTGGATTCCTGGGAACGTCGTCGCTCCTCGAAGATATCTAGGGGGCTGCTGCCCTGTGAAGTCCCCTCCGATTGCCCCATCGTCAAAAGGATAGGTCACTGATTGCATCGACACCAGTGGAAAGGTGCTAGGGGTGCCGCTCGTGGAAAAGTCCCTGGGTAGCCCGCGTTAGAGAAAGGTCCAATGAGGCGTCGGCGCCCTGCAAAGGCCTATTGGCGCCGTTTCCCTAGAGGGCCACAGAGCGCCAGACCTGTAGGGCCTGGGTGCAGTAGTTTTTGCTATTTTGAACTATAGGTTGATGCATTTTCATCGAAATACACCCTCCATCACATTTCTAATATCTTCGCATTCTGGAAGAAGGTAACAGAATAATATCAACAGGAAAACATAGGATTGAGGGTGTTGTGCTGACTGACTGTTGCAACTACTCCTATTAACTGTAATTTGGTGGTATAAAATAATCCACCAATCACAATTCAGTAAGGGACTGCTGGAAGTATGTAATATATGAAACAGTAAAACAAGCTGGTAGATGCAACGTTAATCACGTACCCCAACACTTTTCCAATTATCATTGTATTCTGAAGAAGGTAACTGAGAATAATATCCAACAGGAAAACATAAATTGTGGTGTTGTGCTGACCTGACTGTTCTCTTCACTCCTATTTGATTTGTTATTTGGTGGTTAAGAAGAAAAGTCCACCAATCACAGTTCAGTAAGGGACTGGTGGAAGTATGAAATATATTTAAGACAGCGAACACGCATGTCATAGGGCCTTTAGGGACCCACTTGGCGAAGTCCTGGGGGCGCCGCCATATTGCGAGGGCCCCTGGGGCGTAGCCGCCCTTGGGAGGATCCTGGGGACGTCTGCGCCCTAAGGGGAAGGGCCGTGGCCGTAAGTACCAATGGGAGATCCCCTGGGAGCCCAACATCACTTGAAAGGGTCCTTGGGAAGGTCCTGGGAAGCTTCTATAACTGGGGAGTGTCTGCGGGGGCGTCATTATCCCTGGGAAGGTCCGTGAGGGGCTCCACCGCCCCTTGGGGGCCCCAGAGCTCCTGAATGGGTATTTGGGACCACGCCACCACCCATGGGAGGAGAGTCCTAGGGGCTGTTCCTACCCCAGAGAGGGCTCATGGGGCACCAGCGACTCTCCCGGAATTGCTGCGTCCCTGGGTGAATCCATGGGACCCGTCGTTGCCCTCTCGTAAGATGTCTGGGGCGGTGCCGCCTGTGAGGAATCCCTTGGCACCCCACGAATCCAGCGATTGGTCACTGAGTGTGACACCCTGGGAAGGTGCTAGGGTTGCGCCCTGGAAGGGTCCCGGAGAGCATGACGCTGAGAAGGTCCAATGAGCGTCAGAGCCTCGTGGCTAGCCCCTGGCAAGCGCCGTTCCCCTAGGAAGCTCCTGGGAGAGCAGACCTGTAGGGCCCCTGGGTTCTGGTAGTTTTGCGCTATTTTTGAACTATGGTTGATGCAACGCTAAATAAATACATCCTCCATCACATTTCCAATATCATCGCAATCTGAAGAAGGTAACAGAGAATAATATCCAACAGGAAAACATAAGTTGAGGTGTTGTGCTGACTGACTGTTCTCTTCTCCTATTGGCTGTAATTTGGAGGTTTAAAAAAATAGTTCACCAATCACAGTTCAGTAAGGGACTGCTGTAAGTATGTAATATATATGAGACAGCGAAACAAACTGACAGATGCAATGTTAAATACATACACGCCCCAACACTTTTCCAATATCATTGCATTCTGAAGAAGGAAACAGAAAATAATATTCAACAGGAAAACATAAGTTGAGGTGTTGAGCTGACTGACTGTTCTCTTCTCCTATTGGCTGTAATTTGGAGGTTTAAAAAAATAGTTCACCAATCACAGTTCAGTAAGGGACTGCTGTAAGTATGTAATATATATGAGACAGCGAAACAAGCTGCCAGATGCAACGTTAAATATATACACCCCCCAACACTTTTCCAATATCATTGCATTCTGAAGAAGGAAACAGAAAATAATATTCAACAGGAAAACATAAGTTGAGGTGTTGAGCTGACTGACTGTTCTCTTCTCCTATTGGCTGTAATTTGGTGCGTTAAAAGAAAAGTCCACCAATTACAGTTTAGTAAGGAACTGGTGGAAGTATGTAATATATTTGAGACAGCAAACAAGCATGTCATTGGGCCTTTGGGGACCCTTGGCAGAGTCCCTGGGGGAACGACACCCCTGAGAGGACCCCTGAGGTCGCCGCCACCGTTATGAAGGCCCCTGGGACGTAACCGCCCTTGGGAGGGTCCCTGGTGATGCCGCGACCCCTGAGAAGGTCCAGTGAGGCGTCGGTGCCCCTGCATTGGCCCCTGTTGGCGCTGTTGCCCCTAGGAGGTCCCCTGAGAGAGCCAGACCTGTAGGGCCCCTGGGTGCAGTAGATTTGTGCTATTTTGAACTATGGTTGATGCAACGCTAAATAAATACACCCTCCATCACATTTCCAATATTCTCGTATTCTGAAGAAGGTAACAGAGAATAATATCCAACAGGAAAACATAAGTTGAGGTGTTGTGCTGACTGACTGTTCTCTTCTCCTATTGGCTGTAATTTGGAGGCTTAAAAAAATAGTTCACCAATCACAGTTCAGTAAGGGACTGCTGGAAGTATGTAATATATTTGAGACAGCAAACAAGCATGTCATTGGGCCTTTGGGGACCCTTGGCAGAGTCCCTGGGGGAACGACACCCCTGAGAGGACCCTGGGGGCGTCGTCGCCTTTACGAGGGCCCCTAGGACGTAACCGCCCTTGGGAGGGTCCCTGGGGACGTCGCCGCCCCTGTAAGGGGCCGTGAGGCCATAAGTACCAATGGGAGATCCCCTGGGAGCCCCACCGCACTTGAAAGGGTCCCTGGGAAGGTCGCTGGGGACGTTTCTATCACTGGGTTCTCTCTGGGGGCACCATTATCCCTGGGAAGGTCCCTGGGGGCTCCACTGCCCCTTGGGGCCCCGGAGCCCCTGAATGGGTTCCTGAGACCGCCACCACCCATGGCAGAGTCCCTGGGGCAGCGCCGGCCCCAGAGAGGGCTCCTTGCGATGCCGGCGCCCCTTGGAGGTTGCTGGGGTCGCCGCCGTCCCTGGGTGGATTCCTGGGAACGTCGTCGCTCCTCGTAAGATATCTAGGGGGGCTGCTGCCCCTGTGAGGGTCCCTCGGTGCCCCATCGTCAAAGGATCGGTCACTGATTGCATCGACACCAGTGGAAAGGTGCTAGGGGTGCCGCCGCTCGTGGAAGGGTCCCTGGAGGCGCCGCGACCCCTAAGAAGGTCCAATGAGGCGTCGGCGCCCCTGCAAAGGCCCCTGTTGGCGCCGTTTCCCCTAGGAGGGCCCCTGAGAGCGCCAGACCTGTAGGGCCTTTGGGTGCAGTAGTTTTTGCGCTATTTTGAACTATGGTTGATGCATTGCTAAATAAATACACCCTCCATCACATTTCTAATATCATCGCATTCTGAAGAAGGTAACAGAATAATATCCAACAGGAAAACATAAGTTGAGGTGTTGTGCTGACTGACTGTTACCTTCTCCTATTGGCTGTAATTTGGTGGTTTAAAAAAATAATCCACCAATCACAGTTCAGTAAGGGACTGCTGGAAGTATGTAATATATATGAAACAGTAAAACAAGCTGGTAGATGCAACGTTAAATACATACACCCCCCAACACTTTTCCAATATCATTGTATTCTGAAGAAGGTAACTGAGAATAATATCCAACAGGAAAACATAAATTGTGGTGTTGTGCTGACTGACTGTTCTCTTCTCCTATTGGTTGTTATTTGGTGGGTTAAGAGAAAAGTCCACCAATCACAGTTCAGTAAGGGACTGGTGGAAGTATGAAATATATTTAAGACAGCGAACACGCATGTCATAGGGCCTTTGGGGACCCTTGGCAGAGTCCTGGGGGCGCCGCCGCCATTGCGAGGGCCCCTGGGACGTAACCGCCCTTGGGAGGATCCCTGGGGACGTCGCCGCCCCTGGAAAGGGCCGTGAGGCCGTAAGTACCAATGGGAGATCCCCTGGGAGCCCAACATCACTTGAAAGGGTCCCTGGGAAGGTCCCTGGGGAAGCTCCTATAACTGGGAGTGTCTGTGGGGGCGTCATTATCCCTGGGAAGGTCCCTAGGGGCTCCACCGCCCCTTGGGGCCCCAGAGCTCCTGAATGGGTATTTGGGACCGCCACCACCCATGGGAGAGTCCCTGGGGGCTGTTCCTACCCCAGAGAGGGCTCCTTGGGGCACCAGCGACTCTCCCCGGAATTGCTGCCGTCCCTGGGTGAATCCATGGGACCGTCGTTGCCCCTCGTAAGATGTCTGGGGGCGGTGCCGCCCCTGTGAGGGTCCCTTGGCGCCCCACCGTCCAACGATTGGTCACTGAGTGCGCCGACACCCCTGGGAAGGTGCTAGGGTTGCCGCCCCCCCTGGAAGGGTCCCCGGAGACGCCGCGACCGCTGAGAAGGTCCAATGAGGCGTCAGAGCCCCTGCATTGGCCCCTGTAGGCGCCGTTCCCACTAGGAGAGCTCCTGGGAGAGCCAGACCTGTAGGGCCCCTGGGTGCAGTAGTTTTTGCGCTATTTTGAACTATGGTTGATGCAACGCTAAATAAATACATCCTCCATCACATTTCCAATATCATCGCAATCTGAAGAAGGTAACAGAGAATAATATCCAACAGGAAAACATAAGTTGAGGTGTTGTGCTGACTGACTGTTCTCTTCTCCTATTGGCTGTAATTTGGAGGTTTAAAAAAATAGTTCACCAATCACAGTTCAGTAAGGGACTGCTGTAAGTATGTAATATATATGAGACAGCGAAACAAGCTGCCAGATGCAATGTTAAATACATACACGCCCCAACACTTTTCCAATATCATTGCATTCTGAAGAAGGAAACAGAAAATAATATTCAACAGGAAAACATAAGTTGAGGTGTTGAGCTGACTGACTGTTCTCTTCTCCTATTGGCTGTAATTTGGAGGTTTAAAAAAATAGTTCACCAATCACAGTTTAGTAAGGGACTGCTGTAAGTATGTAATATATATGAGACAGCGAAACAAGCTGCCAGATGCAACGTTAAATATATACACCCCCCAACACTTTTCCAATATCATTGCATTCTGAAGAAGGAAACAGAAAATAATATTCAACAGGAAAACATAAGTTGAGGTGTTGTGCTGACTGACTGTTACCTTCTCCTATTGGCTGTAATTTGGTGGTATAAAAAAATAATCCACCAATCACAGTTCAGTAAGGGACTGCTGGAAGTATGTAATATATATGAAACAGC
>NW_024739542.1:3560566-3702168 GCF_018991925.1 Homarus americanus | reverse complement strand
ATCATCACATTCTGAAGAAGGTAACAGAGAATAATATCCAACAGGAAAACATAAGTTGACTGGGAGGGTTCTAGGGGGCGCCACCACCCTTAGGAAGGTCCTTAGGAGAGTTGCCGCCCGTGGAAGGGTTCCTGGAAAGGTTCCTGGGGGTGCCGCTGTCCCTGAAAGTGTCCCTGGTGGCGCCACTGCCTCTGGGAGGGCCCCTTGGGGCATCGACGCCTCTGAGTGGGCCCTGGTGGCGCCATCACTCCAGGTAGGGTCCCTGGGGGTGCGCTGCCACACCTGAGTGGGACCCTTGGAATGCCACCAGCCCCTGGGAGGGTCAATGGGATGGTCTCTGGAGGCGTCGCCCGCCCTGGGAGAGTCGCTGAACGTCTCACCGTCCATGGGAGGGTCTCCGGAAGCGCCGCCGCCTCTTGGAGGGTTTCTGGAGGCGCCGCCGTCCCTGGGAGGACCCCGGGAGACGCTGCCGGAGGGTCCCTGGGTCCAACACCACCCCTGGAAGGGTTCCCGGGGCCACCGTCGTCCCTGGGGGCGCTGCCGCTCCTGGGAGAGTCTCTTGGATAATCTCTAGGGGCGCCGCCGCACCTGTAAGGGTCCCTGGGATGGTCCCTGAGGGTGTCGCCACCCCGAGAGGATCCCTGGATGCGCCGTCGTCCCAGGTAGGGTCCCTGGTGGCGAAACCGCCCCTGGGAGGGTCCCTCTGTTCCGTACTGCTGTCATGTACTGGCTCTTTGTTACGCACTGCTGGCACTGTGGGCATGTACTGGCTCTCTGTTACTTGTTGTTGGCACCGTGGGCATGTACTGGTTCTCTGTTACGTACTGTGGGCATGTACTGGTTCTCTGTTACGTACTGTGGGCAAGTAATCGTTCTTAGTTACGTACTCTTGGCACAGTGGACATATACTGGTTCTGCGTTACGTACTGTTGGCACTGTGGGCATGTACTGGCTCTCTGTTACATACTGTTGGCATGTAATGGCTCTGTTACGTACTGTTGGCATGTACTGGCTCTGTTACGCACTGTTGGCACTATGTGCATGTACTGGCTCACTGTTATGTACTGTTGGCACTGTGGGCATGTACTGGCTCTCTGTTACGTACTGTTGGCACTCTAGGTATGTACTGGCTCTCTGTTATGTACTGTTGGCATTGTGGGCATGTACTGGCTATGTTACGCACTGTTGGCAACTTAGTAAACACATTAAGGCGATTAAGGATTCAACCTTTGCCGCCCAAGCTTAGGTCTGAAACATTGCCGTAGAAAAGGTGAGGTACTTCCCCGCCTGGAGTACTGTCACCTCGTCTGGTCCCCGAGATATGCTAGGGACACAGTTGATTGAAAATGTACTCAGGAGGGCCACCACCGGCACGACATCTACCCTGAGAGATTAGAGGGCCTGCAACTGCCTATCTCTCTATCTATTAGCCTACTAATCAGCGGTAACCATCCAGTAAGGTACGGTTATTACCATTATTGTAGTCGGGGAAGTATTTCGTCTATATTTTTCCACGTAAGGTTTTCTTAGTTAAAGGCTTAATTAATTTGAAAAGTATTATATTATTCTTAGATAAAGCAAATGTGTTTTTAATATTAAAGTATTTTTATGATATAATTGAGCAAGTCGGTAATGTTGGCAGCCCTGATTCGTCAACTCGTGATTTTTTTTCTCCGAAGCTAGAGAATTTAGAGTACTGTACAGTATTCTTATTTCTATTTGTTTTTCCATAAAGTTTTCCTTATTGTTTCTCTTCTATACCACGATATAAATTAAGTTACGCTGGACATTAGTGAGTGAGAAGTGAAAATGATGTGTGGTGGTATGCAGTGAGAGGATTTGAGTCTCTTTCTGTACCAATAGAAACTTCGATTTATATTCAAGTTTCAATATCCTCCAAGTTTCATGAGGAAGATGTCACTCATTTTACTTAAGTTTAGATGTTTCGACTGACTGACTGACTGATTATTATTATTATTATTATTATTATTATTATTATTATTATTATTATTATTATTGTTTCATTAATCCTATTATTATCATTATTATCGTTGTTGAGAAAAAAAAAGAGCTGAAACTGTAATATTTTTACCATTTATCTCTTTCTTCTCAACTACTGTCAGTCAAAAGCTTTCATACAAGTAACTAATCAATAGAGCGTTCTAAATTTAAACATATATGATGTCGCTACTGATGGTTTACTTGGCGGACTGTCAGAGGCAGATGTGTTACTAATGAGGGAATGTGCAATGGTTCAATATACAGTAATACTCTAAGTCAGATTTATCATCCGAGATAATATAAAGCGTAATGTTTACTATGATACTTTATAATAGAATCATTATTGAAGACAGGGTGATAATTCTTCATGTTAACTTAAAATTTTGTTCCAGCAGGCAATTCTCACTTTATAAGCTATAGTTTTTGTAAATATTTAGCCAGCCTCATGAATGTCTGTCCTGACTGATCAACCAACTAGACAGATGAATTTTCCTTCCTCAGCCCATCACATCAGCTCCTGCGATGTGCCACATAAAGACAGTTTATAGATGACACACATGATTAGGTACAACACATGTGGTTCTTCCTTGGCTTCTAACTTAGTCCAAACTAACCTAACCTACCTTGTCTTTAACCCAACTTAACCTAACCTACCTTGTCTTTAACCCAACTTAACCTAACCTACCTTGGCTTCTAACCTAACTTAGCCTAATCTAACCTTGCTTCTAAATCTTAACTAACCTACCTTGGATTGTAATCTAATGTACCTTGTCTTCTAACCTAACCTAACCTAACCAATCTCACGATCTAACCTATCCTAACTTAACCTACCATTAATTCTAACCAAAGCTAACCTAGACTGCCTTGGTCTTTAACCTAACTCTAAGAACCCTCAGACTACTCAGTGGAAGTTAATTTCAATCGTTATTACGTATACCAAGAATAACAGAAACTCGTGGTTTCTGAAAGAAAAAGAGCTTTAACTTTCCAACGGCTCTTTACAGTTTATTTTCAAAATCAATCCCGAATGTATAAATAAAGGTAAAAATATACCAACAGGTAAATTTCCATCATTATCCCAAAGTTGGTTGTGGGTGACGCCTATATCTGGTTCGTGCTAGTTGTCACAAGTTTGACAGCATCACTGCGTCATGCGTCATTACTTCTCACCCACTCTCCGTTTCCCGCCTTCAACACTCAGGGTTCTGTTTAGTTAACTATTGATTATGGATTAGTACTACCAGTTAACAGTGCAATTTTCTGGCTAATCTTTCCTCATTTTTATCTTCGTTATGGTATATATTCTTGATAGACAAAATATGAACTTGTTGTCCAGTAGAGTATACAGGTATATTACAATAAATACTCAAGGAATATATATATATATATATATATATATATATATATATATATATATATATATATATATATATATATATGTGTGTGTGTGTGTGTGTGTGTGTTGAAAATACAAAGAGAGCAAAAGAAATTAATATAGCTTCTAATATTACATGTATGTATGTCAACCAAAGACGCATCAGCCCACTCTGTTTCTCGTACTGGTAATTTTACCTGACAATACTTGGTAAAGGAAGGCTGTATATAATGGTGAGTGTGAGTGGTGGATCTATTTTAGGCCGTATCACTGTCAGGATAAATATTAAACAAACCAAAGGTAACACTTTTATAATATTAAATTTTCATTGTTATTTAAGGTCATGAGAAGTTTCCAAATGCTGGTATATTTGCTTAAATAATGAAGAAAATTATACTAATGAATTGGAAACTTAACTACAACCACAGCTGCCACTAGATTCTCACAATGCATCTTTGGTTGACTGTACATGACTGGCGGCGTCCAGTTACTGCTTGCGGGTGGCGCCGACGGTGGCTATTTCTGTAATGAAACAATAAACGTACTATATTATACGGGTATCAATGTTTCTGATATTCTTGGAGGAGTTTTATACAGGAACATTATTAAAACTATACGAGTGAATGGCTGGTCTTAAAGTGACTCTAAATTTATCATTGATGAGAGAGAGAGCCTGGCGTCAGCAAAGTCAGTTAGTTAACGAGTAGACTGGTGTCACCTGCAGGCCGTCACCACCCAGGGAGGCGGCCGTTTCTAGGGGTGACACAGATCTTATGGAACACCGAGAAAGAAAGAAAAAAGTATGTACAGATAAAGACAGAGGTGGAGGATTTAAAAACAAGTTAGTAAACGCTGAGAGACAGGATGATGGAATGTTATAAAAGGATAAACAATATAACAAATGCATATATAGATTTGTTTCGTAGTTTAATAGTAAAGAGGAACACCAGGGAAATTATAAACATCTTGAGTGTTGAGTTATTATGCTTACGTTTCGGACCATCCAGCGTCAGAGCAGAGCCTAGTTGTAGTAGTTGAATAAGGGTGCGCCAATTCCGTAGACTTGCTATGTTAGGGATAAAGTTCTCAAGTTAAGTATAATTATACATTCATAAAAATGAAATATAGAATTAAACAATATTTAAAAAACACAAACATTGAAATCAGTAAACACAAAGTCGGGACAAAAATCAAAGGGTTATTTCGTTGATTAAAAGAACCAGTTGGTGGTACAGCGGTAACGAGCATAACTCACCACGAAATGTGAAAGTGGCTGACATCTTTAAGAGACATCTGCTTTGGGCCAAGGATTCTGTTAAGAGTTTTGCCGATATAAGTATCAGTAAATCTCTTAGGAAAACCATTATCAAAGAGCAAAGAGATATGGTTGGAACATACATTAAAAGCTCCGTAGGTGAAGACTGAGGGTACGTACTAAGTTTCGTTTGAAACCAATAGGGATAAAATGATAAATGTTGTAGTTAGCCTAGTGAAAGTAAGTTGTGTATACAGAGTCGCTTTGAAGCTATTTTGGTGACGATGGATATCAACATCAAGGAAGGGTTAAAAGTTGTTGTACTTCTCTAGTGTTTGGTAATAAAACCTGTGTTTGGTACAATACTGTATATGACTGTGGTACTATAAATGTGTGTGTGTGGTGGGGGGGGGTAAAAATGTATGAATGTGGTAATGTGTGGGAGTATCAAAGCTGTCAAAGTGGTACCTAAAGTGTGCATAGTAATAAATGTGTGTGTGTGTGTTGAAATGTTGATTATGGGGACACGAGGAGGTGGAGGATGAGAGAAGATGGAATGGACCCCGTGGAGAGAGAGAGACTTATAAATTGTGTGGCCATCAACGGCAGTTTTTTATCAGCCAAAATGGGAAGGAACATCACTGAGGTTTCTGTAAAGTAGTGACTGTGCTGCCATCTCTAGTCTAACGAGGGATGACGTTCTCCCTATTTACAGTACATTACAGGGGAAATTTAACTGCCAAAGATATTCACCGGACGACTTGTAAAATTTGAGACTAAGCTGATGACTTACTAAATATAGGAGGTATAGTTAGTAGTTCTTGAGACAGTTTTAGGGATGTAAATTTTCCATAAACAATATCCACGTTGTTGGGATGTGAAAGCTTGGAATGATGAGTGTTGGGGGGGGAGGGGGTGTATATATTGTGTTGTACATACTTGGCTTTACTCACGGAAGCTTGGCACACGTGAACTCATTCATAAAACAGTTTAAAGTACCTGTGTTATTACAAAGTTCAAAATACAACACCTGAGCCACACTTGCTTTGTTTATGTTTACCCTTTGTTCCCGCGTAAACATTAACAGCTGACTCCAGATTTTCTCGAAATTGATAATTACATCGTTAGGCCTTTTATGGTGGAGAGAGTTCGGTCAGTACCGCACTTACAATGTAGGCTATCAAGGGAGTTTTTCATAAGTAATGCTCATTAAACCTGTCAATTAGTGGCATAAAATATAAAAAGTGTATACATACGTCAATTAAATATTTCCTATCAGGCGAGGAGAAATGGTAATCACTTAACACAAAGATAAATGCCTGAAGGTAATTGCAAATACATGTTTTAACCTCACCCTAGGCATCTCTATCCACAGATCTCACCCCTGGCCAATGTAAATAACATTATTAGGAATCAAGCAGATAACAGTTTAAATCAGAAAATATTCAGAAATTCAGGAACCCGAACCAACACCTATGAAGGGCCAGATTGTGTGTCAGATCACGTCCCAGTATTGAGTTTAGTGAGGCTAATACATAAAAAAAAATAAAAAGAAAAATTATGGATAAAATCAATTGGTATTTAGGGAAGCTCAAGACAGAGGCAAGTACAGGATATGAAAATGAAACCGATAATAGATTTTCATTATTGTTAGAGGTAGAACAAGAGCCAGGGCAACACTGGAGTAATTACAACGTGAAGGTAACAGCGACAATCAGGTGTGTGTGTGTTTGCGATTCAGTAACGTACAAAAAAGTTTATACAATAGTACGTTGGAGGTACGATAGCTCCTGGCACCTCCGAACAGCAAGTAAACAGACTGGTAACAAGATTTTTCACTAAAAAGAAGAAGAAGGGAAAGAAGAAACTCGACAAAAAGAAAAAAAGAAGAAAGAAGATTAGTAACCAAGAAGAAAGAAGAAAATAAAACTGAAGACAAAACAACAGGTAGACAAAGAGTGTTAATTAATCAAGTCAAACAAAAAGTATCCTCGATAAGGTATGGTGAAGAACGACCCACCCTTACTAGAACGGGATTTATTCATCACAGCCCAGAACAAAACACAACATTTGGCGACACTTAAACTTTCTTCCATAGGGCCTCGTCCGCCTACGAATGAGTCGTGCTTCGAGAGTTTCCTTTCTCTCCCCTAACATACCCTCCCCGCTCTCTCTCTCTCTCTCCACGTCTGTGTGTTGGGGAGGGGGTGGAAGTGAGGGGGGGGGGGTGATAGACGGAGGAAGAGAGGGTAAATGGGAAGGAGGATGGGATAGGGCGAGGAGAGAGGAAAGATAAGGTAGGGGATGGAACGACGGTCGACGGATATAGGGAAAGGAAGTGGGGAGGGAGACGAGATCCACTGGGGGAAGGGGAAAGACGGGGGTAAGGTAAGGACGGGGGGTGGGGAGGGAAGAGGGATGGGAAGGACGTGGGGGAGGGGGGAAGCGCCTGGCAACAGAAAAAAATATATATCTTTCAATTTTGCAAATGTTGGAAAAGTGGCGAGGAAACGACAACAAATCAATGTCTGGCGGACTTAGCATCACTGACATGTTAGGATGGATCTGGCAGGAACTTCTGGAGTGGCTGGGTGAGGGGGGACGTATATCTGTTGGGGGGTTGACGTGTGAGGGGAAGGGAGGGGGTAGGGAGGGAAGGGGAGGAGGTTGGGGGATATATTTGTGTGTAAGGAAAACTTGTACAATGTGTTGTAGGGCAAGATGAAGAGGTGTGATGCTGTGTGTGTGCAAACGATGTGACACTGTGTGTGTCTTCCGTGTATAGTTATATATATATATATATATATATATATATATATATATATATATATATATATATACATATACAGTATATATATATATATATATATATATATATATATATATATATATATATATATATATATATATATATATATATATATATATATATATATATATATATATATATATATATATATATATATATATATATATATATATATATATATATATGTGTGTGTGTGTGTGTGTGTGTGTGTGTGTGTGTGTGTGTGTGTGTGTCTACTATTTACATAATGCTTTACGTTACATTCTCAATAATATACTTAGTACAAAAAATAACTAAGGACCTAACGATATCTTGATATATTTTATTAAGTTAGTTTAGGTTAGGTTAGGCCATGTCAGGTTAGGTCAAGTAAGGTTAGGTTAGGTCAAGGCAGGATAGGTTAAGTTAGGTTAGGTTAGGTAAAGCTAGGTGAGGTTAAATAAGGTCAGGTCGAGTTACGTTAGGTTATTAAATCAAGTTAGGTCAAGTCAAATTAGGTCAGGTTAGTTTGGTTCATGTCATCTTTCATAAATGACTCCAAGCTGTAGTCTCAATCATCGGTGCCTGTAAACAAAGGTCCGACACTTTTATTTGTGAGTACTGTACTGGATAACTACCATAGAGGATCGGCACAAACAACCCGAGAACATATAGAGTGGAGGACTGTGGTCGCCAACCCTCAGATATGAAGGCGGGCGATACTCTAATTGATTGATAACAACCTCAAGCCCTTCACAAATTGCATGTCGTTCAGCGTGGATGAGGTGTTGTTACTAATTCTTTTATAAACTGTTTCATCTGCATATCATTGATATATTTCCTTATGAAAACATCACATCTCGCGTAACTGTTACTTAACACTGACCCATCACACTATTATATTATATTGAAATGAAATACACACCGACGCACATAAAACACCAAACACACACACACACACCCACACAAAACACCGACACACACACACACGCCCACTTACACACCCACCCACACAGACACAGCCACTTAACACACCCAACAAAATTATCTACTTGACATACAGTATATACATCATTAACTCTTCTCGTGATTCAAAGTTGTGCAACCATGAGGCGTCGAGGTCACGAATCTCGGCCAGACTTCCTCTACTTACAGCCATTTTTCCTTTTCCCAGTAACATGTAATTTGGGGGAGAGGGTGAGAGAGTGTGACGGGTTGTGGATCAGACGGTCGCTTTAGTGTTTCTTACAATTGCTTTTTTTTTTTAACCCCAAAACAGTAACTAAAAGATGGTAAGTGATAGTTTTGTATGATTTTTTTATGGTTTATTTTGTGAGTTTAAAATGAGGTGCAGGGAAAGTGATTTAGAAATTATAGTGAATTATTATTATTATTATTATTATTATTATTATTATTATTATTATTATTATTATTACAGTGGTATTGCATTACCTTCTAGATGCAAGCAGAAATACTCTCTCCCACTCGACAAAATTGAACGTTAATAAAAATACACACTGATCTGATGCTGAAGAAATATGAAATTATTAAATGATGAAAAAAGAGAAATTATTGAAATATATTACTGAAGGTTCGTCTGAATTTATGTCCCCGGTCAAACTTCTGCCGGTGTCAATTTCTACAGTTTATTAAAAACACACACAAAGGATTTCGGATATCAAGACGCGGCAGACAAACACTCAGTCCGCAACAAACATGAACTAACCCACCATACTAACAGGTCCTCCTCCACCCTCATACTCCACGTTGATCCTGCCTCTAGTGACACTCAGCCTCCACCTTAGCTTCACGTCTCGACTCTGTGTACTGGGCGTCGGGAGGAATAATCTAATATTACCATAAACCCTCACGACGTCCAAGAGGCCAGTGGCAGGCGTCCCCGAGCTCCGGGTATTATTTACTTCATCCTGTAGTTACGTTGGCGTCACGTTGGATAATTTCGAAGCCGTTCTGTACATGACATTTGTATAAGTCGGACTACTTAGATACGTTGTCAGGTTTTTATATTCAGAGGAAAATAATTTTTACGCTGGAACCTTTGAAGATTCTGAGCCTTGTGCTACTGACGACTGGAATAATTCATCCACCTCGAAAGACCTCCTGGACTCAGACGCGTCTAGACAGACGAAGAGGGAGAGAGAAAAAGAAAACGCAAAAAAAAAGGAGAAGAGAAGTAGGTGTCATCATGGTACTTCGTCGTATAAGTGATGGAGAGGCAGCAGCGGCCAGCCAGCCATCGGGGTTCATGACTGTCTGATGGGCAGATCACCGACGCTGAAAGGTCAAGTGGAGGAGGGAGGGAAGTAGTAGGGGGGTGGCAGGTGGTGAGAAGGAGGGGGTGGAAGAGAGAGAGAGAGAGAGAGAGAGTATGTTGGGGTTGCTGGAGGAAAGGAGGCAGGAGGTAGTTAGCAAGGGAGGGAGGGAGGGAGGGAGGGAGGGGAGAAGCAAGATGGGGGAGTACATATACTGTACGCTTCCCCTTACAATGTCACACAGATATATGACCACACCTCCCTTACAAGGTCACGCTGACATATGACCACACCTCCCTTACAAGGTCACGCTGACATATGACCACACCTCCCTTACAAGGTCACGCTGACATATGACCACACCTCCCTTACAAGGTCACGCTGACATATGACCACACCTCCCTTACAAGGTCACGCTGACATATGACCACACCCCCTTACAAGGTCACGCTGACATATGACCACACCTCCTTACAAGGTCACGCTGACATATGACCACACCTCTTTATAAGGTCACGCTGACATATGACCCACACCTCCCTTACAAGGTCACGCTGACATATGACCACACCCCTTACAAGGTCTGACATATGACCAACCTCCCATAAGGTCACGCTGACATATGACTACACCTCCTTACAAGGTCAGACATATGACCACACCTCCCTTACAAGGTCACGCTGACATATGACCACACCTCCTAAGGTCACACAGACATATGAATCAACACAATGGCAAAAATACTCACAAAACACATTAGTTGATTCCCATTATTTCGTATTTATTTATTTTTTATCTGTAACCATGAGATGAAACATTAAGACAGCAGACAGCCTAATGTTGAGAGAACCCCCCCAGAGAGAATTCGAATCAAAGTAAGAATTAAATCTGTAAAAATCTTGATAAAGTGTTTTCTCATGAGGTGATGAGTATCGAGAAGCAAATGTAGTGATGGTTTTCTTTGAGATGGAAAGTTTACTAGACATGAAGGGCAAAGACGTTATTGGTGAGGAGATCTCATGAAAAATATCAGCTAAAGGAAGTAAATCATTATAGTGTGGCCCAGTGTAAGGAAACAGAGAAGTAAAAACAAATGAATACATAAACATCGCTAATAACATTAAAATTGTCACTCCAAGTATACAATCTAGTGTCCTTATCGTAAACAATACATTTTATATACCACCATAATCATGTACCATCACCACAGTCATGTACCACAATCACCTCATCTACCACCATCATCATGTACCACCATCACCTCATCTACCACCATCATCATGTACCACCATCACCACAGTCATGTACCACCATCACCACAGTCATGTACCACCATCACCTCATCTACCACCATCATCATGTACCACCATCACCTCATCTACCACCATCATCATGTACCACCATCACCACAGTCATGTACCACCATCACCACAGTCATCTACCACCATCACCTCATCTACCACCATCATCATGTACCACCATCACCTCATCTACCAGCGTCACACGGCTCCATAATCACAAAGGTTTTCAGAATCCCATTGAAAATGTGTGCAGTAGCTCCTTGTAGTATGACCTCGACAGACAGACAGATAAATAGATAGTGTTTGGTAGTAATAATGATGATGATGATGATACGTTATTTGTTTGTTTGTGTGTTTGGTTTGGGCGTTTCAGCTGCTAAGGTTGTTGGCACCGTTCAGTGACTCAAATAATGTGAGACAAGAAGCCATTAGACGCTCCCGCTGGTATACTGTAGAGTACTGGTGCGTCATTAACAACCTAAGATCAAACGCCCATCGGATCCTCACTTCCTCCCACCGACATAGAGAGTTTCCACTATACTCTCTTTTAATGGGGCTCTCTCAGTCATTGAGGCTAAGGCCAACTGTGCGCTCTGCTGGCTGGCTCTCATCTGTGTAGGCCGAGTCAGGAGTTTCGTCGGATCAGATTCCTTCGACTTTGTTTTGTTTCCGGTGAGTCCATGCCTGTTGGAGGAGGCAGATTGTAAATGTGAGATGATATTATTATTATTATTATTATTATTATTATTATTATTATTATTATTATTATTATTATTATTATTTTCAATGTGAACGAACTACGTGTCAGTGTTTGTTGTTGTTGTATAGATGGTGTGTGTGTGTGTGTGTGTGTGTGTGTGTTGGGAGGTGGGGAGAGGGGGAAGTGGAAAACCTGCTGCTGCTCTCTCTCTCTCTCTCTCTCTCTCTCTCTCTCTAGCTTCTTATCTTAGGTCTTGGTGAGCGTATTTTAATTGCAAGGTATTCTTCCACGATGGTTTTCTTGTCTTTTTGGTTTATACATACTCGTATATTGATCACCACCACAGCCACCACCACCAATATGAACAGTATTAACATCATCACCACCATCATCATCTCAAACACCATTCAGCATTAACACCATCACCACCATGAACAACAACACCATTGCTATCAACTTCATGACCACCACAATAACCACTAAGGGCCTACCATCACCACCGCCGCCACCACCATCGGTGTTTCGGTTGAGCAGCTTATGACGGATGCCTTCTTCATCTTTAATTAGGGAATTTATCATCGGATAAGCAGAGGGGGGGCTGCGCCGTCAGTAATTGAGCCATACAATGTTTTAGTGGAATTGAAAAATTCACGCATCTTGTGTTGATCTGCATTTTTTTGCGTTTCACGCTCTTTATTTTTCCACCATTCGCTCTTTAGATGGCGAAGTTCGCGCTGGGCCGCCGCTTTCTTCTCGTGGAAGGTATCAGCTTTGGTTCGAGACTGAGGGTTGTTGTGCCAGTCAGTGAAAGCAGCCTGTTTACCGTCGACGAGTACATTGATTTTCGGGTCATTTTCATCAATACTCATACTCGATTCCAAGTGGCAGCAAAATAGTAGTAGTAGTATTATGTGTATGTGTGTGTGTGTGTGTGTGTGTGTGTGTGTGTGTGTGTGTGTGTGTGTGTGTGTGTGAGTGGGAGAAGTGAGTGGGTTTTAAGAGGTCCCTGTTTACCTAGTGTCAGTTTATGCACGTTTTATAAGGCTATTAGAGCAGCGACTGGTCGATCTAAGGCCCGAAAATATTTACGGGAGAAATTCGTTCGTTTATAATGGACTGTATACACGGATATATACATACATACATACACAGACAATATACAGTTGGACGTATATTATTAAGTGTACACACACATAATTATATTAACAAGTGCACACCCACACATGCACACTCACGGATGTACACACAACCTTATATTAACACACACACGTACACACACACACACGTACACACACACACGTACACACACACACGTACACACACATACATACATACACAAACACAAACTTATATTAACACACACACACACACACATAGAAGAAACAGATAAATAAGTGTAAACTCATATGGTTAATATCCGTAAACGTTCCTCCTAACACTACCCACCACTTCCCTGCTGTAAGTGCTATCGACAACCCCACAACTACATGCATTACACAGTCAACCTTATCTCTGTTCAGTACTCCCAGAACCATTAATTATCTTCGTATAACAAGATCATTTTCAACTCCTGATTATTAATACGATAATACACTGTCATTCAATACATATATACTTTTTGAATACAATTAACATGTAGATATACTTAATAGAAACCCAAAACCTGTTACTCCTCCTCCTTGCTTTATGTTAGTCTTCCTCACAACTATACTCACACCTCACAGGAATTCGGTCTCAACAAGGAGCAGTACTTCAGGTATGGGACGCCCCTCTAATACTTCCTTGCCCCTTCTCGACAACCATCAGCCTGGAGATGTTTCTACAGTTTATCAATCAATCATTCGTCTTACACTACCTTCCCCCTTCCTGTACGTCGTTCACTATCCTCATTCTACCACGCCTTTAACCAATCAGTTTTCAGATGAAATTCAATCTATCATCCACAAGCCTGACAGTAACCCCAATCTTCACTCGTCTACCGTACAATCATTTCTCTTTTTAAGCTGTCAGTGTTTTTGTGTGTCCAGTTGTCATTTTTTACACTGCGTTGATATCTCACATTATGATTTATTCCTTACTATCATCACAATCATCATCCCCCATCATCACCACCACCATCATCATCGCCATCATCACCACCATCACCATCGGACAATCACCTCTGCGAACACAACTACACATAATGACTGTCACACTTCTCTCAGCCAACAACTTTCTGCCAGGAGCTACACGAGTATGTTGCGTGTCCTCATAAACCTGTTATTGACAGACATTAACTTGACCATGTTTACAAAAGTTCAAAAGATAACAATGATGAATGAGATTACTTATATTCACAAAATATCTTAGAGTACAAAGTAAGTTTATTTAATACCTAAGTTCAAAAGGTTGTATTATGGTCAGCTATATTACCTAAGTTCAGTGGACACCTCAGCCGCAAGGGGTTGATCGTAAACCAAGACTGAGGCATCATGGGCCGTGTTCCCTGTCTGGTTAGTTGGTAATAAGGTGAGATGCAGCTGACAGCAAACGACACGGACGCCCAGGCTGCCACCACTACCCTGTTTTAAAGAAGAGCTCCCCCCCCTCTTACCCTATGCTGGAGAGAGGAGTATAAATTGTACGTCTTAGGAGGTGGTTTGTCTGCCTTACACTAGTTTAAGAGCTGCTGGATATATGAGGTAGGAAGGGCGTGTAACAGAGAGAGGAGTCACTGTCGCCGGTCTGAGAGCGACTGAATGATGAACGGGGCCCACACTCACACATATAATATACGTAGTGAGTGACTTGGGAGGAGGCCACCGGCACCTCACCTCCCTACCAGATTTATGCTCTCCATGTTCATGACAGGAAACACACACACACAAACACAAACACACACACACACGCACACACACAAACCGAACAGGCTAGTTAATTAATTACACACCCACATCATTCAGCTTCCCGCAACCATGCCCACCAACACTAGGCTCGTTTCAATTAAGGTAATACCTCCTGGTGTATTCAAAAACATCACACTTCTTGTATGAAATCAATGGAACAATGAGCGCGTCTACGGTTGTCCTGAGGGCAGAGAACACAATTGTGGAAACTAAAAATGACACATAGACTCCAAATATAAAGCATTAAACCCTGGGGTACGATGACAACTTTTCGAGCACAATGATTTAGACCCTTGAGTATGATGACAACCACTTGATAAAGTAACCCCTCAAGTATGATGATTTAACCCATTGAGTATATGACAACCTGTCTAGTACGATGATTTAATCCCTTTGGGTACAATGACTTAACCCCTTGAGTATGATGACGATGACTTAAAGGGTTATGTCATCGTACTCAAGGGGTTAAGGAATCGAGATAATAGCAGGTATATATATCATCTTGTGAGACGTGAAAACCAAGAGTGTATCCCAGGAGGCATAAAAAGACCCAGGGAAAGAAAGGCCAGCTGCCAGATAGTTACATGAGACCAGGAATCTGTTGACACGCTCAGTGGATGTGGAAGGTTCAGGACAAAAGGCTGTGGGGTTATATGGATTGCGTCTTCATCCAGCAATACACTGATATAAGCTGATGATGATTATATACTGTACACTCGTATATAATTTTAGGCCAGAAAAACAGAACGTCCTTCACAGCTAACCACTAATTTTATGCCATGAAGATCGTCGGGGGTGACACAGCTGATATGACTTTCACCAAAAATAAGATTATGAAAGTCTATGGTTTGAGGCCATTACTGTATATCAGTGGTTCACAGCCAGGGTTCCCGGAACACAAGGATTCCGCGAAATTTTATAATAATAATAATAATAATAATAATAATAATAATAATAATAATAATAATAATAATAAAAATAATAATAAAAGCTCACCAACTTTTAAGTCATGAATGGTAGTCTTGTAACTTGAGTTTGGTTTTAAGATAAAAAACTTAAGGAAAGCTGTTATTTTCCTTGAGGAGGAAAAAAAATATAATGGGGATAATTGGGTTCCAGAAAATATTAACTGTGGCTGACTGGGTTCCTTGGCCAAGAAGACGTTGGCAACCACTGATTATACGGTGCACCTTTGCAGGTCACTTCTTAGATGTTGTTCGTAGGAAAAGGCCTTTTAAAGTTAAAATCGACAGCGATGCTGATCTTTAGTAATCCAGTAATGGACTGTGGCTACCATATGGTGCTGCATCATGCGTGTGAAAGACACTACCTCATCACCACACTGCTCACCCACCCAACCTAACTCTTAAGACTCAAGCCCACGTTGATCTGTGTGGGTGTCTTGATTGGAAGATGTGCCACATGTGGTTGCCTTAACCAATCACCAAAGTCGTCTACCGTTTAACCTGACCGTTGTGACCAATCATGGACCAGTAAGAGTTGCGAGGATTTCAGGATATTCAATGTTATTCCACGGGTTTCAAACGGTGATTCTGTTCACATTATATTTTCAAGAAAATACACTATCTACAGACAAGCTTGTGTGTAACATGAATATATGAACATAATCAATATATACAAAGGGAGTGTAAATACAGCCCCAACGCGATGGAAAACTGTGAACGCGGTGTCCGAAACTAAATGAAAAAGTGCGCGGGTTAGTGGGAGACGTGGTGGAGTGTGGCGGCGCCAAGCCTCCTCCTCCACACTCGGGGATCGGCCTTATAACCTGAAACCCTCGTGGCCGTCGTCGATACTCCCAGCACCTGCAGGGGTCTCGCACGTGTCTCAGTCCCGCTTCTCACGCGTCAGAACCTGCCACGGCCACCAGAGATCTCCTGAAGACTTTCTTGAGGTTAGGAAACAAGAAGTAGGTGAAGTGAGAGTCGGTGAAGAATCGTCTCACTAGAGGTTTGGTAAAGAGCTTTGCAGTTCGACAGGGCCGAATATTCTGAACCTTTTAGACTTCGAGGTTTTACCATTCGCACCAGAAGACGCAAGACTTCGATAGACCTAACAACCTCATCTCCAGAGATCTCAGTTTTTCACACTCTCTTCCGGGCTTCATCCTCTCCAGGACCCTAGAGTCACATATCTTCGAAAGATCTTCGCTTTTTCCAAAGCCCCTGAGAGTTTCAAATCTTCTGTTGTTTTTAAGGCTCTAGAACACTCGTAGATCCTGTCAACTCGAAGGTTTCCTTTTGCCCAAAGGTTCACTCAGACAATGTCGCAGATCTTTGGTTCGCTAAACCTCAGAAAGGTTTCAGGTTCGAGGACCCCCCTGCAGAGTCGCGCTATGACCCGCCCCAGAAGTTCCACTGTGCTCCTGCTCGTCTTCCCCCTCGTTCTGCTCTGCTCCCCTCCTGCCTCAGGTAAGTTTCTTAATCAACCGTTAAGTACGACACAGCGTATGCGATTTTAGGTAATTAGGATGACTAACCTCTGTAAACCATTTCAGGTAAATACCACGAGTTACTTGTAGTCAAATGATTTATCCACATAGCAAAAGTTATAAACACTAACTATGGATCACCTGAAGATTAGCCCCTCTAGCTTATTTCACTAAGATTAACCAACCTAACGCTAACACCCCCAAGGAAGAGTTCGGGTGTTAGATAATCTGGTGAAATAAGCTGGGGGCTAACTTCAAGTGATTCATATATATATATATATATATATATATATATATATATATATATATATATATATATATATATATATATATATATATATATATATATATATATATATATATATATATATATATCAGTGACATCAACGTGAAACAAATAGGATGAGGCAAGTGCGATGTCTCGTCCATATACGCCATGTAAAGTATGACATACAAAGAGGTCAAACATGTACACAGTACAAACACACACACAAGTTAAAAAGACACAGTACAAACACACACAGGCTAAACATGCGGACACCAGACAAGTAAACACTATAAATTAGGCACAAACACACATCAGACAACACCCAAACGTCATAACAACAAACACCTTCACATCATACACATAAGATTAAAGGCGAAGTAAAACATACTCAAAAACAACAAAGAAATCACGAACAGATTAAACAAATATCCACGCAAAAAAAAACACCCTCGTGTAACAAGGATGGCCGGCCCAAGGGCCACCTAGGCGTGAATTTGTTTAAGGTGTAGAAGCTGTCGCCAACACACCAACCACACCCTCAGTTAACGAGTTGCATGACCCAGTGTCAAGGAATAGTCCGAGAAGACCGGACAATTCGCCAACTGCACTGGCTAACCATTACCCCGGAATACAATCCGCAAATCGATTAGCATCCAGGTTCCCAATTACTGCTGGGTAGACAGAGGCAAATGGCGTAAAGAAACTTGCCCATAGTTTCACCCTGCCCGGGAATCGAATCCGGGTCCGATCGCTTGCGAGGCGAGCATGCTGCAAAAAAATACTGTATACTGTTATTCACCTACACATGGTAAACAAACGCTGTATGTGACCTAGCAGGACACCCTCACACACACACAAACAGCTTCAATACGCCATAAAAATTATACATGTATGCGAGAGAATTTACATACCGACGCAACATACATCCGCATACATACATGTACACACAGACAGGGTAATGGTCAGCAAAGAAAAATTATATAAATTATATACAGCTCATACAAACGTTATTATCCGCCTCCTATTCTTACACACACACACACACACACACTTATATACTCACTTATACAACGATGCAAATGCACATAAGCATGCACACAAACATCAATATTTCTTATTCTATCACACACACACACACACACACACACACACACACACACACACACACACACACACACACACACACACACACACCACCTAGTTAACATTACATATTCATCAGCGTGGGAGGGTGTTAGTAAGTCAAAGTCAGGGTCCAGGCAGTCGGCAGTGTGGCGACATAAACACTCAAGCTCACATGAAACACATCCACTGGAGCCAAATATATTGATGAAATGTCTATACGAGTTATATTGTGTTATAGATGTATCTTGTCATGGTACTCCCTCCCTCCCCCCCCCATACCTTTTATTTATCGTCTCAACCAAAATATCCCTCGATGACGCTATGCTATCCTCTCATTGACGCACATCACTGTTTCTCCTAGACGTTCATTCCCCACCCCTATAGTCCATTTACCTTTAGTTCCTTTCTCACCCCCATCTTCTTGGTCTATCCCTCTTCCTCCTACTACCATATTTTGCCTTCATTCCCTCATCTAATTTCTGTTGTATAGAGCCTCACTAAAACCTAATCTGCTTTTTCTGTGGCAGGATATTTTATTCTCTTTCACAATTCTTTATTTAGCTACAGTATTTCTTAAGCCTGTATTGTAATCATCCTTCAAAAAAAAAAGTTATTTCTGTCGTATCTAATTCGTTACTTCCTCTGATCCCCTAAAGTCCATCTTTCTCATCCCTATAATTAATGTCGTCCTCAAGAATTCTCCCGTATCTCATAATTTTTGCCGCTATTATTATTTCTCTCTTGATAGATTTCTCTGTGTACCTATTAGTTCCCTTTTCTCCACTTCTCTTTATCTCCTCAATCAAGATAACATTCATATCTCCCGGTTTCCCTTCTCTGATTCCTTTCATCGATTCACTTTCATTCACATTTAACTATCAACTTTCTCCAGACCATCGTTCTTCTTCCAGATCCATTCACTAACAATGATAAGCTGTCCCCCCCCACTACACCAGAGACCTTCACCAGTACCATCTAACTTACGTCCCACCCCTCAAGCAGTCCTTTTGCTCTCTCCGACTGATTCTCCCCTATATTTCACTCGCCCTTTATAAAATCCGTTCTGCACATATTCATTATATTTACCCATATACTAAGTGTTGTTTTATCTAAAGTTGAATGCTAATTAACTACCATAATAACGTTAAAATACAGGGTCAAGTCTCTCACTCCTGATACACATGTTAAGTCCTTGAGTATATAAATAAAAGTTATCCCAGAACGTCGTGTTTTTTTTAGAAAAGATCAACTTGATCTTTTGATGACAACAACTTGACGTCTTGGGTATAAACTTTCACCCCTTTTGAACCCATTAAGTATAACAACTTGACCCATTGAGTACAATAACATGAACCACTGAGTACAATAACTTGAACCATTGAGTACAATAACATGAACCACTGAGTACAATCACTTGAACCATTGAACATTACAACTTGACCCCGTGAGCATTACATGTTAACTTCTTAAACGTAACAATATATTGACCTCTTCAGTATCACAACTTGACCTCTTCAGTATCACAACTTAACCTCTTCAATATCACAACTTGACCTCTTCAGTATCACAACTTGACCTCTTCAGTAACACAACTTGACCTCTACAATATTACACCGTGACCTCTACAATATTACACCTTGACCTCTTCAGTATCATGACCTAAGGACCTACACAAGAAAGTCTATCAAACACTAACAGACTTGACCAAAGAAATCGACTCCTTGAAATCATAACTCGACAAGGGCAGGAAGCATGAGGATACCAATACTTTTATCTAATTACATTAATGAGGTAAACTGAGCGCTGTCTGGGTTCAGTGGCTCAGACTTACAAGTGTTTTATGGGTTTAGTTTGTGGGAATGATGCTACAGTAATGATTCTCTTATCGGTACTGACGTGGCGGGTGTGTTTGTGTGAGGAATTATTTCATCGATGTAGTCGAAACCGAGACCGAAGCCGAGACCGAGACCGAAACCGAAACCGAATCCGAAACCAGGACCGAAGCTATTCAATTGTTATTAATTCTCACCACTATTGTTATCAGTACTGTTATTATTATAATTATCGTTGTCATTATAACGTTTATAATCACCTTAGCTAATGCTGTATCATATCAACGAAAAATGCCTCCCTAACAAGGTGACCGGGAAAAAAGCCTGGGAAAATATTAATAAAAAAAAAATATACCGTTAAAAAAAAGCAACAAAAAAGAAGAAAAAAGTTCGAGATTAACAAACAGCTGAAGTAATGATGAAGATTTTATAAAAGTTAATCTAAAAGAGAAATCCATCAAATATTCAAATTTCGTAAAGGTACAAATTTTTGCTATTTACGGGTCATATAACATTACAATGATCAGACTATAGTTAATAAACTGTCTGATGTTAATGTGTTTTAACTATGTATGATAAAATATTAGCATTGTTTGTTATTATGTTCGCTTTGTAAATGTGTTAGCTTTGTTAAACTGTTAGCTTCGTATGTTAATGTATTAGCTTTGTGTGTTATTGTACTAGCCTGACATGTTAGTTTTGATTCATAACAACTAAACTAAAACTTCCTTCGAGATAATGTTACAAGATTACGTAATATAACAAAGATCTCATAACTCGTGAGATAACAAAGTGACGAGATTAATAAAATTACTTGTAACAGGAAGTACCAGAAGTTTAAGTATGACACACAATCACTACCACAATTCTAAGTATGACACACAATCACTACCACAGGTCTAAGTATGACACACAATCACTACCACAGGTCTAAGTATGACACACAATCACTACCACGGGTCTAAGTATGACCACAATCACTACCACAGGTCTAACTATGACACACAATCACTACCACAGGTCTAAGTATGACACACAATCACTAACACAATTCTAAGTATGACACACAATCACTACCACAGGTCTAAGTATGACACACAATCACTACCACAGGTCTAAGTATGACATGACCACCTACAGGTCTAACTATGACACACAATCACTACCACAGGTCTAAGTATGACACACAATCACTAACAATTCTAAGTATGACACACAATCACTACCACAGGTCTAAGTATGACACACAATCACTACCACAGATCTAAGTATGACACACAATCACTACCACAATTCTAAGTATGACACAATCACTACCACAGGTCTAAGTATGACACACAATCACTACACACACACAATCACGACCACAATTCTAAGTATGACACACAATCACGACCACAATTCTAAGTATGACACACAATCACTACCAAAGGTCTAAGTATGACACACAATCACTACCACAGGTCTAAGTATGACACACAATCACTACCACAGGTCTAAGTATGACACACAATCACTACCACAGGTCTAAGTATGACACACAATCACTACCACAGGTCTAAGTATGACACACAATCACTAACACAATTCTAAGTATGACACACAATCACTACCACAGGTTTAAGCATGACACACAATCACTACCACAGGTCTAAGTATGACACACAATCACTACCACAGGTCTAAGTATGACACACAATCACTAACACAATTCTAAGTATGACACACAATCACTACCACAGGTTTAAGCATGACACACAATCACTACCACAGGTCTAAGTATGACACACAATCACTACCACAATTCTAAGTATGACACAATCACTACCACAGGTCTAAGTATGACACACAATCACTACCACAGATCTAAGTATGACACACAATCACTACCACAATTCTAAGTATGACACACAATCACTACCACAGGTCTAAGTATGACACACAATCACTACCATAGATCTAAGTATGACACACAATCACTACCACAATTCTAAGTATGACACAATCACTACCACACTACCACAGGTCTAAGTATGACACACAATCACTACCACAGGTCTAAGTATGACACACAATCACTACCACAGGTCTAAGTATGACACAATCACTACCACAGGTCTAAGTATGACACACAATTACTACCACAATTCTAAGTATGACACACAATCACTACCACAGGTCTAAGTATGACACACAATCACTACCACAGGTCTAAGTATGACACACAATCACTACCACAGGTCTAAGTATGACACACAATCACTACCACAGGTCTAAGTATGACACACAAAAACACAACAGAAAAATATTCTGTGTTTAACTTACAGTGTTTGTCTCAAGACACTCTTTTACAGTAACAACTATATAAATATGGGCTGTTAACCAAAAGATTGGAGGTTACAGTTCTACCGCTGGTAACTGGTGATAGTAACTTGCAACATATAAGGTTTTGCAAGTTATGTTTTTAATGTGATTTTGAGCAGTCGTTTGATGATGAAAATATATACATAACCCACATTTATACAAGTGTTACTGTCCATATATTTGACAGAGGATAATACACTCTTCATGACCGAGTGTGTGATGACAGGTTCTCATACACACACACGGTCCTGCCAACAGTGCCTCTAAAAGCATGATGGGGAAGAAGAGGACAATAGCAGAGCAGTCGTGCGTCCATGCGTGCAGGAACTGGACGTGTCAGGGGGATGGATTTGTAATATTAACCATTTCAACGAATCCTTACTCAGTGTGCCTAATGTTACGCTTCATAAAATCTCGGAAAATTACACGAATATTAAAAAAAAAAACTTTAAAGAGTCTAAAAAAAATATTGTGTGTGCAATAAGATGTAAATGACGTCATTACTAATACGTTTTTTATGTTATAAAAGTAAGTGTGTGTGTGTGTGTGTGTGTGTGTGTGTGTGTGTGCACGTGGCAGTGAAAAAGTGAGTACAGGGTGTGTGTGTGTGTGTGTACGTGGCAGTAAAAGTGAGTACAGGGAGTGTGTGTGTGTACGTGACAGTGAAGGTGTCAGCAGTAATCACTATATGGTAGACAGTACTGGATATGGACATGGTCGTGTTACTGTTCCTCAGGAGTGCCACTCATTGACCCGAGGCAGGTCAGTTTAACAACGACCTGCTCTTTTTAATTGATCTTGTACTGGAATCACATGTAAACAATCATCTCATGTAAACAAAACATTAAATGGTATTATTTATTTTTATTTTTCACGTACACTCAACCAAAAGAATTGAGTTCTTTAAGAAAACAAAAATGAAGAGAAAGTTTTGTGTTTATGCAAAGAGTTAAGAGGTCGTTAAGAGGTCAGGAGCAGTTGGTACCCCTCGAAAGCATTACGAGACAAACAGACAATCGAAAAAGAAAAGTGCAAACAGTTTCAAGAAAAAGAAGAAAAAAACTTAAGCACGCTAGCATTCACTACTGTACAACGTCACAGTAAAATAAAGTTAACCATCAACTACTGAAGAGATGATTATTATAAAGTACCACTCAACCAATAACCTGAATGATATTATCCATTTATAAGATCCTATTGGATGTAAAGTTTACCCATTTCAGAATAAGGACGCATTGCTCAGGTAATATCTTGCCAAACAGGGGAGAGTTCTGTAAACACTGAGGTGAAAACGTGACTATAATTAAATACACTGGAAGCCACAGCACTACCCCGTTAGCTCGTGGAGATTACGAGCTTCACACCAGGGAACACGAAAACATTACTTTATTTAACATGGATTGAAATAAAAATCATATATGATATTTTTCCAACGAGTGTAATTTGAGAATAGACCAGACAGAAACTTGGTAATGTACTCGTGTTGTGTTTGTCCACTAAGGAACCAGATTACGTTTATTAATGTCATTGTTGTTTTAGACTTGGGTGCTTCAACTGTAAGATGTATTCAGTACCCAACTCTAGTTTTAGTATAATACAACTAAACGTACAAAATATATTCTGATGAGTTATTATATTATGTGGCAGATAGCATCACAAATCACTGAAGGAACACTAATATTTCTGAGCGTCATCAACTAAGATCTCTGTAAATATCAGTTCGTGCTAAACATTAACTAAATAACATGGTATATAAATGTTCCAAATAATAACGCTGTTAAGTCTTGTAATTGCCGACAAAAAAGCTCACTTAATATCATAATACTATCAGCATAATTAATTTAAATATAATTCAATTTTCCTCAAAGAATAATACAAGTCTCTCGTTAAATGTAGACCAACACCTACACGATGCAATTAGTCTAACAGTGGCGGAGGACCACTTTTATATACAAATAATGAGTAATCTATATTCCAATTAATTACAAAACAATAAAACTCGGGAGATTTTTAGGTCAAATCAGTGTTTTCAGAGTACGAGTTCCCGCCTTTTTATGTTAACAGCTTCACTGGAGGAGTAAAAGTCGGACTCTTTCTTTAACTTTGTTTCTGCCATTCTCACCAGAAACCAATATTTTTATTTATTCTATATATGTCATTTGTTCAAGTCGTATTACGTTTATATATTATTATAATTATTATTATTATTATTATTATTATTATTATTATTATTATTATTATTAAAGGAGTAAGGGAAGAAGCACTTGATAATAGTGAAGTAAACAGTCAATCATTACCCGTCTGTGAACGAGTGATTGACAAGTGACACAACAAGAGCGTGGGCCTTTACCTCACCGACTCCCTCCCTTCTCGCACCTCACCACCGACATACTGACTACACCTGAACACAACCTAAGACTTCAAAACAGAGAAACTTACATATAGTTTTCCCCGTAAATAGGAACCCAATGACTCTGGGGCTGGTGAAAGGAGGGAGGAGGAGGGAGACTAAGTATAATGAGGAGTTATATATGTGTGTGTTGGTCTTGGTCGGTCCACAGTGTGTGTCTTATGATGTATGTAACGCATTATAAAGTCAACCTCAACTCATTGAACATTTACGGAATTGTTAAGTAATGTTTTATAACCAAGGTATCAATGGCCAGTCTCTTCGTTTGTCTACCGATAAAATCCTTCCAGTTATTACTTCAATGTTCTAGAATAATTTTTTTTTTAAATATCATACGAAGACATTTATTGCTTTATAAAGAGACCGGTTGATGGCCAAGGTCAAAGGCAGCGTGAATTGGTTGACTCCTCGAGCAACAACTGGTAAAACTTCAAGAGGAATTAATTAAAACTGGTGTAAAGATTCGAGGGACACTCCAGGCGGTGCTAAGACTATTAAGGTTGACAGATTAAAACTTGACTTTCAATCCGAACCTTGGGAACAACGACAGACTAAATGTTGTTTGGTTGACGAATATCCTCAGGGGAAAAAAAATATACGCGGGTTACAAAAAGTCTATGAAAGGAGTTACTATACACATGTTTAGTCTGAGTAGCTTGGCATATTAGCGGGGGTGGGGGGGGGGGTCATATCATGTGAGCTCCGAACGTTGACAGCCTTTAGAATTGTTTCAGAATGAGATAGTTCATTTTGTTTGGGCTTCACACATTACATTACGATTGTTAATCTATACCCTGGCTATCAAGCATGTTACTCCACAGTACGATAACCTAAGAGAAGTTATCTATCAGGGTAAGATAACCGAAGAGAAGTTATCAACCAGAGTACGATAACCTAAGAGAAGTTATCAACCAGAGTACGATAACCTAAGAGAAGTTATCAACCAGAGTACGATAACCTAAGAGAAGTTATCAACCAGAGTACAATAACCTAAGAGAAGTTATCTATCAGAGTACGATAACCTAAGAGAAGTTATCTATCAGGGTACGATAACTGAAGAGAAGTTATCAACCAGAGTATGATAACCTAAGAGAAGTTATCAACCAGAGTACGATAACCTAAGAGAAGTTATCAACCAGAGTACAATAACCTAAGAGAAGTTATCTATCAGAGAACGATAACCTAATAGAAGTTATTTATCAGAGTACGATAAACTAAGAGAAGTTATCAACCAGAGTACAATAACCTAAGAAAAGAGTTTATCCTGCACGATGTTGTGGTGACGTCATCCTCGAGTGTACCCTATTAATGTACTGACTAATGCATGTCAGTTCCAGGAAAGCACTAAGGTTGTTGTTTTTTGGGGTCACTTGTGTAGTTATATTTGGCGCACCATTGACCACCGATATAATATGGATAGCGTACGGTGTGTGTGTGTGTGTGTGTGTGTGTGTGTATGTGTATGTGTGTGTGTGTGTGTGTGTGTTAGAGGCCCCTAGACTGGAACTAGGCATCTGATGACTTTGTTTAGTCATTCTTGGTTAAATTGTCTTATTGTTTACCGTCGAAGTATATTATAAAATTGTAAACTTGCACGGTCTATGTACTGTACTGTATTACTTATACGTTAGCTATATACATGTAGAATCAGAATGTATATTGACAATGCATGTTACACACACACACTCCTGTTAATGTGATAACGTAACAGCAGCGTCACTGATATATAATTCTATATGACATAACAGAAGGTATTAAGTTAAGTAAGAATGTTTAAGATGTTTTATGTCGTCTTATTACGAGACAATAAACTAACGGTAATTTCTATTATTTATTTTGTACTGTATATCCTAAGGCTGACGTCTTGTAGCGTTGAGTCTTCAATTAGCAAATACGAAAGCCTTATGACACGCACACTCTACCTCTTTCTGTACCAAGGTTAACCTCCCGATATGAACCGAGCTCAGAGGTCTGTTGGACTTGGTGTATAGACAGACGGGCAGAGGGATGAAGGTAACACTATAATGTTCTCCTTAAATTTGTAGCGTGACAGAAAAATAACGTTGTAATCTTTATTGAGCGGAGATGAAGTAATATATGTGGGTAAACTTTCCCTACAAACGAGAATGTTTTTTAGAGTCTTTGATGATTAAGATAAAACAAAATATAATGATGATGATAGCAACAAAACAACATTGTCTTATGTCATTATTAATGTGATGAGAATAATGTTAAAACAAATAATCTTATGTTCCTTCTGCTAGACTGAACTTAAAGAAATTTGACTAAAACCACCACAGGAGCCTCAGGGCTGTGCTATATTTAGTTGCCTCCTTTCTTCGTATTTTTACCGAGATATTTTTTCTAGCAACAAACCGAACACCCACTGGACCTACAGATGAAGACCAAACCCTGGTAATTAACCAAAGAGGAGTCGGGGCGGAGGCCAGCACTGTCGGCGTCTACAGTGAGGCGGCTGGGAAAGGCTAACGGGGCTTTCAGGGAGAGACCGCCCATGGGCACTGTATTATTACTACAACTACTAAACTTTTGTTTTAATGGCCTCCAACCTGCCGCTAAAACCATACCTTCTCCACACATTTTATTACCTAACTATCCTAATACAAAAGTAACTACCCTAGATGAATTAGTTAAGCCGCAGAGTTATGCTACAATTAGTGACTGTTGCCTCATAGTCAATACATGAGACTGTTGTTGGCATTGGGGCAGAAGATCTCGTTCCCTTGAGGCAAAGCAATGCAGACCTAACTAGAGAAGGACAGTCGACATCTCAACCAGACTGCAACGTCGCCCCTGGGCTGCTGCTTGTTCAGATAACACCTCGGCCTGTCTGGCATAGAAGCATCTTGCACTTGGTCCCATCCCGCCAGAGGTTGTGGACACCAGGAGTGAAGCTGCCTTGATCCACATTCTGAATTCTCTTTTCTTGCGACCTGTTCTTGTCGTTCTCGTTCCTCCTGCGTGCAGCCTCGAGAGGCAGGTCTTGGTGACATGTGGTCATGTGATCAAATATCCTGATATCAAAGAAGGCTCGCTGTCCCTGCGTCCCTTATCCTCGAGCACTGACGTCCACATGGCCTTCGTTGGAAGTGTTGGAAGTCCTATAATGGAGATTCACTATCCAATTGAAGGAGGGTCGGTTCCACCGTGACAGATTTTCTTCGGCATATTTATACGAACTAAAAGCTCCAAATTTAACTTCAGAACTTAAGACACGTGTATATAACCCAGAGCCCACGAGCGTGAAAACTTATATTCCAGTTAAAATAGTCAATATTATTTTCTTTGCTGATACTTTCAACACTGCCACTGATAACTCCACACATACTTATATACAGTAACTCGTGATGGCAGTATATAAGGTAACACTGGGACGTATTGTAAACCGTGATGAAGCTTAAATTTACCGAAACAATTAAGTTATAATAAAAAACCTCCTAAAATCGCAGTAGGAAATGAAGAAGATAAAACATATGCTTTATGACCACTTCACGTCAGCTGGTAATATATAGCACACGTACACAGCAGTATAGTGGCGGCAGAGAAGCAAAGGGTGTGTGTAGTGGTGAGTGTGGGTGGTAGTGTAGGTGTGAGAGTAGTAGAGTGTGTGGGTGGTGGTGGTGTGAGAGGAAGCAACTAGAACACATATTTATGATACAGTATTGCTTAAATATTGTGTAACGTATAATTTATCGTGACCCTTGTTGACCCTGAACCAATGACTGTTTAAAGTCGTCGTCGTGTATAATGTTACAATGACACACACACACACACACACACACACACACACACACACACACACACACACACTATCATCCTCGAAATATAAATACAAACTTATATAGAGACTCTTAAGAAAGTTGTTGAAAGCGGGTGTAGGCGTGTGTGAGGTGAGGGAGTGTTCTCAAGGGGGTAATACGAGCCAAGTTATCACAGGCTATTAGTGAAACATTCAACCAAACACAATTGGTTCTTCTTGCCTTTCATTATTAACTGTTTCATTATTATTGTATCCAGTGTCATTTATTTCCCAGACACACACAGAGGAACAGAACCCACCGCTACACTCCTTCGCCCGCTTTCTTCGAGTCACCACCACACTACCATCACCACCACACCACCGTCACCACCACACCACCACCACACTACCATCACCACCACACCACCACACTACCATCACCACCACACCACCATCATCACCACACTACAGTCACCACCACACCCGTCACCACACTACCATCACCACCACACACCACTCACCACCACACCACCATCACACCACCACCACCACCACCACCACCACCATCACCACCACACCACCATCACCACCACACTACCGTCACCACCACATTACCATCACCACCACACCACCATCACCACCACACCACCACACCACCACACCATCACCACCACACCACCATCACCACCATACACCATACCACCACACCACCACCACACACCATCACCACCACCACCATCACCACCACACCACCACACACCACCTACCACACCACCATCACCACCACGCTACCATCACCACCACCACCATCCCACCACACACCACACCACCACCCACCATCACCACACACCACCACCATCACACACCACCATCACCACCACACCACCATCACCACCACACACCACCACACCACCACACCACCACACCACCATCACCACCACACCACCATCATCACCACACCACCATCACCACCACACCACCATCACCACCACCCATCACCACCACACCACCATACTACCGTCACCACCACACCACCACACTACCATCACCACCACACCACCACTACCATCACCACCGTCACCACCACCACCATCACACCACACCCACCATCACCCACACACTACCATCACCAGCACACTACCACACCACCACCACACTACCATCACCACCACACCACCATCACCACCATACTACCATCACCACCACACCACAAAACACCACACCACCAAAATCATCACACACCACCACACCACCACACACCATCACCACCACACTACCATCACCACACACTACCATCACCACCCACCACCACACCACCATCACCATACTTTTCTCTCTTCATCTCCTACCTCATCTATTCCTCTCACATCACCACCACCACTTCCTTTTCCCCTCCCCTCCTCCTCCTCCCCCCTCCTACCACCACCACCACCTCCTCCTCCCCTACACCACCACCACCACCTCCTCCTCTTCTTCCTCCACCTCCTGCCCCTCCTCTCTCGAAGTACTAACTATATTAACTTGGCACAGTTCCTTTACTTAACTTCGCGGCAAAACAGGAGTACATCGCAGCTCATCCACTAACTCTGTATTTCCTCATCTCATCTAAGTTTCAATTATTGCTGATGTAAAGTAAGGTTAGGTTAGGTGAGGTGAACCTGATGTGTCGTAATTGGGAGGTAAAATAACATCGTGGTTGATAGTTGTGTCTTGTGATGGCCGAAAAATTACGTTTTTCTCACTTCGCCTCTCACACTAGGTCAGGTCGGGTCAGGTTAGGTTAGGTCAGGTCAGGTCATCGCCAGAGACTACGCGATTAGATCATTCCGAAGATTATCCTCGACAAAAATCCGACTTTATATTCTCAGTCTTTCACTCTAATCTCTTAACTGTACTATGAATCATCATAGAGGTACATTAATCCCTTGTGTACGGGTTCCCCTCTGAACTGAATAAAATCATCTGGCGTTAGTTTCAACAAAATGTTAAACCCCAGTAGTGAAGTCAATAGAACACACAACTCTGTAATCCACAGCGGGGCGGGGGCGTGGGCGTGGGCGAGGGCGTGGGCGTGGGCGAGGGCGGGGGCGTGGTCGGGGGCAGGGGTGATATCTTCTTTCACACTCCACCACTAACACATTTATCTGCTTCTTCATCATAAAATATTTCTGACAACATCTGCATTTCAGCCATTTCTTTCCCCTCTCCCCCAAGGGACGATAACATAGTAACTTCTCTCTGGTCCGAGTTTTTCTTCTCCTTAAGTGATGTAGGTACTCCTTTGTCACTTGATTTACCCTTCACTTCAGGTACTCCTTTGTCACTTGATTTACCCTTCACTTCAGGTACTCCTTTGTCACTTGATTTACCCTTCACTTCAGGTACTCCTTTGTCACTTGATTTACCCTTCACTTCAGGTACTCCTTTGTCACTCGATTTACCCTTCACTTCAGGTACTCCTTTGTCACTTGATTTACCCTTCACTTCAGGTACTCCTTTGTCACTTGATTTACCCTTCACTTCAGGTACTCCTTTGTCACTTGATTTACCCTTCACTTCAGGTACTCCTTTCACTTGATTTACACTTCACTTTACCCTTCACTTCAGGTACTCCTTTGTCACTTGATTTACCCTTCACTTCAGGTACTCCTTCGTCACTTGATTTACCCTTCACTTCAGGTACTCCTTTGTCACTCGATTTACCCTTCACTTCAGGTACTCCTTTGTCACTTGATTTACCCTTCACTTCAGGTACTCCTTCGTCACTTGATTTACCCTTCACTTCAGGTACTCCTTCACTCGATTTACCCTTCACTTCAGGTACTCCTTTGTCACTTGATTTACCCTTCACTTCAGGTACTCCTTCGTCACTTTATTTACCCTTCACTTCAGGTACTCCTTCGTCACTTTTACCCTTCACTTCAGGTACTCCTTCGTCACTTTATTTACCCTTCACTTCAGGTACTCCTTCGTCACTTTATTTACCCTTCACTTCAGGTACTCCTTCGTCACTTTATTTACCCTTCACTTCAGGTACTCCTTCGTCACTTTATTTACCCTTCACTTCAGGTACTCCTTCGTCACTTTATTTACCCTTCACTTCAGGTACTCCTTCGTCACTTTATTTACCCTTCACTTTACTTACCATTACCTCTACTACTAACACCGCCACTACCACTATCCCTATCACTATATGGCCGACCCTAGAGCCACCTAGGCGTGAACACAACACAACACAGCAATAACAAACCCACACCGTATATAAACGATTTGTGTCATCCAGTGTTAAGAAAAAAATCAAGAAGACCGGACAACTCGCCAACTGCACTGGCTAATCATTACCCCGGAACACAATCTGCAAATCGAGTAACATCCAGATCCCCAATTACTGCTGGGTTGACAGAGGCAAATGGTGTCAAGAAACTTGCCCCTAGTTTCACCCGGCTGACCATTACACCACAGGTCGCCCTTACACACACACACACACACACTGTTTCCTAACACCAGTTTTCGTTTCTGATCAGATCACTTTATTCAACTCTCAGATGTTGCGTAAATATTTTAAAGCTAACGTAGTACTGAACCGTCTCACGAGAGAGAGAGAGAGAGAGAGAGAGAGAGAGTCTTCTACGTAACTATAATCCTTTTCGATGAAAGAAAGTCGCCTTACTACTCTCTTCCCCTCAACTCTCCGCCTCCCTCCTCTCTCTCCATAGACGGCCTCTCACCCGTCCTAGAGAGCAGCGTCATTAAAAAAAATAATTCAGTGTTTTACGGAGTTTAAGTTAAGAAGTGGCAGATCAAACACACTAAAGCTCGGGGTGTGTTGGGCCGTGTTGAAGAGGAGATCCCTATTTATTAATGGTTGATAACACAACAAAGACCTTGTATAATGGGCAGTTAAGAGGATTGGTCGTTTTAATGGGGGTGATTTTAAAAGAGAGGTATATTAATTATGGTCGTTCAAGCGGTGATATTAATACAGTTATTTGTACCAGCAACTATCGTCTTGGGAGGAGTTGACACACGTCCCCCCTACACACGTCTCCCCTACACACGTCTCCCCTACACACCCACTCTTGCCAAGGTCTCGTCCAAAATGGCGGTAGTGAGGAGAACGAGGGAGACTGTGGGTGCAGTGAGGAGACATTGACGAGAACGGGCCGTGGGCAGCTGGGGGGGAGAGACAAAATACAAGTCAATCGGATAACATTCACAGAGTTACCTAACAAGCTGACCCTGTCCTTCTCGGTCAAGTTGACGCGAGGCAGTTAGCGGTTGTTAAATGGGCTTAGCGAGCGGGAGAGTTAGGTACTTAGTGAGGGGGGTGGGTGAAGGGGGGGTGCAGGTGTGCTGGGTCCTGTGAAGGATTGTTAGAGGCCGGGGTAAGTCTTGAGTCATTCTAGTCCTCCTCCATAGTCGCTTACGACCATTATGCACGGCGTGCTGCATCTGTCTACCACACACACACACACATACTGTACACCCAGAAAAACCCCACCGAATTTCCTTAATAAGTGATAAGTAATCTGGGGTCTCTGTGGTTTCAGTATATCGGCAAGCTGATCTCCCCTAAGCTCTCCCCAGTCTTGGCAATACTCACTGGCTCGTTCCCGTGTCTTCAGTGAAACCTTTATTTTCCACACTGTCTCACCGGATTTGCATTAAACATAAAAATATAATGAAGAATGAAAGCCGCCACCCTGACCAGTGACCATTAACAGCTGTAGGAGGTGAAAGTTGCGTAAAAAAAAAAAAAGCTCCAATATTGACTCTAAAGAAGGAAATCAAGTCATATTAATACCACTTGTGCTATTCCTACCTATAGTACAGCAGCATTGAATAATAATAATAATGAATACCAACAATAATAATAAAACAATAATAACACAAATAATAACAACAATAAATCAGATAAAGAGAGGTAATTATTATTGGTGCCTATCATGATGGTCAGGTAAATAAATCAAGGACCATATACACCTATAACAGTAGTACTTCACAGGACATCCACCCCCCCCCCACCACCAGATGGCAGCATGGACGAGCACAGTTACCAAGCTTACTAACCTAATATAATCAAGTCAAGCGTAATCTTACATAGCCTCATCAGGTAGCGTGAAGGTGTTTGATCATCAGGTGAAATAATCTAGGGTGTTTAATCATCGGGCTATTTTCTTTATTATATCGCACAAGCTGAGGTAAATCATCGTAGACGTACAGACTAACTTGTAATTTTGTAAGTTGGACGGGAAGAGAGTGCAGTAAACAAAATACCTTGACGTTTTGTAACTACAGAACGTCTCGGTGCTTATACACTGCATTTGACAACCTTTCTTGAACCTAACATTAGCAAATTCATCTTAACTATATCTTAAACCGTGTTAAGATGTGTGTTCATGCCTGGGTCATTAATGATGGTGAGGACATTAATAGCAATCTATGTAGGTGGAGGAGGAAGCACACGTCCTGGGGATGGTAATACATCTTGTGGGAGGAGGAGTCACCAACCCACCAGGGCGGTCGTTAGTAGTCACAAGGGTGGTACATGGGGGACCGTTGTGTGATTGGTCGGCGGCTACAAGGGTTCAGAAACTGGGCGGCTGACACTAACCTTAACTAATGCTTGTGTTGTGCTGCCGTTGTGTCATCTCTTATATATATATATATATATATATATATATATATATATATATATATATATATATATATATATATATATATATATATATATATATATATATATATATATATGTGTGTGTGTGTGTGTGTGTGTGTACACATAAAACTCCCCCACAGACTAACACTCGCTGGTCATCTCAACATTCACCATTTCCAACTAAATGTTAGAAAAGTTGAAAAGCCGAAGAGCACAGTGTAAACCATGTTTATAAACAGTTTATATACAGATGAAGATAAATTCATGCTTTAAATCATAATACATAATTTATAGGATTTTCCAAATAATCAATGAGGAGTGATAATGTTGATTATTGAGACTTTAAACGTAGTGATGGTCAGTGTACTGTACTGTATAGTAGTGCTGCAACATGGCAAACATCTCCCAAATGAAAAGGTGGTGGTAGTGACGTCACAGAACTCTTTGAGTGTTTCTTTACGTTTTCGTTAAGGGTGATAGTCTCTCTCTCAGGTGCGGAACCCTTTCTCACACAACTCTCTCATCATACTGCTGTACTGAACGTCCTTATAACAGGTTCAATAAATTGTAACCAAGATACAATTACCTTTACAATACAAACTTCAAATGAAACTTAATCATAACAAACAAAATAAACTCCTCGTGGTCACCAGACAGGACAAGGTGTTTTATCTCTCTTTTTAACGTGGCATAAATTAAGAAAATATCATGAGTGGTGTGGGTGGCAGGAAGGTCCCACACCATTGTTTATCCTCGGCTTTACCCTGAGGCTCACCGCTAGTCTTCTGCCGCTGACTGCTGAGCTAATGAGACTCATTCTTAAACACCCCCCTCCTACCTTGTACTTCACACTCTCTTACATCAATTTTTTTTTTTTTTATGTAATACGCGGATGAGTCTCTCCCAGATTCCCAGGTCCCTAAAGCTATTAAGAAGTGAGGATGGCAAACAGCTTTACCTCTAAGATCTTCGTTAGAGTCAACAGCTTGGGACGTACTGCATTACACTGTACGACAAACTAGAAAAGATACTTGGACATCAACAATGGGGTGGAAGAGAGTCCTGTCTCGTAATTTTGATTTGTTAATGAACTCATGTAATTAATAATCTTGATACGTGCTTAGTGGAGGCGTCTCTTGGTGCTGAATAAAATCGTCTGGCGTAAATAAAAAAAAAAATTGGAGTCCCCATAGTAAAGGGGTTTAAAGACCTTCGTTGAGGCGCAGTAATACATTTTAAACCTAACAGTGAGGAGAAACCCGAACTGGTGCCGCTTCACCCACACTCACCACACCCTATAATAATAATAATTAATAATCATAATAATAATACAGTCTCTTATAATACATACTGCACAACAAAGACGTGGACAAGGGTAAGTCTCCAGGATGTATTTAATCCGATGACAAAACAGCGTCGGAAAAAAAAAATTCAGCCCAAAGTTTGATGATGATGAAGGAACACAACACACCTGGTGACCCTACACACCTGGTGGTATATGACCCTACACACCTGGTGGTACATGACCCTACACACCTGGTGACCCTACACACCTGGTGGTATATGACCCTACACACCCTGGTGGACCCTACACACCTGGTGGTACATGACCCTACACACCTGGTGGTACATGACCCTACACACCTGGTGGTACATGACCCTACACATCTGGTGGTACATGACCCTACACACCTGGTGACCCTACACACCTGGTGGTACATGACCCTACACATCTGGTGGTACATGACCCTACACACCTGGTGACCCTACACACCTGGTGGTATATGACTCTACACACCTGGTAGTACATAAGAACATAAGAAAATAAGGAGTCTGCAATAGGCCGGTTGGCCTGTGCATGGCAGCTCCTGTCGAGAGTTACTACCACTCTCTATCATCCATAAATCTATCTAGCCTCCTTTTGAAACTTTCCAGCGTTCCAGCACTTACTACAAAGTTGCTAAGCTTGTTCCACTCGTCCACCACCCTATTTGTAAACCAGTTTCTTCCTATCTCCCTCCTAAACCTAAACTTATCAACTTAAATCCGTTGCTCCGAGTCCTATCCTGCTCGGATATTATAAGAACTTTATCTATATCCCCTTTATTGATTCCTTTACCCACTTAAATACTTCTATCATATCTCCCCGCACTCTTCGTCTTTCTAGGGAATGCAAGGTTTCTAAGTCCCGGAATCATTTTCGTCATTCTTCGCTGCACCGACTCCAGTGAATTGAGGTCCATTCTATAATAAGGGCACCAGAACTGAACCGCACAATCGAGGTGCGGCCTGACTAGCGCAAGATATAGTTGCAATAAGACCTCTGCACTCTTATTACTCACACTTCTAGATATAAAACCCAATACTCTGTTTGCCTTATTTCGAACATTAACGCACTCTTTTCTAGGCCGTAGGTTCGGGCTTACAAGTACCCCTAAGTCTCTTTCACAAGTCGACTTCTCTAGGTTGATATTGTTAAGGCTGTATACATTGACAGTATTTGTTCTTCCAATATTAAGTACGCTGCACTTGCTGGTGTTGAATTTCATTTGCCATTTTTCAGACCACCCCTGCAGTTTATTTAGACCCTCCTGTAGTGCATTTGCATCCTGCCCTGAATTAATCTGCCGCCCTATTTTGGTGTCATCCGCAAACTTGCTTGTCACTGCTGATCCCAGTATCTAGATCGTTTATGTAGATTATGAACAAGAGTGGGCCTAGTACTGACCCCTGGGGAACCCCACTCGTTACACAGCCCCACTCAGATTTAACACCATCTACGCTGACCCTCTGCGTACACATCTGGTGGTACTGTGACATGTTTCATCACCTTCCTAAACGTGTTTCTTGTATCGTCCAAGATGTTTTTTGTTGGCCCACCTGAAGAATCTCAACCCCAGCTTGTTTTACCTTCACGTAGTAGGGACAGGCCCTGTAAGTAAGGGACGCCACGGAAATCAACGGCGTCAAGATGAAGGTTGAAACCCACTTAGAAGGTAACTTGGTGTTGGGAGTAACCTCCCACACCGAAATCGAACATCTCGAAGAAGACGAGCTGGCCGAACTGATCGGTAACCAGCTCCACGTCGTGAGGAAGCTAGCCAGTCAAGCGGCCCTGATCGGCTATCCCAATAAACTACCTCGTGAAGTACTACTACCAGGTGCTACAAATGCCAGAGGTACGGCCACAACACGAAGAAATGCAAGGCTCCAGAGTACGTGTGTTCCAGTTGCTCGTCCTCTGGACACCAGTACAGGAACTGGAACAACAAGAAAAAGAAATGCGCAGCCTGTGGCACACTTCGACTGGACAAGTCTCTGATAGAGGGAGGAGTGTAAGGTCGCCAAGATGATACAGAACATGAGCAACAGGGATGCTCTCCTTCTAGTAAGGAGAGCAAACCAACAAGAACGTCCACCTGAAGTCCCCCAAGATACAGAACATCCAGATAAAGAATCTCAAGCCACAGAAGCTGAAGAAGACTCAGAACAACAAACAGAAGATGAAGCAGAACACCAAGAACAAGAAGAACATTAAGAAAATGAGGAAGAAAGGGGATGGAAGAAAGTCAAGAACAAGCGAAAGAACAAAAGGAAGAGACTAGAGTAAACCAGACAATCAACAACCACATACCGGCCGTAATAACCATCGATGTTGACGGCCAGAAAACTAAATGAATAAGAAGAAGAAAAAGAAGAAGAAGAAGAAAGGCAGTGCTGTAGTTACGTTGAGGTGAGGTGAGATGAGATGAGGTGAGGTTAGTGAGGTGCTGGAAGAACCGCGTTTACGATCTCGTTGTGCACTCTGCCAGGACCCTTCACTTTAACACCAAGAGGAGCTAACATACTGGATAGAAAAGGGAGAGAGGGGAGTGAGGGGGGAAGGAGAAGGGAGAGAGAGAGGAAGGAGGGGGGGGGGAATAACACGCAGGAAGCAGGGGTGGGTTACATATACTGCATATAATCGGAGAACATGGCGTTGAGTGCAGGTTGCTGAGGATGGCTATGCTGCCCCTGGATGAAACTGGCGTATGTGAAGCGACGAGGAGGATTATAAACCACATGGAAATCCTGCAGGGACTTTGTTGTGGACGGGAAACTTAAGACAGAATGAATGACAAGGAACAATGGGGGAGACTTGATGATCCACTGAGTGCTGTGTGTGTGTGCTGAGTTCTGCTTTATATTACCCAAGGTCATAGTGGTAGATATTGTTTACTTTCACACGATGTTTACAAGATTGGCGTAGCTCAGCCTTGCTCCTTTCGTTGTTGACCTCAGTGACTTGAAGAAAGATAAAAGGTGAGGTAAGGTCAAAGATTAAGATTGCCTGTCATATCCAGAGGCAAGGAAGGTGGTCTAGGGGGGGGGGGGCCCAAGGGACATTAAGAGGTAATTAATTCTCTCGCTTCTGTGATCAAATCCAGACCTGAGACTGCTGTAGCTGCCCACACTCACACCTTTAATCATCTCACCAATCAGGGAGATCCTCGTTAAATTCTCCATATAAAAAAAATATTACTTCTGCACCACCGATGAGCTTCCTCGTATTTATGAAGCTCTTTAATTTCATAACTGATACGTAAATCATCCATATCTCATCAGACTACGAGTGACCGAAGACTCTGGTGGCCATACTTGGAAAACTGACTCACTTTGTATCGTGAACTCTTGAAAAATTTCTGAAAATTCTCTCTCTCACTCCCAGGTCTTGTGCCACCAGCTGACCCCCTCTGACGACTGATAAAATGTTAAGGCCACACCAACACTCCTCTCCTAAAGTGTTCAGTACTTCATAATGGACGAACACAAGTCTCACCATCTAATATCTGTCTTTCTATAGTTCTTCACTGGGTGTCTTGTAGTGCTTTTATAACCAAAGAAGAAGACATTTGTCGCTCGTTCAGCTTTCAAAGTATATTAGCCTAGCTAAACCTAACCTCCCAAGGTAGTGATGAGGTGAAATAAGTTCTCTTGGGGAGGGGGGCTAGCTTTCAGGAGATGCTCTATGAATATATAAGAACGACTCACATAAATATATACACCTTTACCTAATATAACTCACGCCTCCCAGGTTAAAACTATTAAATTAAAACGCAAGGAAAAAAACATTAATTTCACATCCGCGCTTACCTGTAAAATGAGTTGGGGGTTAGAGAAAGTTATGTATAAAAACACAGCTACTGGAAGGAATTTAATCACTAATGTACTTGCGCCAGTTAACGTCTTTTCTTTATTCTAATAAATATTCTGTTGCTAGTTTCACAATGACTGTTTTATAGGAGAAAAAGTAAGTAAGTAATATATGGGAAAAATTTGGTATGTATGCATGTATGTGTGTATGTGTGTATGTGTGTGTGTGTGTGTGTGTGAGTGTGTGTGTGTTTCTATGTATGTATGTGTGTGTGTGGAAACTGAGATGATAAACCATTCACAAAAACAGAATGAGCTATCCGTATCTAGTTATACCACCATAACTTAACTAAACCATCGAAGTTTAGGTTAGATTAGGTTAGGTTAGGTTAGGTTAGGTCTGTTGTTAGAGTTGATTCATCATCTCAATCCGTGATACTCAAGAATTCATATTCGTGTTCGCTCCCCACCATACTGTTGCAGCTCACGCCGTACTGCAACTATGTGGATCACGCCAAGATTAGGCACCCCAGCTTATATCACCTTAAGATTAACCTAACCTAACCTAATTATTGTTCGTAAAATATAGTACAAAGTAAAAAATCGTACATTGGATTTTAGCAACTGACGGTCCACGTACATCTTAGGGGTTCACGTACACCGATCAAGTTCACGTACAGAGTTTAGATTCACGTACAATTATTATCTTTCCTGATAAATTAACCCGAATAAGTTCCCTCAAAAATTAACTTGAAGGACAAATTAAATTAACATATTAAGCAGAAGCACCAACGGGTTTATTGACAGAAAATTTTCACCTTTACGCTGACTGATCACAAGCTGTTGAGGATCTATTGAAGGCTGGCGTGAAGGCGCCCATCAGTCGCCTTCACGAGTCTATGTTTCGACTTTGTAAACACGAGCGATGGAGGACTGTGAGAATTCCCTAAATGAACGTCTCTTATAACTTATCGTAACCCCAACGCAACTTATTGTAACTCAACGTCTCCGGTAACCTAACCTTATAATAATATAAATGTCGCTGCAAAAGGCAAATAATTAGTGGGTGACATTCTATTTCTCCCACACTGAAATTAGTAGGAGTATAACAAGGAGTCACTAACGGTGGGCATGTGTGTCGTGGGTGTTCTGCCATTATTTGTAACAATGATGACATTATTATGTCTGGGTCGCTGGTACGTATCCATGACATTTCCAAAATGTGTTAATATTACGGGAATGTCTTGTACAGCCCATATTATTTTACTGGTCCTCATCCTACACGTTCGAATGGTGTGTTTTGTATAATATATATTAATAAAGCCGGTAAGTAATTGCCCGCTCGTCTACTTTGTTGACAAAGTTTAAACATGGGAAACATTGGCTCGCCTCGTGCTGTAGATTGGCTATTTCAAGTGGGGGTCTGGCGAGGGCTCTCGAGGAAACGTGACTGCTGTTGGTGGAAGCTTATATAACAAGGTGTAGTCACTACCACTACGAGAACTTGGGCATGACGTCGCTGCAGTTGGCAGGATTAATAATAACATTAAACACCATATCAAGTTGATCACGTGACCACCTTTATATACATTTTTGGGTTGAGGTTCAGCCTCGTGACAAACGTGTAAAATAATCTTCCTTCATATCAAAATAATTTCCTCTTTTGGGATTCAACCTTCACTAACTATATTTTGCACCTATAAAGTAATATTCAGTAATATCTTGCGAACCTTACTTTACCATAACAAAAAGAGTTAAGGGTCGTGTCACTCAACTTATCAAATACATACGTTGCTTGTACTGACGGAGGAAGCGGTGACCCCTGGCGGACAAAAGGGTGATTAATATGAGACTGTGTTGACAAAGGGGACGGGGGGAACCTATAATATCACAGTAATTTTATACACGAGAAAAATCTTAACTCACTTTGTAAAGCTGCGTCATCCTGCGTCAGATGAATTCGTGTGTCGCGTTAAGAGGAAGAATCTGTTTATTTTATTGAATTTACATATCCGGTTCGAAGCCTAAACTAAGCTTATGTGATTATTTACATTCCAAGGCTAATCTTACGGACAAAAATCTCATGTTTTCTCTCGCAATGACCTAGAATTTAATGATTCCCGAGAAACCTTAAACTAACCTAACCTCTAGCCATAGTGTTTGTATATTACTAATGATGATTGGTGGCATTTTAGATAACGAGGAATGCCAGAGTAACGATACTGTTCTGTTATGTAGTTTATTCTTGTGTTGAGCGTCTGAGTAATGGAAGGTATTATATTCTAGACTACAGTATATATTAAGTAGATGCATTACACGGTGGGCGGGGGGTGGTGGGTGGGTGGGTGGCAGACATTTATCAGGGGTAGTGAGCCCCACCCCTTGCCTCTCACCTGTAGATAAATATAAATACCAAGATATTCACTTATTCACACGTATTTATCATTATATAAACGGAAACACTTATGCCATCGTTCTGTTTAGTGTTAGTACACACACACACACACACACACACACACACACACACACACACACACACACACACACACACACACACGCCGGCGTTAGCATGCACTACTAAACATGATAATCTAAGGCCTTTAAATTGCGTGTATTATTAGATCAGTTAATACATCAAGTGTTACCATAACGAGATATAATAAAGTAACATATTACCACTAGTGTTCTTTAATAGCTGGTTTGGTTTGGTTAGGTTAGGTTAGGTAAGATTGGGTTAAATCATGTTAAATTGGATTAAGGATAAGGCTTAACATTAGAGTGGTTAACCCTAAGCTAAAAAAAAAAAATGGGGGTTAAGTTTTAGGTGTTCCCATTTACTTGGTGAATTTATAAACACGAATGCAAAATTAACCTTCGAAAAAAAAAATAAATAAATAAACAGCGTAAAACGAGCGTCATGATAAAGAAAAATACACATCGGTCTGATATTTACAAAGCGCACCTCCACGACTCTCGCATACTGACCTTCCATCTAATGCATACGGGAATTTATTATACAAGAATCTCGTACCTTTTTTGATGATTTAGTGACGTACCTTCACCCAGTAGTCGTGCTTCATCTACGAGGTGAATTGAAATCACAATCACAAACTCTTTAATTAGTGAATATATCCAATATTACTGAGCTAGTGTAAATAGCTTCTTTTTTTATTGAATTTATATACCCGGTACATCTTTTAGGCAACTTTTCCTTCACAAATTTTCGCACCTAAAACTGATTCTATTTTTTTTTTGTAGACTGTTAATGGATATATTTTTTAGTTTATTGAATATTTTTCTTTGACAATTATCCCATATTTATCCTTTCATTTTATACTCTTTCCTATCTATCCATATTTTGTATTTACATCTCCCTCTTTTTCATATTTACTTTCCTTAATTAATCGTGTAGTTTATCAGCTTCTCTTACTGTTTTCGTCTATTTTATCTCTTCTCGTTAATTCCTACCAATATTACGCTTAATTTTACCCAGCATATAGTTTAACCTAACCTAACCTAACCTAACCTAACCTAAAGGAGTATATGTACAAGAGACCCTGTCCTCATTACTGGTTTTAATAACTTTTATCTGCCACAAATATTGAACCTATTCTGGATGGTGTTGAAACTGCCGCCGCCGCTGCCACCATCACCACTACCACCACCACCACCAACACCACTATCACGAACACCACCACCACCACCAACACCTTGCATTATAAGACAGGTGTATGAAAGAGATCAACTAACACTCTCACAACACAACCAACAACGATCACCAACTTCATCATCCTAATTCATCTTAACATAATCCTACATCAACACAATTCAGTAAACATTAAAAGGTCGCCAGGCGCAGTAGTAAGGGCTACACCCCACCCCTAAACGTTTATCCTGACAATATCCACACCAAACAATCACTAATTACCATGGCCTCCGATCACCAAAAACCACACATAACTTACGTGAATTGGGTCCATATAGAGTAACACCTCAACGACTGTCTCCTCTCCCTCTCTCTTGTCTACTGACCGGCTCTCCTTCACCTTCCCCTGTTATACATATGTCCCACCTAAATGACTCGCTCCTGTATCATATAATTCTCTCCGAAGCTTCGAAATTTTATACACCCTCTCCCTCGTCTAATTGCTACAGTTTTAGGTTCCTGTGAAATCTTTGAAGCTTCGAAAGGGGCATCTATATATATCCCGTTCTCTATAGTGGTTAATAACGTGACGGCCATTCGTGTAACTACCATTATTACTGACACTACTACTACTACTACTATCACTACCACCAACACCACCTTTACTACCACCACCACTACTAGCACTACTACCACCACCATCAACACCACTGCTCATTACCAATACCAACTTTACCGTCGCTGTCACCACCGCCGCCACCGTCGCCAGCAAACACCGCCACCACCGTTCCTTTCCCTGGCCAGGCAACGGATAAACAGAAGGAACACTTCATTCCCCAGATCCTTGAACTGTAACACGAAGGATATAAACAAAAATCATCAAACAGTCTGACAATATGTTACCACAGAGAGAAAAACATACAATCACCTCATCTTTTGTCTTCCTTACACCCATACATCTATATGGTCCCCAGACACAGTAGTATAAGGGCTGTACCTCCCTAACATCCCCTCACACCTTAGCGTAGCCCCCCACCCCTCCCTGATCACCTCATTGCACTCAAGACTTAGGTGAACGTCCATATAGTGAGCAGCCCAGCGACAGTCTCTCGTCCACCGGTTGGTCTCTCTCTGCCCCCCCCCCTCACCACACACAGTTTTATACTCCGTCTAGATGATTCACTCCCGGTTTATACTATCTCTTCGAAGCCTCGTGACTCGTGCTGAATGACGTAACGGCCATTCTTGTAATAACTACCACTACCACTACTACTACTACTGCTATTACCATTAGTACGGTACTAGTGAAAGTAGTGGTGGTGGTTATACACAGAAACACACACACACACACACACACACACACACTGTACCATACATACACACAAACCAAGCCTACACACACACACACACACACACACACACACACACACACGGGGTGGTGAGATTATCTTAAGTTGACATATGTGAGGCGCACCTGGGGGAAGGTGTTCCAGGCTCCTGCTGCGTCCTTTCAGTGTTTGTCATGCACTCCTCCAGCCGCCTCCCACCACCATATCCCACCCACCTACCACACCCCTCCCACCCACCCCATCCCACCCATCCTATCCTCCCACCCACTTCCCTCTTGCCACATCCCACCCATCTTCCTGCCATCTAGTACACCTGGGTAGAGGAGTAGGATGGATGAGAGAGAGAGAGAGAGAGAGAGAGAGAGAGAGAGCCCTGACCATTATCTATAGTTGAGCACTAAATCATCCATGGTTGAGGGGTAGGGTGGGGTGGGGTGGGGTGGGGTGGAAGTGGGTGAGGTGGGGTTGAAGAGAAGGGGAGGTGAAGAAGGGTACACCTCAGGGCTCAAGGATTTGGTGAGTACACAAGGGAGGTGTAGGGAGGGTGGCTCAGGTGAGGTGTTGAAGGGCAGATGAACCTGTGTGTGGACAGTGAGAGGAGGGAGTGGGAAGAGGAGGGTGGGAGGAGAGGTGGAGAGGGAGGGTGGGAGGAGGGAGGGTGTGAGAGAAGGGGGAGTGGGAGGGGGAGGGTGTGAGAGGGAGGGAGGTGTGGGAGGAGGGGGTATGAGAGAAGGGAGGGAGTGGGAGGAGGAGGGAGTGGGAGGAGAATTGACTTAAAGGTTCGAAGGGAACAGACTTGGACGTTGAGCAGTAGAGCAGGTGGAGGGAGGAGAAGGAAAAGGTGGAAGGGGGGTAGGAGGAGAGGGAGTAGTTAAGCGGATGAGATAGGAGTGAGGGAGGGAAAGGACAAGGTAGAAAAAGGAGGGAGGGTAAAAGAAGGGGAGGAAAGGCAAGGAAGGAAAGGAGGGAGGGAGGGAGGGAGGGAGGGAGGGGGGGGGGAGATATTAAGGGAAGGGAGTGGAGGGAGCGAGGGAGGGAGGTAAGGGGAGGGGAAGAGGCATGAAGCACCTGCCTCTGTAAACGATGTTATTAGTGTTAGAATATCGCGCACTGATTGGCTGGATGTGGGCGACAGGGATTTCCTTAGTGTGGCTCAGATGAGATAATTAAAAAAAATAACTGTGTCAATATTAAAAAAAAGAGGAAATATATCATCAGTATTTCGTGAAACAACATTAAGATTCTATTAAATTTGATTTATATTCTAGGTGTATGAAGAAACACTAAAGAATTAAGATAGTTTTATATTCAAGCTCACTTAACACCTCGGCTGGTATTTATTACAGAGCAGCTTTATGTCATTATATTTAGTTATTAATAAAGTTATATACGTTTTATCTTCCTTATAGATGCCTTTTGGTGAAATATAGCGAATGTAAACAACCAATAGAGAGTTACACACCAAAAAGTAAAGCACTCTCTCTCTCTCTCTCTCTCTCTCTCTCTCTCTCTCTTTTAATTCATCTTTTTACGCAGACGCAAAAAAAAACCTTATTGAGCGCCTTGATCCTAAAGTTTACGAGTACATTCGCTATCCTCCAGGATTCTGGTGCTACACCGGTTTTTAATGACATGTTAAACAAATTTGTTCATTTCTCCGTCGTTATCCGTTAGCTCGCCAGTATCTGACTGTATTGGTCCAATCTTGTCCCGTGCTACCTTCAGTTCATTAATTATTCCTCTTTGCTTTTCTTATCTCGGATTTAACGTTATAATAATCACGGAGGTAAATCTGCAAAGCTATTAACATCACGTCTAACCATTTTTTCACACATAGTTTAAATGGTTGTAACTGAACTTGTCTTGTGCCAACACATTACCAAAAACATTTCAGAGTCAACTGTATTAGAACAATTTTGTCTGAGTTATAAAACAAAAATATTAAAAAAAAAGCAACGTAGCCAACATATCCCAGAGGTCCAAAAATGGGTCATTGTTTCCTGTTGGGTAATAATAATGACCAAAAACATTGTGTCAGGGAAACAATATCACCATGATCTCTGCCCACACCTCCACTCATACATCATTGATTTAATTGCCTTACTGTTTGCTATTAACATACACCTACATTGTCTAGGACTCTAGGTACAGTGGAAATTGTAGGCCTGCCTTGTCTGTATACATACTGAACTGTATAAATGTAATGTCTATATAAATATTGAACTGTATACCTGCATTGTCTATATACACGCTGAACTAATTGTAAACTTTTATGACTGTTTTACTGAATAAATAATATTATAATTATCATCATTATTATTTTTAGTGTCAGGATAAAAAATAAAAATTTTCTGGTAATCTCAATAATATTTACCACCAGTCACCTTGTGCTGTACCTCATGACTCATTTTCACAATATATCTAACAGGTGACGATACAGAACCGTCTTGTATTAATTCTTCAGTAGGGAGACTTATTTTTACTATGATTCACCTCTGAAAGATCATCATGACCCGTATATTATTAACTCCGTGATTTTCTCGTTACAGCTCACAGAGTGTTGAAAGGTAAGTCAAACCTTTGTCACTTTGTCAGGTGTTCTTAATTTTCATTTACATGCATCTCACTATAAAGATGGAGCGCAGCGGCCAATGGAAACCGTTCTCGCCTCCTATAGTATACTAAGGGGCCACTCGTTCGCACCTGAGGCATCGCTATCCCACCCAGCTGTGACTGGGTAACAAACTTAATAATTAGAGCAGAGACAGAGCCGAGGACAGTGGTGGCCATATTGCCTCCGTGTGTTCAAAAGGTTCAGGAGTGAGTGTGTTGTATCCTCTGACCTGTGCCATACTGTCGTGATATATAATGTATATTATATCTAATGGTGTCGTCATATATATATATATATATATATATATATATATATATATATATATATATATATATATATATATATATATATATATATATATATATATATATATATATTATCAGGTTCAATTTACTTAATTGCTGAGTGTAATAATGCCAACACTATTTGCAGCTGTTTTATTTTTGTCAATAAAGTGGCCGAACACAGTATTTTGCTGTCATTATCGCCATTTTTTTTATCATATAATTCTCTCCGGATTTATATAAAGTGAATCTAAACCTATGAAGTGTAACCATTTATTTTCCGGATCATTAAGAACGTGTTAGGTCGATGAATTTATACAGCTGTGCAAGTCTGTCGGTGTCAGGATTCTCAAAGATTCTAACGCTAATATTCTCAACACCTATCTGGGGATAAGAGAATGAATTATTTCAAAATTAAATTTAAATGTAAATTTCAACTGTTAAGTCTTTTGTTTCATAACATAAACTTTACGTTTAAACGTTTTCTGTTAATTAGTAGTTCTTATCTGTTTAATTCATAACTACGAGTTTTTATCATTCAGTTAGCAACACGTGACATACTTCACATCACCTCTCTCTTCCCGATACACGGACTTGTTCTTACACACGTACATTATACATACGACATCGGCTGGTAGTCTGCACCGGTGAAAAAAAAATGTTCGATTCATATTCAGTTGTTTCAATATTTCAACTTGGTGGTGAGGAATGCAGCGATCCTCACATATAACATCGCGTCTTCTTGTTTCTCAGCCTGAGGGTGTTACTGATGCACACACACACACACACACACACACACACACACACACACACACACACACAGCACACACACACACACACACACGCCGTACACACACACACACACACACACACACACACACGTCGCTCTCACCCAACATACGACTGGGCACTGTTTTATATACCTCCAGTGTCATAGTGTTGTATAATGTTATTCAGAAGCAACCCATGACAAGAGTCGACACAATGGCAGGGTGGAGGTGTGCGTCCTTGCGAGTGGTATTGTGTATGTGTTTTTTTTTCTTTTCCTTTATGAGAGTATTTATGTATATATCGTACAAGTGTGTGTGTGTGTTTGTGTGCGTGTACCCGTATGCATATAAATGTATAAAAGGACGTATATATGACTTTATCTGCAGGTGTTATCTTCCCAGGTTGGCTCTACTGCCTCCAGGTCCCGGAAGTGATACACGATGTACTTGTGTTATTTTTTTTCACATTTTCTGTATATTAGTACTTGTTTTACAGTTGGATTAAATAAATTGTTATATATCTTGACAAACATATGATATAATAAGCACTAAATCATATTACAGCTTTTTTCTCGGTCTTCCAAATGATAAAGTTATTTACCCCGAAGATGGTCTTTTGTTTCAGTAGTTTTCTGTCAGTGTTTATCTGGGTAAAACTAAGACAGAGTGTTTCGAGTTAACTAGCTACCTGACGGACAAACTCTATAAAAAAAAACTTTTTTCATAGTACAAGAATAACCTAACTCGGGTGGAGGAAGAACACTTTAAGCATTTTTTATTTCCCTCGTTAGTTTTCTTGTAAATAAAGATGATCCATGCCACTAGACGACGCCATATTTGCGCTTCGACTGTTTTTACATTAAAGCTTCCGATTAATACTCAGCTTAAGAAAATTTGTATTTGGACTTTAATTAATTGTTCCTATTATAAACAAGCCCCTACAAACAAACATGACCTACTACAAATAAAGGAGAATACTCTACCGACATTTTGTTCTATATCGTTATAGTGTATTAGATGATTTATTGGTGACGTGATATCAAATATAACTTAGGATTTTTTTCTCATGAATAATTGCTGTGTCACGTGATATCAAATATAACTTAGGATTTTTTTCTCATGAATAATTGCTGTGTCACCGTTATAAAACAATCACCCTCCTGGCAAACACATTTCCTTTTTTTTCTCAGGTAATTAAAAATTTTTGGGCGATAAATTAAATAATACACAATTTAGCGGTGTAATCAGAGAGTTAATAACCTATTTAGGCGGGGGCGTGTATGCGTGGGTGAGAGGCGTGTCTAATTTCGTTAATCTACATGTGAGTTAAGTGCGTGTGTGTGTCTGTGTGTGTGTGTGTGTGTTTATGTTTGTTGGTGTGTGTGTGTGTGTGTGTGTGTATTTATAATTTTTGTCACTAACTTTTTAATCAACGCAATATTTTTACTTAATTTTTTTAGCCAAATTAAATATCACAACTGAATCTGAGTTTTTCACTTGTCCATATAACATAATATACTTGTGTGGCCAGCTAACCGGTCACCGCGCCAAAACTCTACGGTAACCAGTCGCCGCATTTCACTAAGTCAAACATAATATACTTGTGTGACCAGCCATCCGGTCACCGCGCCAAAACTCTACGGTAACCAGTCGCCGCATTTCACTAAGTCAGCCCGACAAGTTTACTCACCAACACTTTGAAATATTCTAATGCATCTTTCGCAACTTTTCATACATATTGTCTTGGTGTAGAAATTGAGAAATGAAACGGCCAAAGAAGATCACGGGTATTAAAACAACTCCACTAAGCTTAAAACAACGGTGTAAATTAGATGGCAATTTTAATAAAGTCTTCGATGAAAAAGCCAGTCATGAGTTGTGTACGGAGTTTTGTACAGTAGAACCTTTGTGTGGATAACTGTTTGTGTTGCTAGTTGTAACTTTGTGGCGCTATTTGTAACTTTGTAGTGGGTAGTTGTGCCTTACCATTCTAAAACAGCTATTTCAATAATCTACAGTGCCACAAAGTATAAGTTCAATAACCAATAGTGCCACATATAACAACATAAGAATTAAAACGAATCAGTCGACCTTAGCTAAAAGAAAATGAACATCGTTATCAACAAAGCCAGCAGTGCCATGAACCACATCAACAGTGCCTAATAAGAAGCAGTGCCAATAACAATAGAGAAACTCATTACCAGCTCGGATTAATGACACCGCTCTCAGAGGGGTCAATTAATTAACCAGGTAATACTCTACGGATTAACCTCCAGCAAATTACGGGTGCCCAGGTAAACAATAGTCACACCTCACGCTCTCTCTCTCTCTCTCTCTCTAATTCACCCACCCTCCTCTCCCATCCTTCTCTCTCTCTCTCTCTTCTCTTTCTGTCTCTAAAAAGAAAAACGTACAGACGGTGAAGAGTGTGAGAAGTGACAGAGAGAGAGAGAGAGAGAGAGAGAGAGAGAGAGAGAGAGAGAGAGAGAGAGAGAGAGAGAGAGAGAGAGAGAGAGAGAGAGAGAAGTGAGAGAGAGAGAGAGAGAGAGAGAGAGAGAGAGAGATAAAGGAGGGATGAAGAGGAAGAAGGAACGGGAAGGAAGAAGGAGAAGGAGAAAGGGAGGGGGAAGAGAGAGACAGAGCAGGAGGGAAGAGGGAGGGTGGTGAATAAATGAAATAATAAACATAAGAAGAAGAAGAAGGAGGAGGAGGAGGAGGAGGAGGAGGAGGAAGAGAAGAAGAAGAATGATCAAAGGAAGTAAAAGTAAGGTGGATAAGAGGAGGAGATAAGGAAGATAGAGATTGGAGAAGAATTAGCGAGAGTGTAGGAATAGGAAAGAAGGAGGAGAGGAAGGGGTGAGCGAAGAAGAAGAAGAAGAAGAAGAAGAAGAAGAAGAAGAAGAAGAAGAAGAAGAAGGAAAAGGAGGAGGAAGGAATGAAAAAAGATGTAGAGGGAGGGAGGGAGGAAGGAAGAAGGAAGGAGAGAGGGAGGAAGGTAGAGGGAAGGAGAGAGGGAGGAAGGTAGAGGGAGGGAGTAAGGTAGAGGAAGGGAAGGTGGGAGGGTAGAAGAAGGGAAAGAACCTAGAGAGATGGAAACAAACAAAGAGTAATAATGAAGATGCCAAAAAAATAAATTCCCTCTAAAATAATATGGGATAAAAATCCTTATATATAAAAAAAAAATTATATATATATATATCCAGTATATATATATATATATATATATATATATATATATATATATATATATATATATATATATATATATATATATATATATATATATATATATATATATATATATATATATATATATATAAATATATATATATATATATATATATATATATATATATATAATCACTTTGGGGGAAAATATAACCAAGGAAATTAAGTTTATTGATGTGGAAAAATTAATTATTGAAGAAAATATAGGAAAAATATATCAAATACAAATTCAACCCTGAAATTAGATATCCTATATAGTAGTAAAATCAGGCACTTCCAACTTTTTCCACCTTAAGATAAAAGAAACACTTTAGCCCTACCTGGGGGATGGGGGGGTTGTGGTTAGGGTGGTTACTCTTCAGTTAGAATAACCCGGGGTGCCTAATCTTCACGTGATCCAAAAACCCGTGGAGAAAATCATGCGACAACTGAGTAATAAATCCACGGCACTTTTTTTTACGCCGGCTGGGTTCCTCGACAAAGAGCCTCGGCGTTATTTTGTTTTCTTGTACAACGCGAGAAGAATGTCAGTACTGTATCAGATTATTTCTTTGTGTTTAATTTGTCCTCCTCTCCCTTCCTAAGTAACCCTTTATCTCATCCTCTCTTCTTCTCTTTCCATTTATATGTTCTTCTCCTTCACTCTACCTATCATTTCCCCTTCGCCCGTTTTCCTCCCCTGTCCCTCCTCTGTATGTCATTTCATCTCATCGTGTCTTTATCTGCCAGTCTCTCCGTGTGTATGTCTCTTTATTCATTCCTCCTTGCATACAGTTCTCTCCCCTCTTCCCCTTCCCTTACCCTCACACTCTGCCATAAGTAAACACCGAGCCGTAAAGTTGTTTGTGTCTGATAAAATACCACGGATGGCAGTATTACCCCTGACAACTAAGAACTGTTGTAAATATTGCTGGGGAAAATAAATTTCGTCACGACTAAAGAGGTTCACCGCCCACACACGAGATACTCACATTTTTCCCCGTGGACGGTTGGCTCGAGGCGCCGACACTGTGCTCAGTTATGAAAAGATTGTGCCAGGTAATCTATATGTTGTTTTTTGTGGGATATTCAAAGAGACTTGTGCTTTAAATTTTACCTCTAACTTGAGATTTGAACAACTTCAAAATGGTTAAAGCAGCAATGGCATAAATGTGGCAGCTAAAAACTGTCAAGACTGCTGCATTGTTATATTGTAACTACTTGTTATCTCACTGTTGGTTGTGGAAAAATTAGCATGCAAAATTTGACATTCCGGACACAAGTCGATACGCTCGCCCTAAGATATATATATATATATACATATATATATATATATATATATATATATATATATATATATATATATATATATAGTAGTAGTGGTGTCTCAGTGAGTACAGACTGTACTCACCCCTGAAGATGTGAATTACACGAAAGCGCTTGGGAACTTCGTGTTTTCTTTTTCCTTGTGGTTATCAGCATATACCTAGATCACGCGCACCTACAGTGATTTATTTTGTATATATATATATATATATATATATATATATATATATATATATATATATATATATATATATATATATATATATATATATATATATATATATATATATATATTTATTTATTTATTTATTTATATATACACAATGTTGTATGATTCGAAAGTGGTAGTCCGGGTAAATTTGAATTTTATTATGAATAGACTCGGTACGACGGAATATCGACAAAGTGGCAGAGAAGACAGGTGCCCTTAATACTGTTGTAGGCCGACGGTGGGTACGAGGTGGTATAGTTCGTCAGAACACCGTGGCAGCATCTATAGCACAATGGGTGCGGTGAGAAGATGTCTGGTAGGGTTTGTGTTGTTGGCTAATGATCTGCTTTTATTCTGATCCAAGGACACGAGGTGTCACGGTGCACCTGAACCAGGGCTGACAGCAGGTCTCTTATCTAAAAACCCAAGTTACTCACATAAATGGTCGTTATTAGCTTCTCCTGGCTTCATTACAGCAGTTATTGCTAGAGACATTGACGCATCACACATACTGTCATGACAGGATCTGGCGGGTGGGAGATATTACCTATAATTTCTGTACTGTGCGATTATAGTGTTGTCAAGACCTATGATACACTGTACATCACAAATCTCCCCTAAATACAGTACAGTACAATACAATACAGTACAGTACAATACAATACAGTACAGTACAATACAGTGCAATACAGTACAGCACAATACAGTAAAATACAGTACAGTACAGGGTATTTAGTTTTAGTGGTGTTCCAGGAAACCGCGTTGGACGCACCCTACTTAGCTGTGCCTGCAAGGTCCAGTAGTGAAATCCTGCAATAAGAAATTACAAGAGTATCGTTACACCTGAAGTATAGTTACACATGAATTATCGTTACACTTGCAGTATCGTTTCACCTGGAGTATCGTTACACCTGAAGTATCGTTACACATGAATTATCGTTACACTTGCAGTATCGTTTCACCTGGAGTATCGTTACACAGACGGTGGTTGGATGTTCTGTGTCCTGGAGAGCCACTGACGGATCTTCAACCACCAAGTTTACCATCAATGGCGTTGGTCTACAGGGATGAAAGTTGGATACATACACGTGTACACGGCTAGTAGCGCCAAGTCTATATGTTCAGGTGTACATGCGGTGGAAACACACACACACACACACACACACACACACACACACACACACACACACACACACACACACACACACACACACACATACACACACACACCATATTCACATATACGCAGTTGTCCACACTCACATAGACACACACATAAATATTCTTACAAACACATACACACATTCATCCATAAACAAACATGCAATCCCACACTTGTGTCAGCCATATATACTTCAACAACAACACGGGTGGAGACGTTATACGGCAGAAGACAAAATAAGTGGGACTTCAAATTAAGCAAATAATGACACTTATAACCAATTTTCCGCGAGGTGCGTGTTGTACAGCTCTAGATAGCATCCATAATTTAACAGTAAGTGGCTGAACGGGAGGTTATCGTAGAGTAGTCATCTGTTGATAGGGAAGAAGACAGAGGTAATCATGTGGCTACTACTTTGTTGACACGGGAGACAGGTCTATGGTAAAAGTTGATTAATTGTAAAGCTGGGACCTGTTGATACGTGAAGTGAGTGAATAATCATAGTTAGAAGCGGTTGTTTGTGGGGAGTGGGGAGTGGGTATCGTACGTTCGTCATTGCAATAGTTTTTTGCGTCACCCGCCGGATGGCAGCAGGGGCGACAGAGAGCTAACATCCGTACATAAATACACGAGGCCTTTTTGTTTTGTTTTTTGTATTCTTCCATTACTTTTGCTGTGCGTTAGCTTATCCCCTCACTCCTTCGTCATCCCAAAAGTGCCAGAAATGCGATGTTGTCTGGTCGTAACTTTCGAAATTGTTACTTTTGCTTAATCGTTTCATTGCTGCCAATTATTCAACTGTCCGCCCAGCCACCTGTCGCTGTGTAATCGTAAACCAGACATCTTTTGTTTTGTCGTTCGGCCGTCAACATTTGCTTTATTGTACGCCCGTCAAAATTTGTTTTATGGTAGGGCCCTAACTTTTGTTTTATCGTACAGAGGCCAAGTTTTATTTTATATATAGTTACCACCAGATGTTTAATAGTACAGCTGCCAACTATTATTTAACCACATAGCCACTACTTGTTATTTAGTAGTACGGCAGCCACCTGTTGATAAAGCGCTGTGGGCCACCTGTTGATAGGAGAGACTGGGTAACGGTAATGCTGACACCTGTTGATCAGGGAGGCGGGGGTGGCGGGGTACACGTCGCGGCGCACACTTGTTGATACACTGGGCACTACAGACAACAAGGAGAGCACTTATTATACCACCGCCCATGCTGGTATTACAATCATTGTTCAGTTTGGGTGACAACTAATTATGCATGACTTTATTATGTGTTATGAAATTACTTTCTATTTTGATGATTTTTAACAAATTAAAATGTTTACTCGAGCTGTTGACTTGATTTTAGCAACAGTCACTGGTTCTCACTGAGAGACTCATTCATAATCAGCGTAAAACACCCTAACTGACCGACTAACACAGTCACTTCACTTACTTTACGTCTATATCGCTTGTCAGCTCCACAATTTTTTCGTCGTCTGTTGTAACCCTGAGGCGACACTACTACTTCCAGAGTCTGGGTACCTTATTTGGAACAAGTCTTATATTCACACCTTCTCTACATGTATATTGTTCCTGTGACTAAAATCATCCTGAAATTCCTCCGCCCCTCTGTTAGTGTTCATGCTAGTCTGCTCCACACTCTCCTCTATGACGCTCTAACTCTTGTAACATGACACTCACCCCCCCCCCCCCTTTGCCTTTCGCCCTTAGTTTTCTTTTCACAACCTGAACGTAACCTCAGGTAAATAACATGTCTTCATAAACTTGCTCCCTCAACTTTGACAAGAATATCCTTTATAACTTGCACTAAATAAATTATTTACCATCCAAGATCAAACTTTCTTTTTTCTGTCGGAATATTTTTGTTATTCTTAAAAATATGCAATAGCCGCTCCAACGTTGGTCTCACAGTCAAGGCAGTACCAATGGCATACAGTAAGTTTTATCAGTATGTTTAATAAATTATAATTAGTACTCAAACAACCCTTACGAACCCCCCACCGCCAAGGAAATTACTTGGCTATGACACCCGGAACCACAATACCTCTGCATTCATTTTTAACTGTGTCTTCTACTATATATTGTGTATAGCTTATTTATGAGATTCGTGGTGCGGGCGGCCGTCACTAGAGGGCTCCAGTAATTATCTTCACGGTTTATGATCGACCCGGAGTTGTCACCATGAACTTGTCCCATATTTATATTACAGTATTTTGTTTTAATTCCACATCAGAAATCTGTTCTTATTAATGCCAATGACTTTTTCTTTTCACTGACAGAACAATTTCTAGTCTTAGCTAGTACAACGTTGTGCTAATGTCTATTACGTGATTACTGTGACGATTTTTTTTTATTTCATTATAATTTCTCAACGATCAATTGAATAATTCTATGTACAGTCTCGTCTACCTTACATGAACCATCGTACACCGTTAATGTGGCAAAAATTTTTGAGAACGTTGAAGGCTTACGTGGGCACACATACGTTTAGAAAACAATTACGGTCTACTGAATAATGATACATGACAACATCGTTCACCTTACCACCACTAGATCTGGCACCATTGTGACACCCTACAATCACTGGTACATTAACTCTCAACACCAGGTAACAATAGGCTCATGAATCAAAGAAAACATTGGCACAAAGTTAGGTGATAGGAAGTCTAGGCAAACCAGCTAATCCCACTTTAACCTAACCTAACCTTCACGTGACCCTATCGCACATCTGTTTAACACTGACACAAGAGTCTGGGAACATCGTACACCTGCCCTTGCTGACACAAGAATCTGGGAACATCGTACACCTGCCTTTGCTGACACAAGAGTCTGGGAACATCGTACACCTGCCCTTGCAGACACAAGAATCTGGGAACATCGTACACCTGCCTTTGCTGACACAAGAGTCTGGGAACATCGTACACCTGCCCTTGCTGACACAAGAGTCTGGGAACATCGTACACCTGCCTTTGCTGACACAAGAGTCTGGGAACATCGTACACCTGCCCTTGCAGACACAAGAGTCTGGGAACATCGTACACCTGCCTTTGCTGACACAAGAGTCTGGGAACATCGTACACCTGCCCTTGCAGACACAAGAGTCTGGGAACATCGTACACCTGCCTTTGCTGACACAAGAGTCTGGGAACATCGTACACCTGCCCTTGCAGACACAAGGAGCAGACACAAGAGTCTGGGAACATCTGGGAACATCGTACACCTGCCTTTGCTGACAAACAGTTTGGGAACATCGTACACCTGCCTTTGCTGACACAACAGTTTGGGAACATCGTACACCTGCCCTTGCTGACACAAGAATTTGGGAACATCGTACACCTGCCCTTGCTGACACAACAGTTTGGGAACATCGTACACCTGCCCTTGCTGACACAAGAGTCTGGGAACATCGTACACCTGCCCTTGCAGACACAAGAGTCTGAGAACATCGTACACCTGCCCTTGCTGACACAAGAGTCTGGGAACATCGTACACCTGGTACCCGCCGCTGATGTGAGCGGTAGTTATGGGAGAGGGTCATCACGCTTCGTTTGTGAAGATATAAAATGTCACCGTTCCTGACATTAAATTTAAAATTTCCGAGAAATACTTCACAATAGAGGGAACAAATTAAGTACCTCCACCTCTCGCTTTACTTCCCTCCTCTTTTTTTCTTTTGCTGTTTTAACTTAATGTGACTTTCCCGACATACTTAGTTGAGGTTGAATATATATATTAAAAAAACTAAAAAAAAAAATCACAGGAAACAGGAAACTCTGGAACACTGTAGCTTTCGTTTTTATTCAAGAAAATCTTCAGTTACCTCTGAAGATGTCTTGAATAAAGACGAAAGCTAAGGTGCTCCACTGTTTTCCCTTTTCTGTTTGGTTTTATCAAGTTTCATCTTCTCCACGTTACCAATGGATCACCTAAACATTATCCCCGGCTTATTTCACCTTAAGATTAACCACCCTAACGCTCATCTACCCAAACCTCATGAGGAAGTGTTTGGGTGTTGATCATCAGGTGAAATAAGCTGACGGGAGGCGGGTAACCTCAGGGAGTAGCGACACTGCCTAAGGGGACACGAGTAAGACTTACATACAATACCCAGTTCTCACTCTGTAACAGAAGGGCGTCTAGCTATAAGACTTACTTCACAGTCCCGTGATGGCAGCCGGAACACTATGCCCACAGGTAATCACAGCTCGCCCACACAGGGGAGGAAAGTGACCATATAAGTGATGACGATGAGGGAGATTATAACTGCCAGGAATTTTATGCACATGTGGTAATACGAGTCGGTTTCATTCCTAAATCCTGCTCTAGTTTAATGATAGAAAAGTTTACCTCAAATTTGTTTGGTTAGGTTAGGTTAGGTTCGGTCAGTTAGGTTAGGTTAGGTTAGGTTAGGTCAGTTTGGTTAGTATTGATAATATGCGCTTGATAGGTTAGGTTAGAAAAGTTGTTAGATTAGGTTAGTTTGGTTTGCTTTGGTTTTAATTGGTTTGGTTAGGTTAGGTTAGGTTACGGTGGTTAATCTTGAGGTGAAATAAACTGGGATAGAGATTCTTCAGGTGATCCAATTACTGAGATTTAACAATAATAAAAAATACAACCAGTTATTTGTAACTGACTTTATAACCGAGTTGTAAATAACTTTATAACCGGGTTGTAAATGTCTTATAACTGGATTGTAATTTAAATCGGCATAAATGACGTCAAGAATAATAAGGACTGGTTAATGCAAGTCTAAATTTATCAGGATCGGGTACACCCAAAATAATCGAAATCGGGAATGGCTTAAATCGGAAATAACCAGTCTCGGGTTAAATAAACTGCATGGAATCGAGAATATGTCGAAATCTGGTTAATGAGTTTTAAATTAAAATAAACATTATAAGCACCCGTCCCTTTTAACCGTCGTTGGGATTCATGGAAATGGGAAAATGACCGATAAATAATCAGGAAATCATTGAGATATAATCGGGAAGGATACAGAGTGGTACATAGCAGTAAAGACGAGAAGGTTCATGTAATTACTTCACTTGATGATGGATAATATGTTATGAACCGCTGCCACCAGAAACACTAATAATACGCCTCCACACACACACGAACAAAAGAAACCAGCCCCTGCGCCCCAATGTAAAAATAACTTTTATGTTCACTTCATTATTTTCTTTTTCCTTTTCGTAGTGAAAGTTTTTGTTAAACGGCCACCGTCCCCTCATGCCACTCTGTGTAATGAGTCACTTCTCTCCATTGTGTATTTTCATCCTTTTGGCTGCTGTACATTTTTTAATAAACCGTTGATATTTATTATAATACTAATACACACACAGTCACACACACACACACACACACACATACACACACACACACACACACACACACACACACACACTCCGCCTACTGAGACATATGAACGTGATTTATAACGTTCGTATAGTCTTTTAACCATGAGTACACGTTACCACCACCACTACCACCACCCCTACAATCACCACTGCCACCCCTACCACTACCAACCTTACCACCACTACTGTCACCACCACCACCATCATCACCACCACCACAGTTGCCACCATCACTACCTCCACAGTTGCCAACACCACCACCACAATCCGTACCACAACCACCATCTTCACCCTTTATATACTTGCTCAAATAATGTCAAATGTCACGACGCCTGTGAATTATTGAAAGAAATAAGAAAATTTTCATAAGGACATGGGCAAATTTGTTTACGACTGTGTACAGTATGTATGTATGTATTTATGTGGCGACCTGTGGTGTAATGGTCAGCATGCTCGAACCCGGGCAGGGTGAAACTACACCATTTAACATAAGAACATAAGAAAATAAGGAGTCTGCAATAGGCCGGTTGGCCTGTGCAATGTGCATGGCAGCTCCTGTTGAGAGTTACTAACACTCTCCATCATCCATGAATCTATCTAGCCTCCTTTTGAAACGTTCCAGCGTTCCAGCACTTACTACAAAGTTGCTAAGCTTGTTCCACTCGTCCACCACACTATTTGTGAACCAGTTCCTTCCTATCTCCCTCCTAAACCTAACCTTATCCAACTTAAATCCGTTGCTCCGAGTCCTATCCTGCTCGGATATTATAAGAACTTTATCTATATCCCCTTTATTGATTCCTTTCGCCCACTTAAATACTTCTATCATATCTCCCCGCACTCTTCGTCTTTCTAGGGAATGCAAGTTTAGTTTCTTTAACCAATCCTGATATGGAAGGTGCGGCCTGACTAGCGCAAGATATAGCTGCAATAAGACCTCTGTACTCTTATTACTTACACTTCTAGATATAAAACCCAATACTCTGATTGCCTTATTTCGAACATTAACGCACTGTTTTCTAGGCCGTAGGTCCGGGCTTACAAGTACCCCTAGGTCTCTTTCACAAGTCGACTTCTCTAGGCCATTTGCCTCTGTCTACCCAGCAGTAATTGGGAACCTGGATGTCAATCGATTTGTGGATCGTATTCCGGGGTGATGGTTAGCCAGTGCAATTGACGAGTTGTCCGGCCTTCTCGGACTATTCCTTGACACTGGGTCATGCAGCTCGTTAACTCAGGGTGTGGTTGTTGTGTTGGCGACAGCTTCTACACCTTAAATTCACGCCTAGGTGGCACTTGGGCCAGCCATCCTCGTTACACGAGGGGCAACCATTATTTTGTATGTATGTATGAAACGTGACATAAGTACTGTATAGTGACTGTATACGTATTGCCGAGAGATTATCATCCATCTGTAAGAACTTACACGCAATAGTGACGACTATCAAGAAATTACCTAAGTCATTATACGTTTTGATTATAGGTTCTGAAAACATACAGTAATTATAGGCGGCGGCGGCTGCTGCTGCTGGGTGTGATGATAAGTGATAATCAAAACCGAAGACTCATGTTACCCGAGCTAGGCCTTGGCACGTCCATCACTAGAGAGCTATAAATTCCTCTCTCTAGCAAGTGAGACGAGATGATTATCCTCCGTCTGAAAGTGATGTCGCCGGGCGCCGCCGTCGAGATTGTCGTACCCTCGCTACCATGAACTGAAGCCTTTGATAAACGACAGATGATGGAGATAGTGCAGCCTTGGTACAGAGGAGTATATAATTATTTAATGTCTGTGGTTGGAGGAAATGACGTTGTAGATATCATGACGTATTCTAACCTAGTGAAGCTTTATTTATGGTAAACCGGAGAAATGAGAGGTGGTAACGTGTCATTAAATTCAGCACACAGTAAACAAGGCCGTTGCTACTGGCGTGGTGTGTATGACTGTAGGTAAACTTTTAATCTATTGAAAGCCAGAGTATATACTTTACCTGTGTGTGTATATATATATAGTTCCCCATACTGGATAAAGGTTTGAGTACGATTTCAGACGAAAAACTTTGGGATAACTATTTAGTTTGTTTTTTATTGCTTCCGTTATTTTGAAAGACTTAGTAGCCTATAGAAGAGGTAAAGCATGATTGGAAAGTAAATAAAATAATTTCGGACAACATGGAATGGGAGTGAAGGTTAAGTTACAAAATGCAAGATGCTGGAAAAGTACCACGAACTGGATTAAATTTACTAAACCACTAACTCATATTTAACTATACCAGACTTAATGTTTCTAGGGTGGTTTAGTTTAATTATGCAAGGTCAGGTTCTTTGCTGACGTCTGCTTTAATAAAAAAAATTATTAGAATGTCTTGTTGATGGTAACCTTTTTAACGTTAATCAAGGTGTCAGTGTCGTCGGGAGTCGAGAGAGTTGTCTTCCGAATGAGAGAGTACAGCCTACAAAAAGACATTATCTCCTTATTAAGGTGAAACAATGGAACTTTCTGAAACGCCACATTATTCCCTTTCTCTCTATTTTGTCCTTCCTCCATTTTCCAGATTTCATATTTTTCGACTCGAACTCGTAGAAGTGGTTTTAAATTAGACAAATTTAGATTTGGAAATAGAGTAGTGGATGAGTGGAACAAGTTATCAAACTGCAGTTTCCTCCATTCTTATTTTCCTATGTTATGTTGGCTTTCTTTATCAGTACATCGGTATCTATCCCCCAACTATACTCACACACATTATATATATATATATATATATATATATATATATATATATATATATATATATATATATATATATATATATATATATATATATATATATATATATATATATATATATATGCTGAAAACCACAAGGAAAAAGAAAACACGAAGTTCCCAAGCGCTTTCGTGTAATTCACATCTTCAGGGGTGAGTACAGACTAAGGAGAAATACATAACAAGGTATATACAGTATATACTTAGGCCAGACAGGTAAAGATCTTGTAACTAGACTTAAACAACATAAATATGGTGTTAGGACAGGCCAGGAATCCAATGCTCTGTTTGTTCATTTGAGGGATAATAAGCATTGCATTGATTGGGATAATGCCTCCTCAATATTACCATGTAATTCAATTGACAGTAGGAACACTATAGAATCCAGTCTCATTAAACATTTGAGTAATGGTATGTACAAACTGGATAATTTCGTAATTAAGAAGATTTGTAACCAGGTGAGGTTGGGTCATCTTACCCTCTGACCTGACTACCGACTGCTGCGGTGCTTTTTGAAGATTAGTAGGGTCACTACCTAATACCTGACCACTGTGGACTTGACCTCACCCTCCTCTGTATATATATATATATATATATATATATATATATATATATATATATATATATATATATATATATATATATATATATATATATATATATATATATATACCTTGTTATGTATTTCTCTTAGTCTGTACTCACCCTCTAGATGTGAATTACAGAAAGCGTTTGGGAACTTGTGTTTCTTTTTCCTTGTGGTTATCAGCACATACCTGATCACGCACACAAGTTCATACACCACAGAATACACACACACACACACACACACACACACGCAGATACACACACACACACACACGCACAGATACACACACACACACACACACACACAAGACCATTATCGCTAATGAGAATGTATGGGAGGTGTACACGAGCGGCTGCACCAACATAATGTGGGGGCCTACTGTCTACCTCTGGGGTAGGGGGTGGGGTGGGGTGGGGGAGGGGGGGAGAGGAGGAGGAGGAGGGGGGCAACCAGGAAGTAGAGGAGGAAGAGGAGGGAAGGTGAGGGAGCAGGGTGTGTCAACGTGTTATCCTCTTGCCACTCTTACACAGATCACACACACAACACACACACTCGTTCCCTCCTGTACCACCTCATATATAACTAGCTCACTCCTTCACACTGCACCACTCGATAAAATTATCACTGTCGTTGTGTACCTCCATCTGTTACGTCTATATAAACCTTCCACCTTCACTATTCACCCACGTTACGTCAACACAAGACTCTCATCTTCATCAGCTTTAGTTTTCACCATTAACTCCGGTTACCTTGAGTTTCAGGGTTGAGCAGGTACTTATCAACGACCACCAAGTGACCTAGCCCCAAACCCCATCTAATGCAAGAACCCATAAAAAAAAAAATACAATCTCACGCGTTAGCAGTTCGTCTACACCTTAAATCCTACACCAAACATCCGTCTAGGAGTTCCTTTGATTGACTTGTTGTAGACGATCCTTTACCCAGAGAGAAAGAGGTTTGTTTATATCTTTCACGGACACCAGTTACTTCCTTGACCTTCCTTTGTATTTACTCGTTAATGGCTGCTTTCCAATCTCTAGATGAGGATTCTTGTTCAACGTAATGACTTTCCAAAGTTCTTCTGTTGACTTGAGGGTCTTTTGAGTAGTCTTCAGTACCTTCCCTGAGGACGCCAACATCAAACATCTTTTCTTTTTTTTTCACGGGATTGATTCTAAACCATTCTAGGATTACATGAACATTAGCTTCCCTTCTCACAGCTTAGTTCATCATCATTCACAGAGATGAGTGGAGGTGCAATATTTTGTATTTTTATAACAATACTTCTTTAATAAGCTCATTCTGGATCCTTTTGTGATGAAGAACTTAAACTTTAGGTCGGTTAAGCCGGGAACCAAACTTCAGGCGAACATTTTCGGAGCTATTTTTCAGGTGATCCTTATTTATTTATATGTTTGTACAACCAACAAGATTTTCTGTATTTGATTGTGTAACCAATACGATGTATTCTGTATATCACGTATAGTTAATACAGAAAAATTAACAGAAATACAAATAAAACCAGTGTTAACACTTTTTGGTCCTATGTATCATATTGTATAACACAGAGTTTTTTTTTTGGTTAACTGTACCAAGACCGAGACCTGAGAAACTGGTATCGAGACCAAGACCGGTTTCGAGATCGGGGTGAAGGGAGAGGAAATAGCGTACGTCCATCACCCTAAGACACCTGCACCTCCCTATTAAATTTCAACTCTATCTTCAAAACTGCGGAAATGCTCAACGCACACACACACACACACACCATTATCTAATACACTTAATGTTACTTGATGACCTATAGTATAATGCTTCTATCTCTTACGGCTGTTTACTACTATTTTATTAACTGAACTAATGTGTTATTATGCGATCAAAAACATCAAACACAAAGTCTCTATATATATATATACCTCTGAAGTTGTTTGAATGTATGTATGTATGTATGTATGTATGTATGTATGTATGTCTGTAATCTCCAAGACTACCTATGAATACAATAAACGAGTTATCTGTGCTTCATTGGAAAGGTCTTTCAACAAGGAGCATCTTAGTGTTAAATAAGAACATAAGGAGTCTGCAATAGACCGGTTGGCCTGTGCATGGCAGCTCCTGTCGAGAGTTACTACCACTTTATCATCCATGAATCTATCGAGTCTCCTTTTGAAACTTTCCAGCACTTACTGCAAAGTTGCTAAGCTTGTTCCACTCGTCCACCACCCTATTTGTGAACCAGTTCCTTCCTATCTCCCTCCTAAACCTAAACTTATCCAACTTAAATCCGTTGCTCCGAGTCCTATCCTGCTCGGATATTATAAGAACTTTATCTATATCCCTTTATTGATTCCTTTTCACCCACTTAATACTTCTATCATATCTCCCCACTTTATCTTTCTAGGAATGTTTAGTTTCTTTAACCTATCCTGATATGACAGGTTTCTAAGTCCCGGAATCATTTTCGTCATTCTTCGCTGCACCGACTCTAGTGAATTGATATCCATTCTATAATAGGGGCACCAGAACCTGAACCGCATAATCGAGGTGCCGACTAGCACGCAAGATAGTAGCGCAATCAGACCTCTGCACCTTTATTACCTACACTTCTAGATATAAAAACCTAATACTCTGTTTGCCTTATTTCGAACATTAACGCACTGTTTTCTAGGCCGTAGGTCCGCTTACAAGTACCCCTAGGTCTCTTTTCACAAGTCGACTTCTCTAGGTTGATATTGTTAGGCTGTATACATTGACAGTATTGTTCTTCCAATATGCACCTCTGCTGGTGTTGAATTTCATTTGCCATTTTCAGACCACCTCTGCAGTTTATTTAGATCCTCCTGTAATGCATTTGCATCCTGCCCTGAATTAATCTGCCGCCCTATTTTGGTGTCATCCGCAAACTTGCTTATGTCACTGCTGATCCCAGTATTCAGATCGTTTATGTAGATTATGAACAAGAGTGGGCCTACTACAGAGAAAGAGAGAGAGAGAGAGATCAACCAGACCTGCAGCCAACGTAAGTTTTTTGTTGTCATCGCTAATCCTATGATATATGAACTTATCTTTCCACTGACATTTAATTCTAAACCAAAATTACCTCCTGAACTAATTATTACATCATTACCCAAACGTGAAATAATTATTACATCATTATGCAAACGACAGATCACCAATTGAATCGGATGATTGGCAGTTTATCCTTGATGTTTTTTCCTTTAGATTATTAAATGCAGGAGTTATTTGACAGAGCCATCTACAGCGTGTTGAACTGTGTTATTATAATTGTGTATACTAACGTGAATTAACAGTTTAAGTTATTTTATGGTGGGTTGGGTTGGGTTAACTTATAAGCATACAGGATAAATTTCTATACATCATCATTTATTCCAATAACTTACTGAGATTTGTTTTATGGTTTATATATAAAACCTCAATTTAAACATACATTGTACAGGGGCGATATGATCGAGGTGTATGAATGGAAGTCAGGGCTAAACAAAGGTGATATATTAACAAAGGTACTCAAACTATCCAACCAGAAGAGAACTCGTAGCAATAGTTTTAAATTAGACAAATTTAGATTTAGGCGCAAAATAGGTAAACATTGGTTTGGAAATAGAGTAATGGATGAGTGGAACAAGTTACCAAACATCATCATTAACTCGAATACGCTGGATAGTTTCAAACATAGGTTGGATGGATATAAGAGCGATAGGGGTTGGGTGTTGTTGGGACTGCCCAGTTTGGGCCAATATGCCCGCTGTAGTTTCCTCCATTCTTATGTTCTTATGTTTTTATATCCTGCTTCACCTTACTTTCATAACCTGCCTCACCTTAACCTTCATAACCTGCCTCACCTTACCTCTCTATAACCTGCCCCACTCCACTCTCTATAACCTGCCCCCACCTTACTCTCTATAACCTGCCTCACGTACCTCTTTAACCTGCCTCCACCTTACCTCTATAACCTGCCCCACTCCACCTCTATAACCTGCCTCACCCCATCTCTCATAACCTGCCTCACTGCACCTCAACCTGCCACCTACCTCTCTATAACCCACTCACTCCACTCTATAACCTGCCTCACCTTACCTCTCTATAACCTGCCTCACCTTACCTCTAAACCCCCACCCCTATAACCTGCCTCACCTTACCTCTATAACCAACCTCACCTTACCTCTCTATAACCAACTCACCTTACCTCTATAACCTGCCTCACCTTACCTCTATAACCTGGCCTCACCTACCTCTCTATAACCTGCCTCACCTTACCTCTCTATAACCGCTCCCACTACTTCTATAACCTGCCCACCTTACCTCTCTATAACCTGCCTCACCCACTCCTCTATAACCAACCTCACCTTACCTCTCTATAACCTGCCTCACCTTACCTCTATAACCTGCCCCACCTACCTCCAACCTGCCTCACCTTACCTCTTAACCTACCTCACCTTACCTCTCTATAACCTGCCCTACCCACTTCTTTAACCCACTCCTCACCTTACCTCCTCTATAACCTGCCTCACCTTACCTCTATAACCTGCCTCACCTTACTCCTCTATAACCTGCCTCACCTTACCTCTCTATAACCTGCCTCACCTTACCTCTATAACCTCCCCACCTTACCTCTCTATAACTGCCCCACCTACCTCTCTATAACCGCTCCCACCCCTCATAACCGCCCACCTACCTCTCTATAAACTAACCTCACCTTACCTCTCTATAACCTGCCTCACCTTACTTCTCTATAACCTGCCTCACTTACCTCTCTATAACCTGCCTCACCTTACCTCTATAACCTGCCCCACTCCACCTCTCTATAACCTGCCTCCCTTCCCTATAACTTGCCTCACCTTACCTCTATAACCTGCCTCACCTACCTCTATAACCTGCCTCACTTACATCTCTATAACCAACCTCACCTTACCTCTATAACCTGCCTCACCTTACCTCTCTATAACCTGCCTCACCTTACCTCTCTATAACCTGCCTCACCTTACCTCTCTATAACCTGCCTCACCTTACCTCTCTATAACCTGCCTCACCTACCTCTCTCTAGCTCCCACCTTACTTCTATAACCTGCCTCACCTTACCTCTCTATAACCTGCCTCACCTTACCTCTATAACCTGCCTCACCTTACCTCTCTATAACCAACCTCACCTTACCTCTCTATAACCTGCCTCACCTTACCTCTCACTTACATCTTTATCTCTCGCTGGTACACACCTTTATCTCTTACAGGTACAGTCTTTTTCATATATATTACAGAGTGATTTGTTCCCCTCATTCAGAATCACTAAATATAAATATCTGTAACATAAATACGGACGTCATGATGAATGCTGTGACCTGATTGGCTGAACCCCAAATTCATGGGGGTAGGAGAGGGAGGAAGGAGGGGAAAGATGACGTGGAGGGAGAGGGCGGGAAGGAGGTGAGAGTGAGTCATACGAGATGCCAAATCCCACCAAAAATGTTTCGCTCTGAAAATCGTTGTCATGTGTTTTGATTTTAACCATTTAACATTTAAATTTTTTTTTACACTATAACGTCGGATATGTGATACTGTAAACATAACAAAGAGTACAGAGATATCAACACAACACACACACACACAATACAAGTTGACCCCTGAGCCGTCGACTTCCACCGTCTGAGCTGAGAGATATATTTTAGCCTCGTGTGAAATTTTCGCTCTGGCTCCCTAGACAAGAATGAGTTTCCGCCTCCTTGATGGTCTATATCCAGCGCTAAAACCTCACAATTATTGTACTGAAAGGGGGGAGAAAAAAGAAGTTGAAAATACAATATCTTTTATTTTTTTCGGTTTGTTTAGGAGTCATTGTGAGTAGACGAAGCCAACAGCCACATCAGGACATCTTGTTATAATAATGGTGAACATACAGTAGATTGTAGTTGTTATTGCTGTTATCAATTTTAAGTCACTTGTTTAGAATTTTGTGGGGTGAGGATATAAATGTGGTAAGTTTACGTGCTCGTTTTTCCATAATTTTTTGTCGTCTCTTATGAACAGATTTCTTCACTTGATTCACTCCAGATTGTCAAAAATAAACATGAGGAGATTTAATGATTCAGCCTCGATATCGGTCACTCAAGAGCTCTACACGAGTTAGTCTGAGATACATTACCTAACGTAACCTAATCTAACCAAACCAAACCCACCCTAATTCACAAGCTGGGGAGCCCTGTCCATCATGCCATCAATACCAAACAAGTTTTTCCCGGAAATAGTGTCACGTGGAGAAAGTTACCATCGTGTTATTAGAAAAATAAAAAGTTCTGCATTCGCCTGGACATTTAAAGCACTATTTATATATCATGATATTTTTACATATGGAAGGTAATTCTCTCGTGGAGTCCAGTTAGTTCTCTGGTAACGTTCTTTTCCAGCATGACTGCCCTTAACACACGAGAAACAACACACTTCCATAAAACCATCTGGCGTGCCCACGAGGAGGTCTATGTACCATTGAAATTCAATATATTTGATAAATTTAAGCACCACCTCCATATTTCTTTTAGGACTCTTTTAGATGATCTGAGTGTGCCAGTGGTATGATAGGTAACTGGTTTACATTTTTAAGAACTTTCCAACTGGTTTTGTAGTTATCATCATGAGACACAGTACAGCACTCAGATGGGTCAGCCTTATGACCTGGTGCATCTAAAAGACCATCAAACCACAGCAGTAAAACACTGAACTGCTCCACACTGAAGAACGTAATGAAACACTTTTTATGTTTTCTGAAGAGAGAAACGTGAGCATCTTTTGTGCAGGAGATTCCACGACTGTAATCCTGAACTAAGTCAGTCAACTTGACAGTTCTAATATCACAGTATAACCACTATTTTGACAACTAAATGTGTTACGGCAAAACTAAAGGCAGATGTGTAATCAACATGCTTCAGTTAGTAAGAAACATCCAATATGATTCATGAACCAAAACATGGTTGACCTTTCATCCGGACTTCCCATTAATTCTGTTTTTACCATACAGTACTCTCTCTCTCTCTCTCTCTCTCTCTCTCTCTCTCTCTCTCTCTCTCTCTCGTCCTCGCCAGTTTACCCTCTCAAAAGTAAAAAAAATAAACTAGTGAGTCCGTTTCACTTTGCTTCAGCTTAAGAGAAGAGTTTGCGTGCACCAATTAAGGAAAAAGTTACTTTTAATTTTCTGGGAAGGAAACAATAACCGTGTAATTAAGAGTCGGTGATGAGAGGTGTTCCCTGTGGCACCGAACCCTGAATACTTCTTTATAGGGACACAGTTATATAAATAAATACGTTTTTCTGAACACATGACGGCAGATAAACTCCTTATATACATATACATACAGAACCCCCCCACACACACACACAATCCACCCCCCAGACACAGAACACACACACACACACACACACACACACACATACAGCCGGACACACACACACACACACACATATATTTAACTGCTAACCCAACCTTAACCAAATTTAACCCAACCAGACCGGTCTAACCTAACCTAATCTAACCCCCAAGGTAGTGTTATGGTGTGTTTAATCATCAAGTTGAGGTGGGCTAATCCTCGAATAATCCTAATTTGCTCTATTGTGCTTATCTGATAAAGACTACTGAGGGTCATTATCGCATCTTCATTATACGGTTGAATCACTGTATTGAACCACACATTGTATTTAGCTTCTGTTTATTATATTTAATTTAACTTAACTGTGTCGAACCCTCAGTACACTTCCTGAACCATTGTAGGTATCGTCATGGTCGTTCCAAACTTCATCAAAAATATTATTATACCAAAATAGAGGATTTATCTCTCTCTCTTACAAAGCCTCTGACCTGATGATAAACGAAGGACGTGTATTTTTAACCTCACCCAAGATGTTACCGAGAGATACAATATTACCGGTATGGAGTGAAATAGATAAGAAGACGACTTTGTCCTCCTAATACAGTGGTTCAAAAATAAACTTGCACACATGTTTCAAATAATATTCTTTAAATGCTATCAAGATTAAGGGGGTCTATATATTACTCCAATGATTAACCTTCCCCTACCATCAGTTAATTCTAACCAAATTGTTTCTGTACTTAGTTCAGTTTTTATTTCCATATTTAGTTCACACTTCAGATTATCCCTGACATAGGTCACTATACTGTAGGCAAGGCGGGAGGTTATTATACGCTAGGCAATGTTAGCGTTAGGATGTTTCATCTTAAGGTGGAATAAGATTAGGGGGTTAATCTTCAGATGATCTCAGCCTCTGTACCCTTGACGTGATCCCTTTTAACCAGGGTCACGGTACCCCTAACACTGACTATTTCTTCCTTTGTTCCAGGTGGTTGCCTCAACTACGGCCATTCCTGCCTTGGAGGTGAGTACTGCAGTGCCTTAATTCAGGTCAGGTCAGGTCAGGTCAGGCATGGTATTTTCGAGTGGGTCAGATTAAGTCAGAACAAGTTTGCTCCAGTCATGGTATTCAAACTGAGTCAGGCCAGACCCAGTCATGGTATGTTAAAGCGAGTCAAGTAAAATAATTACAGATGTATTTTACTTAATTCTATTTAAATATATTTACACTTAAGTTACCGCGTTCCTTTTTGCGACAGAAACAACCCCAAGACGTTTAGACCGTGGTCACCAACCCTCAGATGTGAGGACGGCACTTTGATTGATTGATTAATGCGTTGTGGAGTGATAAGTCTTCATGGGAGAAGATACTGTGAATATCTGAATAAGTCAAAATAATTACCTTCCGTGTAGAAAATGTTGGGCTTGCGTCAGTGTGACGTCACATTTAGATGATACTGTAGTGGACGTCTCCCCTACAAACTGCGTAGCACCGCCACCACCTGCTATCACATTCCAACGTGCCGTTGCCTAGCAACCAAGCGAGAGCTGTCCCCAGATGTTACCGTATCTTAGCAACGAAACTATTCACCGGCGACTTCTCGGGTTTTCCCAACATGAGTCATAGCGGCTGCTGGGTATATAAGCTCTGTCTCTCCATTGAGTTTCATTCTGACCATTCTTTGAACGCAACACCTCCTCCCCGCGCGCTGCCTGGCTCACTCCCCCTCGCCTGCCTGGCGGCCCGCTCCCGCCAGCGAGCATGGCGACCCACCAGCTGTCCTTCTCTGAGCTTCCTCACCAACCAACTCTCATTCTGGCCCATCTTCCTGAACACGCAACACCTCCTCCCAGCAAGCTCCTAGCTGTCCAGCATTCATTCAACCAGGAGGCCAGCAACAGGCAACATCTTCTCTAACAGAACTGCACATCTACCTCCTTCAACACGCTACTCACCGAACGTCTTCTACTGAGCAGCCACCACACAGGCACCTCCAGCACCAGACTGTCTATCATATAACTTATATTATATAAGAAAACCACATTAGAGTTTCCTTCCACTGAGTGCTAGACAACATTAATATCTCGATACCCCTACAAATGGTGACTCCGGGTTAGCACTCACACAGGATGGAGGAGACACTGATCACGCTCCCAGTCTTCATACCGGCTACTCTTCCTGCCCCACGCACCACACTTAATGACCCAGCACACCGTCACGCCGACCGGGCGACCCCGGCTGGCAACCTGCTGCCGTTCCAGACCCACACACACCCCTCTTTTCTCCCTCAAGTACTCCTGCTAATGTCCTGCACCCTGCTGCTGGCCGCGGTGGACCCAGCCGCGAGCTAATCCGCTGCTGCGGCGGCCCCTGCTCCTGACGAACCCGCCGCAAGGCATGCGCAGAGCTGTCGACATTCATCGCCTCCCCTTCTCCACAGATAGTGTGTATCTAGACAGTTGTATTTCAGCGATCGGCTCATCACGCCATCGCCGTTGTCTCACATGAGGCGCCCGGTCTGCCTCACGTGCGCAACTCTACAGACAACAAGTCTCCTACACGCGCGGAAGAGGTGTGAATCTACACAACTACGCGGCAGTCACCACCTGCTATCACATTCCAACGTGCCGCGCTAGCAACCGAACCAGTCACCGGCGACTTTCTGGGTTTCAACATGACTCATAGCGGCGCTGGGTTATATGACTGTCTCCTAGTGAGATTCATTCTGACCATTCTTCTTGAACAAGCAACACCTCGTCCTCTGCCGCTGCCTGGCGGCCCTCGCTCCGCCAGCAAGCGACCACCAGCTGTCCTTCTCTGAGCTTCCTCACCAACCAACTCTCATTCTGGCGTCTTCCTGAACACAACACCTCCTCCCAGCAAGCTCCTAGCTGTCCAGCATTCATTCAACCAGGAGGCGGCAACTCTGGCTCCTGCATCATCTACAACACTCTACCCGAACGTCTTCTACTGAGCAGCTCCCACCACACGGCACCTCCAGCACCAGACTGTCTATCACATAACTTATATCATGTAAAGCCACATGGTTTGTGCTAGCATTAATATCTCGATACCCCCTAATAGGTTCACTGTGGCAGCCACATGGTGATGGACGATCACTTAATAGTGTTATTATATCCACTATCTCTGTTACTATTATACGACCTTCGATGATAGCCACAGTACCAAAAAGGGATTTTGTTTGAAATGTTGGTTAGGATGAGAAAAATCACAATATTCAACATTCGTGCGAATATACGAAATGCGTAACTTGTCACAAAATTCTGTTGTATTTACCCCTGTCCTTAAAACTCAAAATCCTATGTGTGATGTGTAGTGTTTGTCTGTGTGATCCTTGGCCTTGAGTCGCACCTACCGACTCATGAATGGCTGATAGATTGTTAACATACTGTACCAGAAGAATGGTAGTAAACACGCCGGCAATGTGAACGAACCACCCACCTTCCTACACCCTCTCCGTGTACTGCTACCGACAAATGACAGGGGTGACTGCCATTTACACACAATATGAGTAAAATGACATTCAACGTTTAACACTTGACATATTTTTCCGGTATGTCGTACCTAATTGGTGTTTGATGTGGTAACCAACGTAATAAACTTATATTTTTAACAACAACACTTTTCTCCTATGCTTTCATTCATGTATCCGCGTCGCATTGGAAGAAATAACCGGACATGACGGTAATTAAGGACAATATGCAAAACAACCTTCTATTTGCATATCCTCGAGCTTCACGTAACACCTGGATCAATAACAAACGAGAAAAGTGTTAAGAAACATGTGAACTCTCCCATCCCATCACCACTCCCTTATGTTCTAGAATCTAGAACTAGATAATGTTATTAGAGCATGTACGACCCTGTCCAGCGTAGGCTCCCCTTCGTGTAGTAAAGTTAGTGTGGTTTAGATAGCAACAAGTCTGTTTACACAAGTAACGAGTTTGACGAGTTCCACTGAATGAACACCATCAAGAACCGGTGTTGTTGTTTTTCCTACCCAAAACACTGACCGACTCACTTAACAAATCCTCAAGCTTCGTTATTTCTGTTAAGGTTTCCAAACAAGAAATAATAAGACAATATATGACACTACGATAAGTTTACTACATTGCTTACTTAAGTCTCATCTACGACCATAAAACTCAGCGAAGAACACGATTCACTGAGAATTTATATATCTTGAAGTAATATTTGAATGTTGATCAGATGAAAAGCAATCTTTATCACTAATATCTATATCTTTCAGCACACGGCAAGAGGGCCTACGTACCCGTTCACCCACCTGTGGCCCCACGCCCACTCCTAGACGTCTTACTGGACGCCCTGAACACGCCCACCCGTAGCAGTCATTACTCTCACGCCCGTGCAGCCAACTCTGTAATGGGACCAAGAGCCAGGTGAGTCTCAGCGACTTTGTATCTCGTTTTTTATAAAGATTAATGCCCTGAAATTATTTTATTATTTCTAATGACATTTGTATTAGAAATGTACACTCGCTACAGAAAGTATCTGCAAGGTGGAGACCGATGAATGTTGGGAGGAAGGTGCCCAGTGTGCCCCCTCCTTAACACAGCTTCCGTTTTGTTTGGAACCTTAGACCTTAGCGATCCAGATCCTTATCATTGGCAACATATTCATTGTAACCAAAGACTATAATAAGAAAGACAGGAAAGCGTCTACCTTTATCGATAAAAAAAAGTGAGCCACTGAGCTCCGATCAACACCATCTGTTGGCAACGCGGCTAACTAAAAGCCCGGGGCGCATGAGGTTATTATATCCATGTTTCCATGGAAACCAGCGGAGTAAACTGATAATTAATTTATTACCTTCACGTTCATAATGTGTACACATACATGTACGCACACACACTGACTGCAGATGCAGAGATGTTCAATGCATAGACCTCTTGGAGAAGGGTAATAAAGGTGCATAGTGCTACATATCAAAACTCTTTATACTGCTATATAAAAAAATAAACTACATTATATTGCAGTACATAATGCAAATATAAGAAAACAGTCAAAATCCCCATGTAGTAATCCTTCATGCAATGTAAACATCAAAACCAAAAGCAATAAAATATGAGTCTTGCTGCATTCTAATGCTATACTGCACACTGCTGCTTGTTCTTAATCAACTTATAACACGCAAAAACACATATATGTGTACAAATCACACATCCTTACTAACCTTGTACATTAAATGTATGAAGACCATGTTGAGACACAAAAACAATAAAACATGCTGTAGTAGTACAAACGTTATCTATTTCCCTCAATGCACGTACATTAAAAACAGTGCTGAAATTACCTTTTTTTTTTCTTTGGGGAAAACATGAAACACAAGCTCACGGTTTGTTTTGTACGTGTGCATACGGCACACGAATGGTGGTGACGCCCACTCATGGTTAAATGTCCGAGTAAACAGCGACGTACAGACGACCCGCGTCTTGCACACTAACGCCACCTTTTCATTCCGCGGCCAACTATATGCTGTGTGGCTTACGCGGTTTTCGCCTTGCTTTCCCGTCTTTCTTATTATAGTTTTTGATTGTAACACTCAGTATTGCGAGAGACTTAAGAGTTTTATCTAACTGTCCAAAACCCAAGAGCCGTGCTATCTGATCTGAGTTATAAATATTTTAATTATTTGATGGGTTAAATAGTTTCACTGGCACATTAGCGAATTTAGCACACACTCTTCCAATGTGTACGTGGCCACCAGCAAAGCCTCGCATCTCTCTTCTCTTACTGTACTTATAGATTCATCCAGCCACAGTTCATGTTGAGAATTCTCATTTTTTTTTATTTATTGACCCATTTTCTCTGAACTTGTATATACCTCTGACTAAAACTGACGTTAAATTTAGTATTGTATACGACTACTTCACCAGGGTTACAGCAAAACGGTTTATCATATGACCACAAACAACCAAATACTGCAATATATCTCCCAAACTCACCGCTCAATACATGTACTGTTAAGAAACACAAGGCAAGTTTGCGACTGGGTGGGAGACTATACAAACGAACCACAATCCTAAATTAATGGAAAAAATACCCTCACACCAAGGTAGGTTTGGTTGGTCTGTCGTCTGCTGTCAAAAATTGTTTCCTGCTCGAAGGTAAAAAAGCTGGTTTGCGTTTCAACTCAACGTTTTCGGGAAACGGGAAGAAAATTTTACTTACGGTAATCCAGACTAATAAAATTGTAATAATTTATCAACTTGTATAGAATCAAAAGCATGACTGATAACTTTAATTTAAAAGTCCCGACTATTTACATAAAACCAACCCCCTGATCACAAAATAACAATTAAAAATGCAGAATTTTACATTCTTGTGTATGTAAACTAGTTATTTCTCGAGAACGTTTGTATGTGGGAAAAGATGGTCCTTACTTCGAAAATGGCCCATATCCTCCTTAGCAACAGCAATGTCCGTATTACAGGTTTTCCGTTTTTCCAGATAAAATGCTTCCACCGCGGCCGCTTAAACTGCTGTCTGCTGTTGTTCAAGTCACAGTGAAGTGATCGCGGTATTGCTAATATCCAATAACCATTAAATTTGTAAACATTGTAAAATCTTAGTGAATTTCGTTGCTTCCATAATTTAATGTTTCTTTCTTACGTTATTTTGTGGCCCAGAGATATAATACAAAATAGAAATAAGAACCACCTATTTTATACCAAGAAAATCAGACTAATTAGCCTATTGGTTATGTAACATAAGGATGGGTTTGGTTGGTCCGTTTTACCTTGTGGGGTACGAGATGTTTGGTTCACACTCAGGATGTATTGGTTGTATTGGATGTACAATGCAGCTTGGTGCCGGGAAGTGGCAGCGTGGTTACAAGCGTGATGTAGAGAGAGCTGGTTGGTGAGGATGCTCAGAGGAGGACAGCTTGTGGGTCGCCATGCTCGCCGGCGGGAGCGAGGACCGCCAGGCAGGAGCGGAGGAGGAGGATGTGTTGTAGCTTGCTGCGGCTGTAGCTAGAAGAAGAGAGTGGTCGAGTACGAGTACGAAGTCTTTAGTTAAGAGGTGAAAGAAGATTATTAGGGGTTGAGGGAAAAGTGGTGAAACTGAAATACAGCAGGAGTAGAAAGAATCTGGGCTCAACCAGATCGCTTCATCTTGAGAGTGGTCACCACGAGGTCAGGTCTTAAATAGCGGGGGTAGGCGTGGCTTAGTAGTTGACCTCCGTGATGTATGGCGGCGCTGGTTGACCCAGACCACGAGGCATACACTGGGGAATTCGCGGGGTCGGCTACTCAGCGACAAACAGCGTTTGTGGGGGAGAAATCCACTACAACCTTGTTATAAAATGAGTGAATAAATAATTACTTTGGAAGAAACACAAGTGAAATAGCAAAATAAATAAGCTGCAATTCTTCAGTACAAAGTTTAAATAAAAGCCAATTTAGGAGCGCAAGATAAAATGTTATTAATATAGGCCTACATCATTATATATCAATATTGTTGTCAAAGACTATAAGAAAGACGGGAAAGCTCAGGTATAAACAACTTGGTGTAATATTTTCTTAGACCGTATAGCTCGCCATCTATTGAGCGCAAGAGGCATAATTTATTATTATTTGAAAACATGTGTCGCCGTCTGTAATCAGAAGTTGTTTGTCTGTAATCATAACCTTTTTCTTTCAACTGGTCCTAAAGAAAACAATTGAAATGCACAAAACTTGGTGTATGGTGTAGTATACAGTTGAGTGATACTTTATGTAAAGACGACTTTCCTAACGATCGTCTTATGCACCACAGATTCACACATCACCTTCACGTAAATCTTAGTGGATCAAAGTAAATATTATTAGAAAAGTTTAAGATACTAGTGAGACCGACAATCAAATGTAGTCTCAAATATCAATAAGACATAACTTGAAATGCACTTTCTATACGCCAAGCCTGACTGCTAACTTAAGGGTGATATTTGAGAACTTGATTGATTCTATTGTATATTTCTTACAAACTGCTAGTGAATAAAGACGCTGTGCCTCTATTATGTTAGCTTACTGATATTTCACACTTCTGGTACGTACAATAGTCTGTGTTTGCTTCAAGATGGGAGACGGATGTCGAGTAATAGTCAGTATACAGTATAGGGACAATCATGTAGATAAATCATAATATAAACTCACCTGACTTAAGGTATCCAAACCTAATTCATAGTACTGTAGTCCTGACTTCCCTCGAGTAATCGCCTTGGAAGTGAGCGAGTGAGGCTTCTCCCTCTATTGAGGCTCACTCTCGTTTACCATGTTCACTAACACAATATCTTTAATTTTTCTTCTAACTAAATTTGATTGGTAGAAGATAATTCTGTAAGTGTAATAAATATTACATTCAGTATATAATGTGAAACTACCTGCCAGATATGGATAGATGATAAGTCTGCCATTTTGTTACCTAGAAAAAATTTCCTATCATCAATTTACCATAGTGTTCACATAGCTGGTATCATTAAGAAACAGGGCGGTATTCCAAGTAATAGAAAATGAGAGTGAAACGGAGGCGAAAATGGTTCAACATTCAATATTTTACAACCTTTGGTCCTTCGTAGTAATTACACCACAGAACATAATTATTTACTTATTAATTCATTCAAGAATAATATACCAGCGTGGCTGTTTTCGTAATTATTTTATGCAAGCTTTCACTTTGGCTAACTCTCACCGATTTTATTCAGCACAGAGACCCTCCCTCCGTATACGTACAGGTACAAGGGGTTAATATATCATCTCCAATGATCACGTATAAGAAGTCGGTCCTTGTACTAGACACCAATTAGTTAAATTTTGATTTAGTAATTCTTTGTTATAGCGTATTATTATTTAAATTCTGTACTACTGTGTTTCATCAGTTAAGGTCTCGGTACACAATCACAAAGTCAGTTTCTACACTAAACAACACTAGTACTAATTAAGGCGGATATATAGTACTGGGTGTTGATGTAAATCGTTCTTTGCGTGATAAATACTGTCGCCTGATGACTGGCTGGTAGAGTGCTTAGCCTAATTGCTAATGGATCGTGGAGGGTAATGACCGGGAGATGGATACTGATGTCTCTCTGTTGATCTCACTATTACATTTATTTATTCAACGTTCATAGTAATTTATTTTTTCTAATGTGATAATCTAACAGACATTCAGGAGTGAGCGCAAACTATTGAAATTTAAAAATATATTTCTTAATCCTTATTTTGTTACACCTACGGTGGTAATTCACGAAATACTGTGACATTTACCATCGCAGACACGATAATAGAGCGTCCCATGTAGCCAGCCACCAGTGAGAGCGCTGGAGCCCCGGCCACGACGACCAAGACAAACGTCTGCAGTGAAATACTGCTGGTTCCTCTTGCCTAAGAGCCTACCTATACTGTACCACTCTCCCCCTCCAGGTTTCAGACGTCACCCTGCTGACCCTCCCCAGGCACATCACATGTCTCATATCTCTTCGTCTATTTCCCTTTTACACCTTCTTCCTTTCTCCCCTAGTCTGTTACTTTATCCTCTAGTTAGGCTATCGGTCACGTTTGTTACGCACCGTTGGCAAGTACTGGGCATGTTTTGGCTCCATATGTATCTGTACCTGCGCCAGTGTTGGTCAACATTGATCTTAAATGAGCTCACACTCGGTGATTTCAACCCCTTCTTCTCTAGTTTCTTTCCACAAGGTACATTTTTAACATATATTTTCCCTTCTGCATCTCATCTCCTTAATTATTCCTTCATTCCAGTGTCTATAATTTCTTCTTTACTTAACCTTTATCTCTCGCTTCGTACCCTACTACCCACGCTGTACCTTATTCCACTTGGAGTTTATCATTACCCTCGATATTTCCCTCCGAAAATCAAATCCTTTCCCAGTATAATCTATCATTTGATCCAATTGCCCATTGATCCTCAACTGTTCACGGCCTTCAACCTCTCTCCCTCCTTCTGCCACTACTTCGGGTAATAAGATATTGTTCTTTAACTTCCAACACCCACACCGCCTTTCAACACCCCACACCCCTTCAACACCCGACACCCCTTCATCACCCTACACCCCTTCAACACCCACACCCCTTCAAAAACCACACCCTTTCAACACCCACCCCTCTTCAACACCCTACACCCCATCAACAACCACACCCCTTCAACACCCTACACCCCTTCAACACCCCACACCCCTTCAACACCCCACAACCCTTCAACACCCTACACCCCTTCAACACAATGAAACTTGAAGGCCTTCACCCCTACCACGACCCACACCAAGGACATCTTTGCATGACACACGACGGAGTAGTAGCAAGACAGGTGGGAGGCGAGGAAGGGCACCTCTCACACTCACTGTCGGGATGGAGATGAGTAGGACTGACAGGTAAATGAGAAAGGGGACGGGGACTTGTGTTGTTGGTGAGCAAGTGAGGGAGAGGCGAGGGTGATTGTGAGAGAGAGAGAGAGAGAGAGGAAAGAAATGTTTTACGGTGAACGTTTCAGTTGTTGGGTTTCCTTTCTAAACTAAGGTGACCAGACAAGAGGCATGGTGAGCTGCTGATACGTCTACTATAACACACACACTCCTCCATAAACTTTAGTCGACAAGATATTCACCACAATATATGAAAACTTAATACATCGACAGCATGGAGTGTGGTATTACCGTATCGTCTTTTACTCAATGTGTCTGTCTGTACTCTACGGTGCCTGGAATCTACACTCACGCGAGTCTGAAAGTGGCAGTACTCACTGGGTACAGGAACTCGCACGAAGTTCCCCGACTATATAATTGTATTCATGAGGTTAAAACGTTAAAATTTCAAGAGGTCAGTTAGTTAGGGTATGTAGAGGGAAGCATTTGGATGACCCAGAATCTAACTGGATAACTAACTTTACTGTACGTCACATGTCGACAGTTCAAGAACAGTTATGGGGTGTACGACGCCATTTATGATGACCTTCTTGCCCTGATCTTTTTTCAGCAATATCACCTTTAACACATGGAACTCTGCACTTTTCGAAGCTTTGAAGGAATCTCAAAACAAATCTCCTGGTGGGAATTATTAGCTAGTACTGTACTCAAAATATCGAAACTTCGAGATCTCTCCAGAGCTTCGAAAAGGTGGTATTCCTGAAACAAGATCAGGGCAAGAAGGTCATCGTAAATGGCGTCGTACACCCGATGACTGTTCTTGAATAACCCAGACCAGCTAATTGGGGTTGCTGGAATATAAACAGTGAAACAGTCTGGTGCCAGGCATAAATAAAATAAAACTATACTCTTGAAAACATTTCCTCATCTCTTAACCTTTTCTTGGGGATAAAGGTAAGAGAAATTAGAGAAAATTAATATGTGTATTATTTTGGTTTATCAGTTTATATGAAACAAGAGTTACTGTATATGTTTCTGAACACAGCTATCCTGAGGGCCGCGTTAAGTCACCACCAACCTCGGATCAACTGTCTGATATGGGTCTAGATTTGAGGGGAGAAGACTATGCGAGTGGCACCAACGACGACCTCGAGAGTGTGGGCGCGATCGGCGGTGTGAGGGGCAGCCTGGATGATACGAGAGACCTGGCCCAAGACAATGTGCTCTACTATGGTGTTCTCAATGATGACTACAGTGACGCCCGCTATAAGAGGTGAGATGATGGTGGTGGTGGTGGTGGTAATAGTAGTGGTGGTAGCGGTAATGGTGGTGGGAATAGTAGTAGTAGTAGTAGTGGTGGTAATGGTGGTGGTAATGGTAGCAGTAGTAGTACAGTAGTAATAATCGTCGTAGTTGTTGTTTTGGCAGTAGTTTTGGTTGTAGTAGTAGTAATGGCGGCGAAGGTGTGGCTATTGGGGGGAGGCTGGAGGCCATGTTTAAAATAAGTGGTAGTAGTAATAGTAGTAGGCAGCTTCACTCCTCTGGTGTTTACAACATCTGGTGTTATGGGACCAAGTGTAAGATACTTCTACGCCAGACTGGCCAAGGTGTTATATGAACAGAAGCAGCAGCCCAGAAGTTACGTTACAGCCTGGTTGAGATATCGACTGTCCTCTTCGCTTAGGTCTACATTCCTTTGCCTCAAGAATACGAGACCTTCGACCCCAAAGCCGACAACGGTCGCAGATATTGACTTGAGGCAACAGTCACTGAATGCCGCATAAATCTACAGCCTAAATAACTCAACACAACACTACTTTTGTATTAGGATATTTAATTTTAAGGTAATAAAATGACGGCAAAGGTGTGGCTATTGGGGGAGGCTGGAGGCCACATATTATAAAAAATAAAAAAGTAGTAGTAATGGTAGTACAGTAGTAGTAGTGGTAGGAGTAATAGTGCTAGGAGTAGTAATGGTAGTAGTAGTAATAGTAGTAGTAGTAGGAGTGGTAATTGTGGTAACAGTGGTAGGAATAGCAGTAGTAGGAATGGTGGTAGGAGTTGTAAAAAGTACCGAAATATGTGACTGAAGTAAAACTTGCTCCATTGGCAAAATGTTACTCAAGTAGAAGTAAAATAGTATCTCATTCATAAGGTACAAGAGTACTGAAAGTAAAAAGTGATAAAAAAAATCATTAATCGTGTCAAATATTTAAATAAATCTACAGTAAATTATAAAAAAAAACTAATTATAAAAATAAAAGACACACAGCATTACACATATTTATTTGCAAATCTTTCAATTAAGATTAATCACTAACTGATTCTTGAAATTATGGCTTTCCAATCAGGATCATTTAAGCCTAAATATAAGCCCAGTATGTTCTTATGTACTGGAAGAGAATACGTTCAGCCGCTCTTCTCCCTAAATTCCATCACACGGATAGTGAATGGGCTGAAAGTATACCCAACCAAAAGTATGATCACTTTCTTCCTTATCCAAACAAATATCGATCATATCGCCCCTCACTGTCCGTCTCTTGAGGGAGTTCAAATTAAGATGCTTTAATCTGTCTCTGTACTCAAGGCTCCTAATGCCTGGAATTAGTCTTGTTATTCTCTAATGAATGCTTTCTAGGGATTCTATATCCATTCTGTAGTACGGGGACCAGAACTGAATTGCAAAATCCAAGTGAGGTCTCACATTCGCAAGATTTAGTTTTAGGATAACCTGGCTAGTCTTGTAACTAACACTCCTTTGTATGAACCCAAGTACAGCAGCTGTTCCCTTCCCACCAACATACCAATCAAATTTTTTACCATAATTCATTAAGGCCAAGGATTGTACAAGTGTGTGAGTGTGTGTGTGTTTGTGTAAGCCCCATATTTGTCCCTGTTTGTCTATTTGTCTTTGTTTATCTTTTAACATCAGATATAGTATACAACATCCTTTCATCAGGAGTGCCGTCTCACTACCCTCCCGGGGGCGCCTTGGAGCCTCCCCTCCCCTGGGCGTGGCTAACAACGCCGTTCCACAAGATAGGCCACACATACTCCGAGAGGAACACACCGGGAAAGACGAGATGGATCCCAAGTACCTCGCTCTTGCTTCGTTTCCTGTGAGTACCATTTTGTTAGCCAGCGATCCGACGCTACTGCCTGTGGTTGTTTTGGTCTAAGACAAGAGTATCCTGGCGTGAGATTGAAGGTTTGTAAGCTTCATGTAATTTAATTAATAAATCTTCACCTGTATTCCATCATCGGTGGATTAATTTCCATTTTCCCTGTAATTGGGGCAGGCAAAGGCAACACATATCATAACAAGCGTTACAGAAAATGTGAATATTGTCGGTCATTATAATGAGTGTGGTGTGAATATGGTTTATGTAAGGATTTGTTCTGGTGACTGGCTACACAAAGCAAAAATGAGTAAATATTAACTCATAGCCAGTATGAATGAATCATGGTATTAAGCGACAGGTTAACTTATAATATGCTTTTTAAATAATATAATGTCCAGTCTTGTTAGCCACACAATTCCTCTAGCCCACTTCCACTGTTAACCTCTTCACCCCCCACCAGCCCATCACCCGCCTCTCACACCAGCTCCCGGCCCCCCACTCGACGTCAGGAGCGAATGAACATAAGAACATAAGGAGTCTGCAATAGGCCGGTTGGCCTGTGCATGGCAGCTCTTGTTGGAGTTACTACCACTCTCTATCATCCGTGAATCTATCCAGCCTCCTTTTGAAACTTTCCAGCGTTCCAGCACTTACTACAAAGTTGCTAAGCTTGTTCCACTCGTCCACCACCCTATTTGTGAACCAGTTCCTTCCTATCTCCCTCCTAAACCTAAACTTATCCAACTTAAATCCGTTGCCCCGAGTCCTATCCTGCTCGGATATTATAAGAACTTTATCTATATCCCCTTTATTGATTCCTTTCACCCACTTAAATACTTCTATCATATCTCCCCGCACTCTTCGTCTTTCTAGGGAATGCAAGTTTAGTTTCTTTAACCTATCTTGATATGGAAGGTTTCTAAGTCCCGGAATCATTTTCGTCATTCTTCGCTGCACCGACTCTAGTGAATTGATATCCATTCTATAATAAGGGCACCAGAACTGAACCGCATAATCGAGGTGCGGCTTGACTAGCGCAAGATATAGTTGTAATAAGACCCCTGCACTCTTATTACTTACACTTCTAGATATAAAACCCAATACTCTGTTAGCCTTATTTCGAACATTAACGCACTGTTTTCTAGGCCGTAGGTCCGGGTTTACAAGTACCCCTAAGTCTCTCTCACAAGTCGACTTCTCTAGGTTGATGTTGTTAAGGCTGTACACATTGACAGTATTTGTTCTTCCAATATTAAGTACGCTGCACTTGCTGGTGTTGAACTTCATTTGCCATTTTTCAGACCACCCCTGCAGTTTATTTAGATCCTCCTGTAGTGCATTTGTATCCTGCCCTGAATTAATCTGCCGCCCTATTTTGGTGTCATCCGCAAACTTGCTTATGTCACTGCTTTGGATGCAGGTTCATACTCCTGTGGTTCACAACTCTCAGAGACGAGGATTGAGATTTGAAAATGCTGACTGTAGCAGGTGGAAGTGTGGGAGGCTGTACATAACTATTACATACTTACATTACTTGCTAACCCAGAGTACGTACATAATTTGCTATCAATCATAACTGGCTCCGCTGACCACCGCCCAACCACCAGCTTCACATCCTTGTCCATCCATGAATGCTCTGCCCTCCTCCCTCATGTACTGCATCATTACATGGACCATCCAAAGAATCCACGATCCATGACTCTAGGTCTGGAACATCAATTCGAGAGATCAAGTAACGGGGTGGCCGGAGCAGCGGTCAGGCAGCAGCTAAACACAGGAAAATGGTCAGGCATCACTTGGGTCTTCAAATTTGTTCTCCTATATCCAGCTTCATAATAGTACCAGGTTAATTTGAGGTGTCAAATATCAACAAGATATGGAATCTTTTTCACACAGAAGAATGGCTGCCTTATTTTTCCAACTTGAAGTTATTTATGAGATATACTGGAAATATTTTTCTTTAACTTTGTTTACCTTTTTTTAAGCATGGGCTTACGAAACACGGGCACGGTACAATGCCCTTCTGTAACACGAGCATAATTACACTGTTATCTCATATCACTATTACTAAAGTACCGCTATCAATATTTTGAAAGATTAACACAAACCATAACCAAATATATTAAAACCTGTTCCTTCTTATTTCAGAACTGGTTGAGGCGGTGAGTTTGTCGTCTGCATATCAGCTGAGGTTGACGGTTCAAGTCTTCATATACTGTAGCTGTATCACCTCTTTGCCAATATATTCTCTCCTTGCTATTTTCATTAATCATGATTCTTATAAAGCCTTGATAAAAATAAATATATATCCTTAATTTAATAAAATACATAACTACCAGTTTTTATTGCTAGTGTGCAATTAATCTCCCACTAGTAAAGACTTGGGGGGGAGGGGGAGATGTGTGCTATTGCAAAGGTTTTGTCATAAAAAAATATAGTATGTAATTTAACATATACAATATGTGCAGTAAAATAAAGTGCAGTAACTCAAAGATTTTCTAATTTTTGCCTCAAAAAGTTACTGTATATTTCCTCAAAAATTCAAGGATATATATATACATATATATCAGTATTGAAAACTAATCTAGTGCTCTGCCGTCAACACAGAGGTGGAAGCGTTGAAAATTAGTGACGTTAGCCTCGCAATTAATTAGATAAATGTAGGCCTACTGTATCACCCCAGCAACAATTAGTGTAATTAGACTACAGAAGACGGATAATGTCCATTACTATAATTATACGCCCCGTTTCTCCCAGGGAAAAAAATAGCTTAGCTTATTATTTTATGTTGCTGATTTTATGATGATGACTCGACAACTCAGAGTGCACAGGTCAATTTGCTGCAGAAAAACAAAGAAAAGAAAAGGTTGGGCACAGATATCCTTTGTTGAATGATTTACTGTATTTTATAATTTTTCGTTGTAATTAATATCACGTTGTACTTGCATAAAGGAGTTATCCTTAGACAAAAACGTATATAATAATGTCATATACTGTAATATCCTGTGTCGACAACATATTAAATTTGCGATCTAAAGACATATGTTTTTGTTTTCATTTACCTCAAGATGATGAGATTGTCATCTAAAAGATACAGTACATCCATTATGTAGGTGGCCCATATTTTATATGACCCATTTTAAAATTTATGACTTAAGTAATTATAGAGATGCACAGGACTCGAGTTATTTTCTCTGGTCGTAAGTAAGACTGGCATGTTCTGGTTATCATATTTTTGAAGATATTAAGTTTAAAAATGGGTCACATAATTTATAGAAATCCTGTACAACACTGCCATACAATTACCACACACAACAGTTAAGTTTCATATTCTGAATCTTCCTTTTGTTTACTTCTCAACACATATGAGCTCTAATTCACAAGAGAAATGGTGATACGAACATAATTCTCTTTTGGGTAGTATACCAGTATACCACGTTTTTTTTTAAGATAGTCTGTGAATTTCTCAAGAAAAGATAATGAGACGTGAGAATAAAGCATTAACTTGTAGTGAGCTATCAGAGGTTACGACAGAAATCTATTTTCATTCTCACAAGTTAAAATATACGTAAGGTTATACATCGTTTGATGATACAGTGCAATTAAGGTATACCTTGACTTTCAATAAGGTCGGTCAGCTTTGAATCAGAACACACTTTACAATACAACTTGAATATTTGCATAAGTAAAATTTGATAATGTAGTACTGTGTACATAAGCAACAATTTAATAAATAAAAAAAATTGTTGAATAGTTACAGTACTACAGTTAACTTAGCCTACCTAAGATGCCGGGTACCCTTAAAACTACCAATGGTTGTCGCCTTTTCGCCAGCCTCAATGCACCTTCTCACCTCCACTATAACAGCAAAAGAGATGTATTACTGCTGTTCATTTCATTTGTTGATAGCTTTCCTGACATCTTTAAAAGGGAAAATCACTGAGAACATACAAGAAAACACATTGCTGACGAGTTCTGCTGAAATGTGGAACTGGATTCGAACTATATCATTGGCTTATAAACAGTGTTAAGATATACTTACTTTACTTAATCCTCTTCGCCACTGATCAGCTCATTAGCCGCTTGGGTTGTCAGTCATGTCTCTGTTACACATTGTTAACAAGTACAGGTCATGTATTGGCTCCAGAATGTAGTACCTCTACCTGTGCCAGTGTTGATCAAGTCTGGCTGTGAATGAGCTCACACTCAGTGCTATCACACACACTCTGGCAGATTGTTTAAGAGTTTACCTCTCTCACTCCAAAAATTTTGCCCAGATAATTTTCTGAGCTTGTGGTTTCTTCAACCTGAAGCTGTGACCCCTTGTGGGGCGAGCGTCCTCCAACTCCAGGTAAGGACACTCGGCTGAGTAGTGCCCTTTGAGATGTTTATACACCTCAATTAGGGTCCCCCTTTGCCCATCTGTAGTATAAGCTAGGCAATTGCAAGTGTTCTAATCTCTCAGGGTAGCTGAGGTGCCGAAGTGCTGGCACCAGCCTGGTGGACCTCCTTTGGACATTTTCAATCAACTGACAGTCCCTAGCATACCTCGGGGACCAGACAGGGTGACAGTACTCAGACGGGGAAGCACCTCACTCTTGAAGATCGTTATGAGGGACAGACCGTCTAGATATCTGAACGACCTTCTAATAAGACCGAATAATTTAATGTAGTTGCTTGATTCACCTTCTCGCAATGGCCCGAGAACTTCAGTTCATTGTCAACATACACACCTAGGTCCTTTTCACAGTCAGTTTTCAATTAATGCAGTTTCTTCATCCCGTTGGGACGTATGATGCACCTCCTTATCGTTGGTACGTCCCAGGTGCATCTCTTACACTTTGTGACATTGAACCTTAGCAGCCATTTCTTCGACCATTCTTGAAGCTCGCAGAGATCCTTCTGCAGCTCCTCACAACCTGGCTCCTGGTAACTACCGGTGGAAGCTGGGTAGGCGGTGAAAGGAGGGTTGTAACAGTATTTTACCCCTATAACTTTTTGCAGTACTTTGTCCACCACTGATTAGGTGGGAGAGGTGAAAAACAACGAGGAGATGGGGAGACGAAATGACAGAAGTACTTTACTGAAAATGAGGAGTATGGACAACCAAGAGAATTTGTGAATGATGGTTGAGTGGTCTATGTCACAGTAGTTAGTGAATAAATGAGTGAAAGGCTATTTTTGCTCTTTAATTCAACAGCCCTGAAGCACAGCAAGAAAAAGTTTACCAAAACATGAGAACAGAAAAAATATCTTTAAACATTTATGATTTATATACTCCATACACATGTATGTATGTACAGTCAGTTCTGCTATAATGTGATAGTTGTGTTCTTGTAAAACCTCGCGTTGTAGAAATTCGCGCAATAGAAATAACAGGGCTTACGGAGAAAATAGGGTTAGGTGCAGATTACTCAAAATCGAAAAAATTTAGTAGTTAGCCTAACACAAAGGATAGCACAGTCTAAATAAATGTTACATTCATATCTAATAATGAAATCATACAGTAAATGTAACACTTTACCTTGAAAAAATATCAATACACTATAACTTGACGGGGTAGAAGGGTGATTTTGAGGTTGATAACATCGAGCTTCTCTTCAAGTGTTATAGCCTTTCTTTTACGATCACCACCGGGAATGCGATCACCAGAACGTTTCTTGGAGATATTCTTCTTTTCCATATTCACAGTTAATACCACAAAATTGGAGAAATAGAAAGCAAAAATCACTGAGGACGCTTCAAAACAACCCACGTGTTTCACCTGATCGTGTGATGGAAACAGAGAGCGCGGGTGTAAAACGCTATTAGCCCGTACTGTGAAACATTATTTTTATTTTATTTTTTCATACAGTATTTATGGGAACAGCTAAATTTGCAAAAAAAGATGAAGTTTATAGAGTCCCTATCAAATAACACTTCACAAACAAAACACATGAATCAATTGAACGTGAACTGTAAACATTGCATAACTCCGCGCCAAGCGACAGTACAGTACTGTACATGTACACTTAAAACGTTCGAGTGGAATCGCGTTACAGCAAACAAGCATTCAGGTTTTACAAATATTGTTCTTCTATTCATCAATCGCGTTATAGCCAATTCGCGTTGACAAAACACGCGTTATAGCAGAACTGACTGCATGTATGTTGTCACTGAAGACTCTGGGGTTAGTTATGAAGCACTGGAGTAAAGAAAAAAGTGATTTACCATGAATTTTACTATAAACATCTCATCTTGATTCTTCATTTAATTTTATATCAATGTACAGTAGCTAAAATAACTATCTGTGCATACTTTGTGGGAAACAATATAAGACCATGGACGATAAATTTTGGTATATGAGGGCTGCCACTAGTCACATGTACGATTTCATAGCATATCGACCCCCACCTGCACAGATAGTTGTTTTAGCTAGTGTACAATATAATATGAATATAAATGCCTCTCAATTAAAACTTACACAGCAACATGGTTTGTAATTGCACACACTAATCTGAAGATACCTGAAGGGCATTTGCAAAATTACAATCATATTGAAAAGTTAAACCTATACTCTAAGGTACTACAACATAGGCACATCATGCAAGAAGGCAAGCAGACTGTTGTCTTTTACTTTATAAGTTAATTATGCTTTGAAAGGGGACAGACACTGTGGGGCCCAAATGAATGACCCAGACTGTATAGGTCACACATGCCTTTTGAAGCTTGTTTCTTCATTCACCACAATATGAGCTGTATAGCCCATAGGATAACGGGCTTGGTTCATGTAATCTGTAGATCATTTATTGCCAGGAGGAGGAGGAATTATGAGAGGACCAAATGGATGACCTGGATTATTTGGGTCACATTCACACATTTCACAGCCAGTTTCCTTATCCACCACCCTTCGAATAGCACAGTCCATGGGACAAGGGGCATGACCTGTGTAGTCTGTGGGGCAGTTATCAACAAGAGAAGGAGGAGGAATTATGAGAGGACCAAATGGATGACCTGGATTATTTGGATCACATTCACACATTTCACAGCCAGTTTCCTTATCCACCACCCTTCGAATAGCACAGTCCATGGGACAAGGGGCATGACCTGTGTAGTCTGTGGGGCAGTTATCAACAAGAGAAGGAGGAGGAATTATGAGAGGACCAAATGGATGACCTGGATTATTTGGATCACATTCACACATTTCACAGCCAGTTTCCTTATCCACCACCCTTCGAATAGCACAGTCCATGGGACAAGGGGCCTGGCCAGTGTGATCCACAGGACAAATTTCACCAAGATGAGGAGAAACTTTATGGGAGTCATCTGACACACATTCACATTTATCACAACCTAAATTCTCATCCATTACCCAATGAACTGTGCAGTTTAGAGGACAGGATGCATGATCAATATGATCTTTGGGGCAGGGGTGATGTTCTCCAGCTGTAGTGTGGAAAAATGGACTGCCAGGGCTATCAGGATTACACTCACATGTTTTGCATCCTGTGACTTGATCAACAAATACATAAACAGAGCAGTTCATCGGACATAGAGGCTCCCCTTCAGTGTCATATTTGCAGTAACATTCACAAGAGGGACAACCCGTTTGAAGATCAAGAACAGTTTTGCAATTATCAGGGCAAGTTTGTGGTGGACATGAGAAGCTTTCATCACTGCACAGACAAGTGAAACACCCAGATGCAGCCTCCATAACGGTGTTACATCCACTGGCACAGGAAGGCTTGGCACATGCTGAAATGAAAAAGAAAAGAAAAAATACTACTTTTTCAACTGCTGAGTTAAAAAGGGTAAAAGAAATTAGCCCTTTCATGAGTAAGTGCAAAAATTTGTATAGCTTATATCTCAAAAAACAAAGAACAGGTTGTACCTCTCTAGTCCGGCAACCTCGGGACCTGACAAGTGCCGGACCATGGAAATTCACCCTTTTCCTGGATAGATAGTGACTTGTGCTTATGCTTGGAAGCACTAGCACCACTTTCTCTGCATCATGGTCTCTTTGAAGACATATTGGAGGGTTAAATGTCGTATAGTAGCTTCTCAAATTTCGAGAGTTTTTAATTCTTAACGTATTTTATTGGAACACAAAAAAAAATAAATAAATAAAAATTTTGAGGGCGAAAACTTGAATTTCGACAGGTTTGAACGGCCCGCCAACGTGCAGACGATGTGCATAATCGTGTAAACAGCGTCATTTCTCTTATGTACAAAAGATTCATTATTGTTTATTACTGAATGTCTTTTTTATTGAATTAATGTTTATGTGTGCAAAATGAGCAATACAATTCATTAATAATACGTAGAATATTAAAACACACGCGGAAATGACACAGCATTGTTTTCGTTGATTACAAAACCAGTGACTGACTGGTTCTACATATAAAACTGAAGAAAATAAGACCTTGGCTGTAGCTGTAGTAAATTAATATGGTTGTTTAAGTAATGTTATTTAATGTTAATAAATGGAACAATAAAAGTAGCTAACGATAATGGTAGTAAAGAAAAAAAGAGAGATCACGTATGGAAATTCGCATGCGCACACGTGAAAACATATCGTCATTACTTTACATAAGAATATGAAAGCAACACTTATTTACTGTTCATATATATTTTAATTAATGTTTCTGAATTCGTTTTTATTGAATTAATGTATGTGTGTGCAAAATTAACAATACAATTTATTAATAATACGTGGAATATTAGAGGAGACGGCTGCCGGCATTGTTTATGTTAAGCTTACGAAACCAGTGACTGATTGGTTCTACATATAAAACTGAAGAAAATAAGACCCTGATTTTAGCTGTAGTAAAATTAATGTAAAAAAATTAATATGGTTGTTTGAAGCACCTGTAATGTCATTTAATGTTAATAAATGGAACATTATAAGTAGCTAACCATTAATGGTAAAAAAAAAGTGAGACTGCGCGTATGTAAGTGCGCACATGTGAAAACATATCGTCATTACTCTACATAAGAATATGAAAGCAACACTTATACTTACTGCTCATATATATTGAAGGGCTAAATGTTGTACTCTGTATAGACAAGCAGAGAGAGAGCAGCCGAACTGCCGGATGTAAACAAACCTTAATTTCCCGCAGCTTTGTTTTTTCTTTGTTTTTTTTTAAGGGGATTAGCCCACCCGGGCATAGGTAACTGACCCACATTAGGGCCTGCGGGGCAAAAATTTAATACTCCTGTAATAATAATAATAATTCAAATAAGTAAAAAAAAAAAAAAAAAAAAAAAAAAAAAAAAAAAAAAAAAAAAAAGCTGCCTATCTACCTATTGGACAAACTAAAATCGTTACGGACCACGGGAGTTTCCGGACCACAGAATGCCGGACTAGAGAGGTACAACCTGTACCAGCACACTGAACTATCATTATTTTGGAATTCAAGCTTATTCAGTGGGTTTTGGCACTGCCAAAATTCTGAGGTAAATTTGGGCATGCAGTACAGGGGGTCCCCGGGTTATGAACGGGTTCCGTTCCTGAGGACGTTCTTCAGTTGAATTTGTACATAATTCGAAACACATGATATGTGCATATCATACTTATAGAACAATGTTTAAAATCCACTAAATCATAGCCTAAGTCCTTATATACATCTAAAATCACTTAATTTAAAAGAAAATAAGAAATAGAATGACAAAATACAGTAAATGAAAGTAAAAAATAAGTCATCAGGTAAATAAAATACCCCCGTTCGTATCGGCGGGCGCTCATAAGTCGGGACCCCCCTGTATAGTATACTGTATAAGGATATCTCTCAGACCACTGTTTCCTTATAATTCTTGTCAGTCAGTTTGTAACGCATCTGAAATAGGGGTATCCTAATCACAGTATAGTCTAAACTACTTCCTCAGGAAAAAGAGATACACAACTTACCCTGAGCATCCTGGGTTTCTTGAGCTAATGTGCAAGATCTGTACTGGACACATGTGACCTCTGGCGGTGTTATGCACTTGCAGTCTAATGTGCACTCACTTGTGTTGAGGGTTGACCCAAGTGCAATGTTAAGAACGCCTAGATAACATTCCAATGGTTCCGCTGCTGAGAAATTGAGAATAAGCTTACATGTGGTTCACTAATTAGCATGTAAAGGAGATTTTACATCTGAATTATTATGATACAGTATTTATATTTACAATACTGTACTATGGATGATATTTGAATCACTATCACCAAAATGCTATTTTTCTTATAGTATCTATTATATCTGCTGTAAGTCTGGACCTACATAAATTAAAGCAGACTGGTAAATCCTGGAAGCTTTGTAATGCAAATTCTAAAAGCACTGAAAGATAAACAAGTTGTACTGCATAACAATACAGGTCACCTACAAGAGTCTGCCACATGGAATTATTTAATAAAAAAAACAAAAACAAACAAACAAATATGAATTTCGGTCTTATTATCCTGTAAGCTTGTGCAAAGTTTGATGAAAATATTAAAGTGTAACAAAAAACTGAGAATTGACAGACAGATGGGTGGGTGTAAAACAGTCTCACAGACCTCTAGTTTCACCAGTTGGGAACCCATAAAATGCATTTAAGTAAAAAAAAAAAAAAAAAAAAAAATATATATATATATATATATATATATATATATATATATATATATATATATATATATATATATATATATATATATATATATATATATATATATATATATATATATATATATATATATATATATATATATATATATATATATATATATATATATATATATATATATATATATATATATATATATATATTTGTTCATAATTTCAAAATTCCAAAAGGACGAAATTCTGTAACCTGAGTTTTTGTAACACGGGGGATGTCTATCTGGTAGTTCCAATCTTAAACCTCCCAAGTTGAAATATCCAGAATTCTGATAACCATAATTACCTATATTTTTACAGTGATTTCTTAGTACTGTACAGTAATGTGTTTTATGAAAGACCTTCAACCTGAGATGTTAATACTGTACAATGTAATATAATTATTGAAATCTCTTTCTACAGAATAAATCTTAGATTATGGTGAACCTGTCAATAGCAGTCCAAAGCTACTAATGTGATGGATAAAATGCAACAAACTTTTACCTAAAACTGTCTCTATTTAATATCCTACACCTTGGTGAGCAATTTGAACAGCAGCTTTAGGACTCAGTTTAGAGAAAGGTGCAGGTCCCAAAGTCACTGAAAGTTTCTAGATGGTTTGCTAGTGTGGGCCATTCCCCAGGACCAGGCCAAGAGATTCATCATTACCTGTACTACAGCTTCCTGGGGGGTTTTAGAAGATGGCAGCTGCTAAACCTGAGATACTTCAGATGTTTATAATCTTTAAAAGAATAATTACAGTCTATTTTCACAATGTTAGTAATTTTTATTAATAAAACTATTTTTTTTTTTATTGCAGTGAAATGTAAAATAGTAACTGAATATTTTAGTACCAAATAATTTAGAATGAGTAACTGAAGGTGGATCACAGAAGAGTCTGAAAAACCAAACTTTGGAGCAATTGTGAATATATTGTTTACAGTCTTACCGAACAGACGAGGACCTTCACACCATCCTAGCACATGGTTAATCAGTAACCCTGGCTTGTATAAATGGAAGTTATAAGTAAATTCTTAGTTCCTTAGTCGGCAGCCTGTACAGCATTACAAGAGCTGCCTAGCTTTAGACCCAAACCAGAAACAGATACAGTAAAATTAGTGAATTAAAGAAACCTTAGACAGAATGATAATAAATAGTGAGGCAGAGACAGTTGGATCACAGTAAACCTCCAGTCTTAATGTATCTGACATTATATATGCCACAGCAATTGTTCAGTCACTTACAGGGTATTAAACTGAAGACCACTTGATGTGAGACATCACTGTGGCCATGGGCATTCTGGGCTGCTACTCCTACAACATATGTCTGCATGGGATCTAGCCCATCAAGAATGGCCTGCGTTCTCAGGTCACCGTGGATCCTTAGTCTTGTCCATTCAGTGTGGCCATTAGCATCATGATGTAGATTCACATGATACAATACCCAATAAGCTGTTAATATGGAGCTGACACTGTCATCAAGGAAGCTGATGTGACTACAAAGTGGTCTTGTATAGCACCCTTGTTAACTTATGCTGATGATATTGCAATACTATTGCAAACTGATACTGTACTATGAATATTATAGCACCACATTAAGTGATACTCATATTATGGTACAGTACCATCATTAGCTGATACTAGTTATATTAGAGCACCATTATTAATTAAAACTGATTATATCACATGACCATTGTTAACTGGTGCCCTACTGATGATACCATAATACGATTACCAATTGATGCTAATGATATTACAGTATAATTATTACTTGATAATGAATATATAATGGTAATTATTAACTGTTGCTGATAATATTACAGTGCTATTTTAATTTATTCTGATTATATTAAAGCAGTCATACTAATTGATACTAATGATTCTTGTGGTATTATTGGAATATAATATTTTTTACCCTAATAACATTATAGCATTACAATGTAAATATGGAGGGATATTGATATAAGAAAGCCTAGTTTATGACAAATGGGAAGAGGTGTGCCTCGAGAGGGAATCCAGCCACTGAACACCCTCTCTGCACCCTTCAGAGGACATATACAATACTTTATCAAATGCGGTTTTCTCAAAACATTATTTTCTTCAGCTCACCCTTGCTACACACAATGCCTCATATAATTTCAATGCTCAAAAGCGATTTAGAAATAAAGAAAATAAGAAAAATTAGGAGTGCGAAGTTAATTGTGTGGGAGGTGAGAGGTAGGGTGGCTGGCTGGACAACTCCACCCTCAACCCCATTAACACAAAAGCATGCAATTTCACCATAATTCTCACATAATTTATGTTCATTTGGAGCCAGGTTAAGAAATTATCATCATAAAATAAAAAAATTTCCAGAAAAATCCCACACCTATACAGTGATCCCTCGGTTAACGAGCGCCTAGGTTAACGAGATTTCGGTTAACGATTTACCTTCCATAAGATTCTTAACTTCGGTTAACGAGCAATCCCTCAATTAACGAGTTTTTTACGAACCGACTTCAACATGTTTTCGCTTGCATTTGGCGGTCCACCAGCTGTAGTATTAGTCCGCCAATACAGTAATCGGTTTTAGGGCTTAAATTCCTTACTATTTTAGTAAATATCAAGAAGTTTATACTATTCAATAATTTTAAAAGTTTAATATTAACTTTTTTAGTCATTTTAACAATTATTGAACATAATTGAAGGTAAAGAAACTAGTTTCTGGCGTGCCATCCAGCCTGTTAACACACCAGAGAGGCGTTAGTCTCTCTCTGTTTTCAGTGGAGGTAACATCTTGCTTGAGACTCTCTTCAACTAAACGCTTTTTTCTGTGTTTCCAAGCAAATTATTGGTCATTTTGAAATATATTTTACATATTGACAATATATAATGCAGTGCAGTGTTGATTTAAAGAAAATAATCTTGAATTACACCAAGAGAACTAAAATTTTATGGGTGAAATGGTGCCATGGGGTGACTTCTCTTCCACCCCAATGCCTTCTCTTCTCCCTTCTCCTCCACCCCCATTCTAATTCCCATCATCATCATCCAGGAGCCTTCTACATACACACTTCAAAGTAGGTGTACTTTTCTACCTTTTTTGTTGAATTTAGGCAATTTTCGGTGAGCTGGAACCAATTACCCAAAAACCCATTGAAACAATGGTTTCGGTTAACGAGCAACCTGCTGGGACGGATTGTGCTCGTTAACCGAGGGACCACTGTACCAGATGAATAATTGCTCTGTACTAAATATCTGGTGCTTATTCACAAAGCCGACCAGCTGACCATCATTGGAGGCCTCTCGCCAAGCAGTGGTGCCAATGCTCTACTTCTCACACACATCTCTGCTGCCACTGCTCATGATGGTTAGTACTTACCACAACAAATGTCTTCAACACTTAGTAATATTATTGTAAAGTATTTATCAACAGTTAATATATAATACTTTAGTGTTATTTATACATTAATCAGTTGTCTAACTGAAACAAGTACGTAGCCATATTGAACCATCACATATATCACCTAAAGGTAGCATATAAAGTTGTTAGGAATGTATCTCCATATCAACTACTATACAGTACAGCATGTTATAATAATACTGTTGTAAGCTGATTTGCCGAGATTTCAAGGGGTATTACTATACTGTACGTGTGGGAACGCATATACCCTTAGTTACAATAATTCTTATGGGGAAAAATTCCTCATTATAAAATGTTTCATTATAAGTCACTTTTCTCTGGAACAAATCCCGGATGTATAATGAGGACCCCCCTGTATTTATATCAACTGTTCTCCACGAGACAACACCAATACATTACATCTTGGCCTTTCAGAAAGTAGAAGAGGCAAAATAATGTGTTGTTGGTTCAACAAATGACCGGTAACTGATGATGCAATTATTAACTCTTAATTATATAACCAATGTGGGTTCAAAACATATAAACTAATAAATCCCAAACAAATGCAGTTGACTCAGTGAACATGAATTCTTCCTGGATCTTGGGTTAATAATACAAAGAGATTATTTCTACAAAAATATTAGGTGACTGTTTAGTTAGCTTAGGTAATGTCCACGCTATTAAAGTATATGCCTTGTCTGAAGGATGAAGAGAAGGAAGTTAGTGTACAGATTTTCTTGCAGGACATTCATGACAACCCACAGGTCATTAAAAGCAAGGGTGGTGTTACTCTGCTTGTTCTACAATTAATTTCAACTGAAACAAATATTATGTAAAATCTTATGCAATTTCCATGACTAATGAATTTTTTTCATGACACTGATGTTGTAATAAACTTACAATGGAAAAAACAACATAATATTTCATGCCACCTATATGATTCCATTTATTTTCTTATTAAAACAGTGACAAAAGTGCCATGCTCATACTCACTACTTACAGGCTCACCTGAGATGCAATACATCAACAAGCAGGGTGCAACTACATGTCTAATGCAGACACTGATGTCTAAATTTATCATCAAGCTTCTTCACACTTATCATGGACACATAGCCAAATGCAGTACACACACAAAATGGATATGTAAGATAATATCTTATTATTTTATTTTACTGGTATTTATTTATTTACAGTATTTATTTTTTATTTTAAATTTAGTAAGCTTACGATTCACACTAATTTCTATGAAGTCGCGGGATTCTGCATGTAGACTGGTTTGAGAAGAATCTTCTTATATCAACTACAGTATTTCTTAATTTAAGGTGGGATTTATTTGTCTCATATCAATGTTATTTAATTCTTTATGATGCTCCTTTACATATTACCGTTAAGTACTTTTTTCTACAATTTCTATACCAAAAAACTGTGTTAGTTTAGTAGCAGACATTACAAATTCTAATTACTAACAAACTACAGTACCATACAAATCATAAAGGTATCTGAAACTTTTTAATAAGATTTGCACAGAAAATCTGCTCCAAAATATTTCCACATTAAATAGTTTACTGCCATAATCCTTGATGTCCTCTAATGCTAGAGGTAAAAGAAATCGAACATAAAGAAACCTTGTCCAGGACACATCCAGAATATGTTTTGTGAAAGGTGTTCCCTAATTGGTGAATGGTGTAAAAACAAAATCATGTTCTGTGAATGTGTGTTAACCGAAAAACACCTGTGGTAAGCAACATTACTCAGAGACAATAAGAAGGTACACCCATGATGGAATCTTCACCACAAATGTTTTCATATATAAAGAGCTTCATTAACTTCTAGACACTCTTTGGGCATATGGAGTTTGTAACTTCTTTCACAGATTAAATTAGCCCTGACTTGGTTGATAAAATAATTTAATGTTAATCATGTTAATTTTATCTTTCTTATGCTTTAGTTGAGCCATTCATGATTTCAAGTAGGAACTGCTTGTACCTATAATTAGGTCACACAACAAATGAGCTGTGTACTTTCATGTGGGGAGCTTTCAGTTGGTACCTTATGCATGATCTCCTTCATCCTTTTACGACTGAGGGGAGGAGACAAGTGACCTACTATCTCTCCTTCCATCTTACCTTATTGGCAGAAAATGTGAGGTTCATTGTCTGATTCCAACACTGAGGGATGCAAGTCAAAGAACCCTACTGGAAATAAACATCCGATAGCTTTGTCAGTTATCCTAGGTTGAATTGCGTTACTGTTTACTATTAATGTATACAACCACAATCTAGGTACTTCAGATTTAGTGCTGAAAATGCTTGATAATGAATGTGCCTTTAAGCATGAAAAATACTCCTTGGCATCAGCAGTACGACTAAACATATACTGTATGTGTGGATCCCCAGTTATGAACCATGCTTTGGCAATGTCATATACGAGTATTTCTCAATAACATTATTTTCTCACATTTTACACATTGATACTAATTAAGTTATATCCAAGAAATATACAGCATCCTTTGGCAATCTCCGATCATAAATCTTAAATAACTAGAGATTTAATGCATATCTGTCAAATCTTCCCATACAGTATTACCAGATCACCTGCTTCATTATCATGCAGGTTATCTTGGGACAAACGCCTGCTGTTGACTGTACTGTACATAAATTGTGTACCTGCATGGTCTATATGTACACTCTATACCTGCAATGTCTATATACATGCTGAACTGTATACCTGCACTGCCTATATACATGCTGAACTGTATACCTGCACTGTCTATATACGGTACATGCTGAACCGTATACCTGCATTGTCTATATACATGCTAAACCAACTGTAAACTTGTATGACAATTTTAATGAATGTACATTATTATTATTATAATTGTAATGCAAACTTGTTCAGGGTTATTTCAATGTAGCTGTTGATTCACTGGCTTTTGAAGAACCATTGGATGGGGGTCCATGAATGTTTCGTGACTTTGGTTTGACTGAATAAGTTGCTATTTATACATCATCAGCACTGATCCTTTACTCATAAAATTTGACTTTATACCACAATCCTTTATTTCATTGCGAAGGGGTAACTTCTATCACAACCGAAATCTTCTACATGCACTTTCTGATGAGCAATATATTTATTAAATTTTATTTGATTGTAAAAAAACATACATATTTTCTCCAACATTCATGTACCCTGTAGCTCATACATACTGTACAATATTTCTTGGATGAGCAGTTATTCAATGATGGTTTCCTACAAACAAATACAGTACAGGTATCCTTCATTATCCAAATGTTCGCTATCCAAACACTGTATTCTTACACCTCTTTTTCATTGTCTGAAAGCAATCATTGCTTATCCAAGAGATGGTCCAATCGAAAATTCAAATCAACCCACCCCTCCTCACCCCTTGTGCTGAACCCTGACTGTCTTCTGATAAGGTAATGTACCAACTGTACAGTGTATTTTATTTAGTTTAGTAATTACCAGATTGTTGTTGATTGAAAATGTCCAAAGGAGGGTCACCAGACTAGTGCCTGCAATACAGCACCTCAGTTATGCAGAGATGAGAATGCCTGCAACTGCCTAGCTTATACTACAGAAGGGCAAAGGGTAACCTAATTGAAGTGTACAAACATCTCGGAGTGCAAAGCTCAGCCGAGTGTAAATACTTGGAGCTGGCAGATGCCCGCCCCACAAGGGGTCACAGCTCAAGGTTGAAGAAGTCACAAGTTCACAAAACTGTGAAGACAAATTTTTTCGGGGTGAAAATTTGTACAGTACTCCAGGAACAATCTGCCAGAGAGTGTTGTAATACAGTAAAACCTCGATTAACCGACCCTCGATTAACCGACTTTCGGATTAACCGTCAATCCCAAACTCCTAATATATATATATATTTTTTTTTCAGGGATTAGCCCACCCGGGCACAGGTCACTGACCCACATCGGGGCCTGGGGGGCAATAATGTAATAATATTAATAATGATAATGATAATGATAATGATAATAATAATAATAATAATAATAGTACAGTAGTACCCCGATTTACGCGGTCAATTGAACCCACAGGGTACCGCAGAAAGTGAAATCCACGTAAATGGAACAACAGAACATATGGGATTAATTCCAATAGAGACTGGCCCGACCCCCAAACTCCACTTTTTCCGACACAATACCTATGTTGTAGTAAAAATAACATCTAAATTTTATGATGGTATGCTCACACAATTAATATTTAAGAGAAATACAGTCGCCAGGTTAATGTCCATTCAAATAATAGACTCAAATCCCCCCCCCTCCCCTCTTCTCAGCTCACTGGCCCCTACCTCTCTGAGAAATGATTGGGTGAAACACTAGATTTTAACGTTTAGTAATAAATAATACCTCAGACTAAAGTTAGGATAATATAATTGACATTTCTGGATTCCTTGCAGGTCAGGGAATATTTTGAATGAAAACTTCATATATTTTGCACAAAAGATAAAATACTTGCTTTGTGTAAACCAAATTATTACATTGGATCTAAAATTTGTATGTCTAATGCAAAATCCATGATGTATATATTCAAAATGATCATCATATTGTAAGAATTCCAGCAATGTAAATTATATTCTGGTCCAGTAATTTGTATGAATTTTATGAGCTAAAACAAATATCTTCAGTTAATAAAAAAAAAATATTCTTCACGACACTATCTGTCAATCAAAGTACCCCAACTTGCCTCCCCCCCTCTTCCAACTGCGCCAGATGGTCGGTCGGTCCCAACCCTCCCCCCCACCCCCACCTTCCCTCCCTACCAGAGAAATGTTGGGTGAAAAAACTAATTTTAACTTTTAGTAACAAATAATACCTCAGACTAAAGTTAGGATAATATAATTGACATTGCTGGATTCCTTGTAAGACCAGGAACATTTTGAATATAATTGTCATATATTTTGCACAAAAGATAACATATTTACTCAGAGTAAACATTAGATCTAAAATTTGTGTCTAATGCAAAATCTATGATGTTTATATTCAAAATGATCATCAAATTGTAAGAATTCCAGCAATGTAAATTATATTCTGGCCGGGTAATTTGTATGAATTTTATGAGCTAAATAAAAAAAATATTATACTTCACGCGTATATGGGTAGATGAACCGCGTAAAGTGAAAGTTCGGTTCTGGCGAGGCACCGCGTATATGAGAAATCGCGTAAAGTGAAACCTCGTAAAGCGGGGTAATACTGTAATAAAGAACCATAAATAAATGCAAAAATGAAAAAAAATCAAGAGTGAGAAACAATATATGTATGTTGTGTTGTCAATAGTAAGAGAAGCAATCGAGACCCTGCAATTGTGTGTAAATGAGGTAGAAAGTCAGATCAGCAACCTGGGACTTGGTCACAATTTTTGTGATGACATATGTTCTTTGACTTTTCCATTTTTTATTCACGGTTTCTGTGCTGGTTCATATTTATTTACTAAAGTGGTTAATGTTTTAAGGCAAATTCTATTGAAGTATGAATGGCAAATGAACAAAAATGAATAGAGGGAATTAAATGAGGTAGGTTAGGGAAAGGTACTTTGAAAATGTATGCTTTATTTCCGTAGACTTTATGTACTATTAACCGACCTTTCGGATTATCCGTCGGCCCCTTCCTCCCATATGTGGTTGGTTAATCAAGGTTTTACTGTACCACCAAGTGTGAACTCTTTCAAGACCAGACTTGACCGACACTGGAGCAGGTTCAGATACATTCAGGAGCCAGTGCACGACCAGTACTTGCCAACAGTGTGTGACAGAGATGTGACTGACTGCCCAAGCTGCTAACGAGCCTATCAGTAACAAAATGCATAAAAGTAAAAGTAGTTAGGTACATATTACAGTAGTTAGGTGCTAAAGTACAGTACTAAATTACAGTAGTTAGGTAGGTTTCTGGTGTCCCCGGGTTACGAACAGGTTCCATTCCTGAGGATGTTCATAAATCGGATTTGTACGTAAGTCAGAACATATGCTATGTGCATACCGTACTTACAAAACAATGTTTAAAATCCCACTATATCATAGCCTAAGTCCTTATATACATCTAAAGTCAATTAAATTAAGACAAAAGAAGAAATAGAATGACAAAATACAGTAGATGAAATAAGTCAACAGATATATAAAATACTGTACTATAAATTTCAAGTTTAACCCCGTTCATATCAGTGGGCGTTCATAAGTCGGGGACCTCCTGTAATATTGGGGTTGTTTTGTTGTTGGGAACCAAACCCTATTTTTCCCCTTTGTTCTATTATTCACTATCTGAATGGTTTTCAAGGAACCTAACCCATTCAGATAATGAGGGATACACGTACATTATGCACTACTGTATATTTATCAATACACCCCCCTGTATTCAATTCTGCTATTGGCATTCCCATATGAACTAGAAATTTTTACAAAACTTCATGACAAAAATACTATTTCTACTAACATTTAAATTTGCAATTTGCATTCAAAATAAAAAAAAATATATTTAATAGGGTATTTTTTCTTGCAAAAACAAAACAAAACAAAACATTTTATCTACTAACATTCAAGCCTGCTATCTGTGTTCCATGATCAGGCAGGTCATGCAAAGCCTACCAACAATGTGGCCATGTGGGCACTCAGGAGCTGACCATTCCACCTGCAAGGTCATCCTGTTTGGGAACTGGTGATCCAACACGCCTGTCACCTTCACACAGTGTGGAGGTGTGGGTACCTTCGGGGTCTCTCCACCCACAATGCACTCTAATTGAATAGTGAATTAGTATAACAAAATGAAACAGAAAAAACAGACATTAATCTGTAATGCTGAAGATGAGTTACATATACTGTACAACAGATTATGAGTATTGTGGTATGAGACTACAGTATATCCAGGGCTAACTTTTTTTGGAGTGAGAGTTGTGAAGTTTTGGAACAATCTGCCAGAGAGTGTTGTGATGGTGTGATGGCACTGAGTGTGAGCTCATTCAAGACCAGACTTGATCAACACTGGTGCAGGTATTGATACTGATACATTCTAGAGCCAGTACATGCCCAGTCCTTGCCAAAAATGTAACGGAGACATTACCAACTGCCCAAGGATCTTACAAGCCGATTAGTGGCAAAGAGGATAAAATAATACATTTAAATAACTTTTGTCAAAGTTAATTTTAAACTGGAAATAAGATACAGTATTAATAAATAAAATACTATATCCCCATGTTATAATATCTGGAGTTTTGTGAGTGTTGACCAGTATTAATCATTATACTGTACAGTAATGTACTACACGTTGTACCTCTCTAGTCCGGCAACCTCGGGACCTGACCGGTGCCGGACTATGGAAATTGCCGGACCATGGAAATTCACCCTTTTCCTGGATAGATAGTGACTTGTGCTTATGCTTGGAAGCACTAGCACCACTTTCTCTGTATCATGGTCTCTTTGAAGACATATTGAAGGGTTAAATGTCGTATAGTAGCTTCTCAAATTTCGCGAGTTTTTAATTCTTAACTTATTTTATTGGAACACACAAAAAAATAAATAAATACAAATTTTGACGGCGGAAACTTGAATTTCGACGGGTTTGAACGGCCCGCCAACGAGCAGACGATGTGCATTATCGTGTAAACAGCGTTACTTCTCTTATGTACAAAAGATTCATTATTGTTTATTACCGAATGTCTTTTTTATTGAATTAATGTTTGTGTGCAAAATGAGCAATACAATTCATTAATAATACGTAGAATATTATAACACACGAGGAAATGACACAGCATTGTTTTCGTTGATTACAAAACCAGTGACTGACTGGTTCTACATATAAAACTGAAGAAAATAAGACCTTGGCTGTAGCTGTAGTAAAATTAATATGGTTGTTTTAAGTAATCTTATTTAATGTTAATAAATGGAACAATAGAAGTAGCTAATGATAATGGTAAAGAAAAAAGAGAGATAGCGTAAGTAAGTGCACATGCGCACACGTGAAAACATATCGTCATTATTTTACATAAGAATATGAAAGCAACACTTATTTACTGTTCATATATATTTTAATTAATGTTTCTGAATTTGTTTTCATTGAATTAATGTTTGTGTGTGCAAAATTAACAATACAATTTATTAATAATACGTGGAATATTAGAGACGAGACGGCTGCCGGCATTGTTTATGTTAAAGCTTACAAAACCAGTGACTGATTGGTTCTACATATAAAACTGAAGAAAATAAGATCCTGATTTTAGCTGTAGTAAAATTAATGTAAAAAAATTAATATGGTTGTTTGAAGTACCTGTAATGTTATTTAATGTTAATAAATGGAACAATATAAGTAGCTAACCATTAATGGTAAAAAAAAGTGAGACTGCGCGTATGTAAGTGCGCACATGTGAAAACATATCGTCATTACTCTACATAAGAATATGAAAGCAACACTTATTTACTGCTCATATATATTGAAGGGTTAAATGTTGTACTCTGTATAGACAAGCACAGAGAGAGAGAGAGAGAGAGAGAGAGAGAGAGAGAGAGAGAGAGAGAGAGAGAGAGAGAGAGAGAGAGCAGCCGAACTGCCGGATGTAAACAAACCTTAATTTCCCGGCTTTGTTTTGTTGTTTTTTTACGGGGATTAGCCCACCCGGGCATAGGTCACTGACCCACATTGGGGCCTGAGGGGCAAAAATTTAATACTCCTGTAATAATAATAATAATTCAAGATTAAAAAAAAAAAAAAAAGCTGCCTATCTACCTATTGGACAAACTAAAATCGTTCCGGACCACGGGAGTTTCCGGACCACAGAATGCCGGACTAGAGAGGTACAACCTGTACAATAATTTATATCATATTTACAACTCAAAATTATATTCTCAGCAAAATTTATTTTTCCTTTCATTTTCAATAATTATCAGCTTCATGTTCAATTGGGCAGTTGGTGTGTTCTTTATTATGACCTTCATTTTCCAGTACATGAGGAAATCTACTCAGAGGAAACCTGCTAGGTTTGGTAGAGTCACCCTTCTCACATCTGACCCAGGATATGAACCCAGGACACAGTAGTAAAAGCCAAGTCCAATTTCACTATAAATTATATTTTGCCGTAAGTGAGACAATATGTCATATGAATTAATAATATCAACAGAAGTTTAAATAAAATAACTAACTCATTTCATGTTAAATCATCCTTAACGTTCATAAACCACAAGGTGCTAAAAAATTATAGTTACAGGTATGGGATCATTTATCCGGGTGCTTGGGACATGGGGGTTACTGGATATTGTGTGATAAAAAGTTCCACACATGACTAAACAACTTAATAAATCTTAACAATAGAGGCTTACCTCTCCCTCACCCCTCCTACAAAAACTACTTTTTTTCTACAGACAGTAAAATTAAAACTTCAAAATGTAGGCATACTACAGCAAAAATAAAAGCATATGAATAGCAATAATAAAAGCATAAAAAAAATATGATACAGTACAACTTAGTGTACAAACTGGATCATAGACTCCATTGACACTTACCTTAGCAATGCAGCAGTGTACCTAGCAACGGTGCCTCGTCCGCAGACCCTTTGACTTCCACAAGCTCGCTACACAGCTTCATGGTGGAAACCCGTAGATACTTAAACCTTTACATCTTATGATAAATATTTATTTTATTTATTTTTGCACTTTCTGTATGTAGAATTGTGCAGGCATGTAAGTGGGTGAAAAGATAGAGAAAATTAGATGTATCTATTCAAAATTACGAGTTGAAAAATACTCTATACCTTTAAGATTTTTTCTTGCTCTCTGTACGAAATTGTGTCTATGTAACTCAATATCCCTGTATAGCTCACACACGAGGAATGGTTGTAAATTTTTTGCTTGGCCCTGGAAGTACTTGGTACTCATTTAAAACAAATATATTTCCATAACAGCTGCGTTTTGAAATGTTCCGGTTCCATGCCTGTACAGCATGCCCTGACAATTCACGGATTTTTAATTCATGGTCCTCAATTATTTGCATATGACACCCTGGATATGTCCAAGAATATCTGCGGGTAGTTTTAAAGTTGCCGTCATTTTTGTGGCTGGGACAGGGAGCACACGAGTTTTGTGGCGTCCCGCAAAGTGTCTCTCTTGTCCAGGGAGAGTGGCCCACGCGTGCCCCTGCTCCCTCCGCCTCAGTCCGGAATAACATTTGGCCATCTCGCGTGTGTGCTACTCTGCTCTCATAACAACTGTGCTCCTCGTGCTTGTGATGGCTCCCAAACGCCCTCAACCACCACCATCCAGCTGCTGGACAAACTTAGGAGTGGCCAAATCTTTTCCACGTGTGGCTGGGAGTATGGCGTCAACGACTCAACTGTCATCTGCATTAAGAAGAAAGAGAGGGAGATTTGTAATGCAGTTGCCCTAAGTGCTCCCTCTTCTGCCAAGGTAGCTGCTAATGTGAGGGATACAGCTATGGTGAAGATGGAGAAAGCCCTTAACATCTGGATTGAGGACTTTAAACACAGCCACATCCCTCTCAGCCAGAAGTTTATCCGTGACAAGGCCAAGGTCTTATATGACTGATTCCATGCTGAGGAAGGTGGTGAAGGGGAAGTGAGTGGTGAAGATGGTGCTAGTGCTGGTGGTTCTGGTGATACCCCAGAGAATGGTTTTAATGCCAGTAAGGGGTGGTTTGAGAACTACAACCTGCACAACTTGTGGATCACTGGTGAGTCAGCCTCGGCGGATGATGTAGCAGGAGAAGCGCTACAAGCTGGAGCAGGTTTTTAATGCTGACGGTAGTGGCTTGTGGTGGAAAGAAGATGCCAGCCAGGACGTTCATTTCCGAGGAAGAAAGGAGTGCACCGGGCTTCAAGGTGGCCAAAGATCGTGCCTCTCTCCTGCTATGTGGCAATGCTGCAGGACACATAATCAAGCCCATGCTGCTGTACCATGCCAAGTGTCCACTTGTACTCAAGAACAAAGACATGAACCTCCTCCCAGTTTTCTACCGCCACAATAAGAAAGCCTGAATGACAGCAGTGTTATTTACCGACTGGTTTCACAATTGCTTTGTGAGGGAAGTCAAGGATTACCTGCAGGAGAAAGGCTTGAGTTTAAGGCCCTCAAGGTTGCAAACAAAAATGTTGGGGTGATCTTTCTGTCCAAGAGCACATCATCATTGCTCCAACCACCCGACCAGGGAGTTCTCGCTGTCTTCAAGGCCAAGTAAATGACCCACACCTTCAGCAGGATATGGCAGGCCTTGAACTTGGATGTTTGCTCCCCTCTGTAGTAAGTCAGATCTTTAACATTTTGGAATAGAAATTGTCTCTCAGAGTTTCTACAAGAAGAGTAACAGAATTATTAAGGTCATTTGGCATGATTTCATTTCTCCAGTTGATTTTCAAGTAGTGATACTGATTTTCAAAAGGGATATAGATCACTATCCTCTAACTACCATTCAATTAGTTTAACATCAATTGTAAGCAGAATTGCCGAAACAATAATTTCAAACTCTATTCCAAATCACCTCGAGAAGCGCAAGTTAATCAATGATTCCCAATATGCTTTCACAAGTGGGCGTTCATATCTGACAAATCTATTACAGGTTGTACCTCTCTAGTCCGGCAACCTCGGGACCTGACCGGTGCTGGACCATGGAAATTTCCGGACCATGGAAATTCACCCTTTTCCTGGATAGATAGTGACTTGTGCTTACACTTGGAAGCACTAGCACCACTTTCTCTGCTTCATGGTCTCTTTGAAGACATATTGAAGGGTTAAATGTCGTACAGTAGCTTCTCAAATTTCGCGAGTTTTTAATTCGACGTTTCTTATTTGAACAAAAAACAAAACAATTTAAAATTTTGACGGCGGAAACTCGAATTTCGACGTGTTTGAACGGCCCACCAACGTTCAGATGACGTGCACAATCATGTAAGCAGCGTTATTTCTCTTATGTACAAAAGATTCATTATTGTTTATTACTGAATGCCTTTTTGATTGAATTAATGTTTATGTGTGCAAAATGAGCAATACAATTCATTAATAATACGTAGAATATTAAAACACACGAGGAAGTGAGACAGCATTGTTTTTGTTGATTACAAAACCAGTGACTGACTGGTTCTACATATAAAACTGAAGAAAATAAGACCTTGGTTGTAGCTGTAGTAAAATTAATATGGTTGTTTTAAGTAATGTTATTTAATGTTAATAAATGGAACAATAGAAGTAGCTAACGATAATGGTAAAGAAAAAAGAGAGATCGCGTATGTAAGTGCGCACATGTGAAAACATATCGTCATTACTCTACATAAGAATAAGAAAGCAACACTTATTTACCGTTCATATATATTTTAATTAATGATTCTGAATTTTTTTTATTGAATTAATGTTTGTGTGTGCAAAATGAACAATATAATTCATTAATAATACGTGGAATATTAACACGAGGAGATGAGACGGCTACCGGCATTGTTTTCGTTAATGCTTACAAAACCAGTGACTGATTGGTTCTACATATAAAACTGAAGAAAATAAGACCCTGATTGTAGCTGTTGTAAAATTAATGCAAAAAAATTAATATGATTGTTTGAAGTAATGTTATTTAATGTTAATAAATGGAACAATATAAGTAGCTAACCATTAATGGTAAAGAAAAAAAGTGAGACAGCGCGTATGTAAGTGCGCACATGTGAAAACATATCGTCATTACTCTACATAAGAATATGAAAGCAACACTTATACTTACTGCTCATATATATTGAAGGGTTAAATGTTGTACTCTGTATAGACAAGCAGAGAGAGAGAGAGAGAGCGCAGCCGAACTGCCGGATGTAAACAAACCTTAATTTCCCACGGCTTTGTTGTTGTTTTTTACGGGGATTAGCCCACCAGGGCATAGGTCACTGACCCACATTGGGGCCTGAGGGGCAAAAATTTAATACTCCTGTAATAATAATGATAATAATAATTCAGATAAGTAAAAAAAAAGCTGCCTACCTACCTATTGGACAAACTAAAATCGTTCCGAACCATGGGAGTTTCCGGACCACAGAATGCCGGACTAGAGAGGTACAACCTGTAACATTCTTTTCAACTGTTTTCAAATCAGTGGATGACAGACATGATTATGATTGGGCCGAATGTGGTGGGAAGTGTACCCTTCTTGTTTTCCTATTTACTCTGATAACTAGTTTTCTTTACTTAACCAAGAGTAGCACATATAGAACTCCTATCTTTGATTATCTTTGAATAGCATTCAACAATTTCCAATTTCTCTCTTATATTTTTAGTACTTCACATATAATTTGCATCATAAAAAAATAATAAAAGGGAGCTAATCATAAGAATCACTTAACTTTTAATATGGTAGACAACTTTGTGTATTGTACAGTGATGGGTAAGAGTGAGTCTCGACTCCCAGACCTTTGTGTTATCTGTTTTTTAAAATGTACGCATGTAATCAGAATCAGTGATTTATCATAGCCTATTTATTAAAAAATTGGCAAGAGGAGACTGAATCCTGCTTTACAACTTGGTATCGGTATCAAATTTTCATTACTATTAGTTTTTTTAGATTATAAAAGCCAATAATCATCCCACTTCTTTACATTTCAAGTCACTTGTAGTAGAGATGTGTTAAATGGTGTTATCAAGTGGATTTTGTGTGATTATACTACAAATATCAAATTACGTATATTGAAAGACCTGTTAGTACCTATCCCAATGGCGTGCTATTCAATTTCTTCTTTTCTTTTAAATTAAGTGATTCAAGATGTATAAGATGTATAAAAGGACTTAGGTATGTGTTCCGACTTACGTACATTTCCAACTTAAGAACATTCTCAGGAATGGAACTCGTTCGTAACCCGAGGACCCCCAGTATTGTACTTGAACGCATGCCAGAGTTGGTCAAGTCTAGGCTTAAAAGAGCTCACACTTGATGCTGTCATAACATTCTCTGGCAGGTTATTTTATGAGTTCACAACTCTTCATGTAAAGAAGTTAGCTCTGACAGTTTTCTGTATTAATAGGTTGCGCCCTCGAGTGTGGTGACCGTCTGTTAACTCCAAATCCGTAAATTTGGTACATTGACTCAAGCTTGCAAGCTGTCTTGGCTGCTAAGCCCTGTGAGTTTGGGGAGTGGAAACTAAATTTTAGTGAACAGACCCAAAGAAAAACAAGGTCTCATATCTGTTTACCATGTTAATGCAAATTACAGCTCTAGAAACTATATACATGTTTTCAGTACAAGTCTTTACAAAGGTATTAAAATTTTGGCAACCCTGTATAACCAAACACATCACTTTATTTTATAGTTAATTTTTTTCTCAACTAATATCACATTGAATCATCTTTTTCACTTCATGAATGTGTTATGGCTGAGTCTCATACCTCAACACTGTGCTAATATTAACTAGCTGAATACTGAGATAATTCTATAACATATGATGTTCAATGGCAATTGATAGAAATTCAAAACACTAGTACATACAGTTCTCATTGAGTAGCTTTACAGAATCAACACTTACATAGCAAACTACAGTAGTTAAACCAGGGTAGCGCACCTGACTCGGAGGGTTTAGGTGTTTTGCTGCACAATTGATGACACTCCTCAAAGTCTAAGAAGTTATTATTGTTGCCATCACATCCTCCATATGAGAACTGCCTACACTGTGATGCCTCCGCATCATAATAAATACGGGTCGTGTCTTCTGCACATGGACCAGAATCCTTGGGCAACGTGCAAACATTCACAATACCAGCTTGTGCATAATGATAAGAAAAGACTGGGTTAGGAAAGAATAAATTAGTTTAAAGCAAAAGTTTTAATTTATCCCTCACAACACGGCTGAGTTAACATAAGCTTGAAAATATATCAATAATAATAATGATACATATCAAACAGAGTTATTGAGCCATGCAATAAGAAAAGGGTGAATGAAGGATGAGTACAGTATTCATTAAATCCTTAAGAAATTAATATCTTTACTTTACCCTTTCACCACTCACCAGTATCAGTTTACTAGCCATTCAGGTGGTTGGTCTGTTGTGTGCTCCTTTGATGACCTTCATTGTCCAGTGTTAGTACAAAAGAAAACCAGGATTTCCAGAAAAAACCTACAATGTTTGGTAGGGTCACACTGGATAACACCATTCTCATGTGTGTCCCAGATTGAGACTGAAACCAGGACACACTAGTGAGAGGTACCAATACTGTATATTACCAACTCACAAGATAATAAAGGGGAAGTAGGTATTTATGGCATTTGGAAACAGATATTGTAGAGTATTATTACCGTATATACTCGTGTGTAGTTCGAGTTTTTAAGACCAAATTTTTAGGCCAAAAAATTGGGGGTCGACCTCTACATGTGTAATAGTTTTGTTAGGTTGAATCCGTGCATGATGGGAAGGGCGAGGAGCAACTTTTAGCTTTAAACATGAAAAATATTTACCATATACTGCCAGTAAACAATGGAAATGTAAAATATGTACCAATTAGTAATGAAAAGTTGTGCAGTTCCTTCAGCAGATGAAGCTCACCAACTTACAATAGGCTAAATTACCTTACAACGTGCTTTCAGTAGTCTATGTTGAAGTTCTTAGCACAGGCTAACTTATCATATCATATACGGTATCACAGTTCTCATTGATCTACAAAAAATACCAGTAACAAAAACCTTTTCGATATTTCACACTTAATATAACACCCGATAATCCACTCAACCTCCTATTGTTTACAACGATGCATGACGCACCACCAGCTGTTGCGTTATCAGCGAGACGGTACACGTGTTTTTTGAATCGTTTTCAGTTAAAAAGCTGTTACATCACATGTATATTTTACCTTAACTGTGCCTGAATGAATATATTCTCGGAAATAAATAGTAGTTTTGCTGAAACGTGATGTATTTTAACGTAAAGTAGGATAAAATACATGACGAAAACAAAAGATTTTACCTAACCTTCCGATGTTCAAAAAAAGTTACTCGTTTTTTTAATAGTTTTCGGTTAAAATACTGTTATATTACAATGATATTCTATTCATACTGTGCTTGATATAATGCATTCACGGAAATGTAATATTTTTGCTGAAATGACGCACGTATTACAGTGGAAACTGGGATAAAATCGTGACGAAAACAATTACTTTCGCTTTCTTTCGTTCAAAAGATGTTACCGTAAAAACTGTTGTATTACAATAATAGTCTATCCTAATTGACTTGAATAAATACTACGATACCATATTTCTGAATATTTCCATTAAAATCCATCAAAATCATTTTCCTTGTCATCAGCAACAAACAGCTACTCTGTCCTCTCCTTGAACAGGGCTAGAGGGTACGTGTTTTTCGAATCGTTTTCAGTTAAAAACTGTTACATCACATGTATATTTTACCTAAACTGTGCCTGAATGAATATATTCTCGGAAATAAATAGTAGTTTTGCTGAAACGTGATGTATTTCAATGTAAAATAGGATAAAATACATGACGAAAACAAAAGACTTTACCTAAGCTTCCAATGTTCTTGAGATGTTACTCGTTTTTTTAATAGTTTTCGGTTAAAATATTGTTATATTACAATGCTATTCTATTCATACGGTGCTTGATATAATGCATTCACGGAAATGTAATATTTTTGCTGAAATGACGTACGTATTACAGCGCAAAGTGGGATAAAATCGTGACGAAAACAATGACTTTCACTTTCTTTCGTTCAAAAGATGTTAACGTAATCGCTTTTCGAATGGTTTTCAGTTAAAAAACTGTTGTATTACAATAATATTCCCTCCTAATTGACTTGAATAAATATTTGAATGGAGATATACAATATTTTTTTTCAAACTACCCGCGTTTCAGTGTAAAGTGTAATAATAATAAATGGTAAACAATTTGCCTTCGGCACTCGGTGTTTCAGGCACGGCGAGCCTCAGTTTATAGGACGTAGAGTGTTTTTACTGAAGGTTTTGTTGTTCCATTACCCTCAAAAACTTGGGTCGACTTATAAACAAAGAATATCATAAATTAACAATTTCTTGGTCAAAAAATCAGGGTCGACCTATAAACGAGGGGGGATTATAGACGAGTATATACGGTATGTTACTTTCCTCAATGTTTACACCATAGGTTCATAACCACTACCTGATAAAGGTAGAAAGACACATTTCTCTATCACTGCCATGTAAAGGTAAAAGACAAACCTCTTCACCAGTCTCAATACAGTTAACAAATATCTGTACTGGTATCCCTCATTTAGCAATCGGGATTTATTCCTGATAAACCGACCATTGAGTGAAAGGATTGCTAATTGAGGGAAATAAAATATTATATCCTAAATGATGGATAATGAGGAATAATATCCATGGAGATGGCATGTAATTGTGTAGCCCAGTCTTGGACTCACAACTCAGTAGCACTCAAGGCAGGTGAGGCGGAGCTGTGAGTTATGTTATTGTTCAACTTGTAATTTCGGGTAGAGATATTTAATTTTCTTCATTTTCTTTAATTCTGTTACATTCTCACACAAATGTTCTAACAGAATGTGAAAAAAAAATCATCACTTTTATTGTTCCTCGCATTTACTCGCTACCATGCCGTAACACAGAAGCAGATGTGTCATACAATAAGGCCTTACAATGATGGCCACTCAGTGAGGCCTACAATGATGGCCACTTAGGCATGCTGCACAAAACACAGCATCTTGCAGACACATCTTCTGTACATATATGGGTCATTAATAATAAAAGAACATAAAGGAAAACCCTGTAATAAACACAATAATGGTAAATAAAACATGATAAAATAATTGTAATATTGTAACAAAAACACCAAAACAACACAAAAATAAACAGTGACAACAATTAAGATATAAAGTTCTGTAATCACTAATATAAAAATAATTATAAACTACACAACTATTTGTGAAAAGAAGCAAAGTTAAAGTGATGATGATGATGATTATTCTTATTTTTGATATGGTGATGCAATGATAATGATTACTGTTTTATTATAATTATGATGACCATAAATGTGAGTCCTAATTTTACTAACAAAAGAACTTCAAATAACCAAAATTAAAAAAAAAAACTTACTGTACTTTAAAATAAAATCTCATTGTTTGCAGCACGAATCGCTCAACATGACACAACACTGAAAAAAATCCAGAGCTAAAACTCATTTTAAATAAATTTTCAACCTAAGTCCTCACCTTCCTGGTCATGTTCACTGCCTGGGTCCTGCTCTTTGGGTTGAGGTGGCAGAATGCGGTTGTCATCAGCTATGGAAGAAATATAAACAGTGGAAAATAAAAGAATAAAAAGAAAATGGCAGAAAGAGGTAGTGCACAAAAAGATTATCAACACAAAATAGGAACACACTGTATCTACTTAAAACAGAAGTGATTGATTTTTGATAGATAATTTTACAACTATCAGGTACAACATAAAAAACTTATTAACAGTACTTACGGCAAAGCCAGTCAATTGAGCAACATCTTTCTTCAAAATAGATGGGAACGCAGCCTTGAGAATATTCATAGGCATTCCTGAATAACAAGAAAATGGCAGTTATCATTTACCAGGCTGACTTCATTAGCTTTCAATAATATAAAATAAGAAGTTGGAAACATAAATAAGATAAACTGACAAAAGGTTGTTGTACTAAATACTTATTACTGTATCTATGGGTTAACTTAATGATCATTGATGCTACAGATGACAATAGAAATAATTACATTAATACCTACAGTGATACCCCAATTTACGCGGTCAATTGAACCCACAGGGTACCGCGGAAAGTGAAAACCACGTAAATGGAATAACAGAACATATGGGATTAATTCCAATAGAGACTGGCCCGACCCCCAAACTCCACTTTTTTCGACACTACCTATAATGTAGTAAAAATAACATCTTAATTTTATGATGGTAAGCACACACAATTAATATTTAAGAGAAATACAGTCGCCAGGTTAATGTCCATTCAAATAATGGACTCGACTCCCCCCCCTCCCTACGGCTCGCTGGATCGTCCATCTCTGAGAAATGTTTGGGTGAAAACACTAGATTTTAAGGTATAGTAATAAATAATACTTCAGACTAAAGTTAGGATAATATAATTGACATTTCTGGATTCCTTGCAGGCCAGGGAATATTTTGAATGTAAACTTCATATATTTTGCACAAAAGATAAAATATTTGCTTTGTGTAAACCAAATTATTACATTAGATCTAAAATTTGTATGTCTAATGCAAAATCCATGATGTTTATATTCAAAATGATCATCATATTGTAAGAATTCCAGCAATGTAAATTATATTCTGGCCAGGCAATTTGTATGAATTTTATGAGCTAAAACAAATATCTTCACTAAATAAAGAAAATATACTTCACCCAGACACTATCTGTCAATCAAAATACCCCACCTCCGCCTCCCCCCTCTTCCCACGCTGGGTCCCTCCCTCCCTCCCTACCCCCCACCCCCCATCTTCCCTCCCTACCAGAGAAATGTTTGGGAGAAAACAGTATATTTACATTTTTAGTAATAAATAATACCTCAGACTAAAGTTAGGACAATATAATTGATATTTCTGGATTCCATGCAGGTCAGGGAATATTTTGAATGTAAACTTCATATATTTTGCACAAAAGATAATATATTTGCTTTGTGTATACCAAATTATTACATTAGATCTAAAATTTGTATGTCTAATGCAAAATCCATGATGTTTATATTCAAAATGATCATCATATTGTAAGAATTCCAGCAATGTAAATTATATTCTGGCCGGGTAATTTGTATGAATTTTATGAGCTAAATAAAAAAATTATACTTCACCCGCGTATATGAGTAGATGCACCGCGTAAATTGGGCATTCCAGTTCTGGCGAGGTACCGTGTAAATGTAGAATCGCGTAAAGCGAAACCGGTAAATCGGGGTATTACTGTATAATATTATGGGCTGTTGAATCTTACACAGTAATTAAAAAATATCAATGAAAATAATTAGAAGGTAACTGAGGTTGTTGCATAATGGTGATCAAAGAGTCACACAATGCGTACCAGTGGTTAATATAGTATTCCTAACTGTAAAATTAGGAACCAATTTACAAATGAGTGAAATGTAATTGCCCCAAGGCATCAACCAGGGACCCCTAGAAGAGAAGGAATGGCTGTATCAACTTAGGGGTGCAGCAAAGTACACTCTACAGTGAACCCTCACTTTACGCGGTCAATTGAACCCACGGCGGCCCGCGTAAAGTGAGAAACGCGTAAAGTGAACAACATAACATATGGGATTAATTGAAATAGAGACCGGGCCGACCCCCAAACTCCACTTTTTCAGACACAATACTGTACCTACGTTGTAGTAAAAATAACTTCTTAATTTTATGATGGTATGCACACACAATTAATAATTAAGAGAAATATCAATAATATTAGGTTTTTTAACACTTATATTAGTAGAAAAGATGACTGGGCACACGGGGATGGTGGGTTGGTTCCGGGGCAGAGGGCGGATTATTGGCCCTCACCTGTATCACTAGTATCAATTGTATCACTATCCACCACAGAGGCTTGCAGGGCCTCTTTGTCAAACCCCTCAAAGTCCATATAAGTCCATATCCTCACTATCATTATCACTATCACTGACTTGGGCCGGCTGTGGTGGGTGGCGGGTGAAGAACTCGGTAATGTTTTGATGACTGGGCGACCTTGTGCGCACCCTGCTCGCGCCGCTCTCCGCGTAAAAGGGTACACACACCGCGGAAAGTGAACATTCCATGTTCAGCAGGGTACCGCGTAAACGTGGAAATGCGTAAAGTGGGACCGCGTAAAGCGAGGGTTGACTATATATGACTGATAGGAAACATATAGTATCAAGTGGCTTATAGTAAAGTTATCGTAGTAAGAGGAAATGGATGACAGCAAATACAATCGACGCGTGCTCTTTTTTCTGGATAAATCTTTTTATATTTACAATGCTGTAAATTTTTATAAAAAACAATACCTTTTGTAAAATATTAATTACATTAACCAATGTATAACCTTAAAAATAAATACGTCATCTATTTACAGTTCTTATAATATCCGAGCAGGATAGGACTCGTAGCAACGGATTTAAGTTGGATAAGTTTAGGAGGGAGATAGGAAGGAACTGGTTCACAAATAGGGTGGTGGACGAGTGGAACAAGCTTAGCAACTTTGTAGTAAGTGCTGGAATGCTGGAAAGTTTTAAAAGGAGGCTAGATAGATTCATGGATGATAGAGAGTGGTAGTAACTCTCGACATGAGCTGCCATGCACAGGCCAACCGGCCTATTGCAGACTCCTTATTTTCTTATGTTATTATATGCAAGAGAATAATATTTTTTTATGATAGAGAAAACAATAGCATCAAACCAACCCGAATTCCAGCCCACAAGTTATTCTGGAACACCCAAGCCCATGTGGGTCTGTAAAGTCTGGGCTACACACACACTCCTGGCAGGGAAGATCATCGAAGAACATTTGATCACCTTCAAGATAGGTTTTGTTGTTCCAGATGCAGGTGAGAGAACGAGAGTCCAGCTGAGGTGGTGTGTCAGGATCAACTGTGGATATCATGTAAGATCACTCAGAGCAATGTTATCCATCTTGAAAATCTTTTAAACTATAACAATAACATGTATTACTACTCAATAACCATGAGTCAACAACAAAACAATAAAGAATTCAGCCTAAAACCCCATTTCTTAACTAATAGAAAGGAATCCCTTCCTAACAGAACATGCTAATGCCAGATACCTTGACATGTGTAGAGGCAGGATACAATATTAAGAAGGGCAGAGTCTCATAGGATATATAAGATCATATACCATATTTGCCAGCATATAAGATGCACCACCGCATAAGACGCACCCCTATTTTACAAGGATATTTTGTGGAAATTTTATTTGGGTACGTTTTGTCATACAATTATTGAAAGTAATTTTAAAGTTTTTTGCATGTAAATACAATATATACCAGTATCAAGTGGAAAATCATATATAGCAACATTATACTAACCCAACTCTACCTCTGATCAGAGCAGCTGTGTAGATTGTTTATATTTTGGTCAAGAGAATTACCAACAGGATGTGAAACTCGTATTTTTGGCTGTGATGTTTTGTGTTGCCGCGATCTGCCACCAGGGTGTAGCACCATCGCCATTGTTTTGGCGCCATCAACTCGTTGCAAATGGCTGACTGGAGGCTGAACTTTCTGTTAACATTACTTTAATCTTTCTAAGGACATTTTTAATTTCGATAATACACATATGTTTTTAGAGGTAATACAGTCTTTAAATAATGTAAGACATGTATCTGGTGAGGGTTACGTCTGCTAAGGAAGGAGATACATTGAAATGTTGTGAGCTTCCCTCTGCCGTTAAGCCAATGCAAGCCATTATTTACGTCTTTGGCAAATTTGCCGTAAGTTTGTGATAATAGTTTGTGATAATTTGGCTTGTTTTTCAGTATTTTATTCTTAGTAATATTATTAGTAACACAATTTTTGTGCTTAGTGGAATACTGCTCGTCCCAGACTCCCTAGCTAGGCACCTCTGCCTATGGCGCTCAGCCTCCCATCCATAATAAGGGCGCATTAGATGCAAGGTAATTTGTGATACATTAATAAAAAAATGCATCTTATACGCCGGCAAATACGGTATATGGGTTACATAAGGTAACTTTACAAACAATCCACCTTATTGTCACATCTTCCTTTAGTGTTGAATAAAAATTGACACTTTAATAGCCTACTCTAGTAAAAGTTGTGTTCACTGATTAATTGACTAACTTCCCATTCATGGGCGTCCGCAGGGAGGGGCAAGGGGGGCATTTGCCCCCCCCTGGAAAATCAAAATTTTGAAAAAATTACATGGAAAATACAAAATGAATAAAATAACATAAACATTTCTCAACAGTTCATTCAGTTAGAGCAGGTTACTACTCTTGGAACAGGAATTGGAGCCGTCGGGGATCTCTTCCGAAATTGTCAATGATGTCTTCACACCTCACACGTCGAATTCAGGATAACATTGCCTCCCCCCCCTGCATTTTTTTCTGCGGACGCCCATGTTCCCATTGTATTATATAGGATTGAGTTGTCTTTCAAATATGAGTGATTTGAATTGTAAAGGTGTAATTTATCATATTAAGAAATAATCTTTCTTGCTGGTGTAAATACTGTGTGCTGATTTGAGGAATGGTCAATGCATTTCTGATGAGTTAAAAAGTGCCTAATGTTGATTCATACAAACCACTGGATACTGAAAGTGTATGTACCAACCACATTCATAGTCGTAGGGGCAACAGTCGCCAGGCCTGTACAGAGGTCGACAGCCAGCCTGCAAGTGACCTGGACAATCTATGTCAGCACATACTATCGTCGCTCTGTCAGGTAAAAAAATTCAAATAAATCTTAAAACTTACATTAAGAATATTAAAATATAAAAATGTTCTGCTATTTACTCATATACCACATGTCCTTCTCCACCCAGCTACACATGGTGTATGAACATATTTTTTCCTGCCTCAACATGAAAGTACTGTACGTAGTTAAGTTCCAGTTACCAGATACAGTTACCATAGATCACCAGTAGTGAAACTTTGCCCTTACAGTTTCACATCATTGCCAGGGTGACAGAGATGAGAATGAATTCATAATAGTAGGCCATAATAAATGTACTGTAGAGGACATATAGAATGGTTAAGAATATCTAATAAAAGTTCTTTTATCATTTTTTAAGTTTAAATTTTTCTAACATTATGAATGATTAACCTTTAAGATCAACAGTCTTATTTAACCTTTTTTTTCATAATAAAATAAATGTCTGTAGGAGGTACAGCATACAAGACCAGGGGCCTCGACAAAAAGGATTAAACAAACTTTTGAAATAATATGTACCGGTAACTGGAAACTAATTTGTAACTGCAGAACTTAACCCTTTCACTATGGGGATATCACTTTGATTATTCTATTTGGCTAATGCCAGACAATTTTATTGCAGTGTAGGGCAGAGGTACTCAATTGTTATCCATCTCCATGTGTTTATAATCTCAAAATCTGTTGACAGTGCAAATGAATTAAATAAATGAACAAGAGCCCACAACTCAAAAGAAACCATAAAAGTAACCATCCATCTTGCTGAAGAGACAACCTGGTGGGGCGGGGAGGGGAGATGAACAAAAGGAAAAAAAAACTAATTATCTGTAACAAAATAAAACACTGCAGGTAATGTATGTATTTTGTGGTCAAAAGTTATCATACATTTTTCTCTTGTTGAAGGAGGAATGATGAATGAAAAAAAATAAACAAAACCTCTGTAGAATGCACAAAAATTATTCATCCCTATTTGTTGAATAGGAAAAGGGGGATGATTACTTTTGGCCCCGAGTGTACATATAATTGTGACTGTGGGCCTTTAATTTAGTGATTAATCATCATTAGTTTGAAAAGTGACACTTCATGCTTCTTGCCAATTCCCTGAACTTTGGTACAAATGATGTGATAGCTAGTGTAGGCATCAGTCTGGTGACCCTCCTTTGGACACTTTCAGTCAACTGACAATCTCTAGCATATTTTGAGGACCAGACAGGGTGACAGTACTCCAGACAGGGAAGCACCTCACTAACATTATAGAACTAATATAAAGATACTAACATAGTGGTATTACTGTTGTATAATGTTACTAATATAATGACACAAAAATATTAGTAGATGATATATAAAAAAAAGGCTACATTATGAGACCATGTATAATGGATAAATGATTTACCTCAGTTTACCCATAAATGGATGACTACTCTTAATACTTACAGATTTCCTGGGTTACGTGATTCTGCACAAAAGCATCCAACAGAGCAAGAGTTGTCCACCGGTACACTACTACCTACTGCATAAGCCTTGCCTTTGAAGTAACAGTTCATTGGGTCTGACGAAGTTTCATTTGCTGTTGACAAGCAAAGAATAGATAAAAATTCTATTAAATAAACCCTTATAATACCTATTCATCATCATTATTACTCTTTCACTTCTGTGTGGGGTAGATGAAGAGGTGCAATCATCTTCAAAAACGGGAGTGACAAAAGTGGTGTAAAACAAATGTGCATTGTGAAAGCACAAGTATAAAACAGTCAATCTTATCATCCACACACACACACACATGCTTTATGCTTTATATCAACTCATTGTATACACACACACACACACACACACACACACACATTCTCTCTCTTCCAATACTTAATGCTCTAGAGCCTCACCTATTCTTCATCCTTGCATTACAGTGACCCCTCGTTTAACGAACACCTCGGTTAACGTAATTTCGATTAACGAACTGCCTTCCATAAGGATCTTCAATTCAGTTAACGAAAAAAAATTCGGTTAACGAAGTTCTTACAAACCGACCTCAACATGTTTTCGCTTGCACTGACCGGGCAACCAGCTTTAGTATCAGTTCGCCAATACATTAATCGGTTCTAGGGCTTAAATTCCTTACTACAGGTAGTTCTGCTATAACGCGATAATTGTGTTCTTGTAAAATATCGTGTTATAGAAAATCGCGTAATAGAAATAACAGGGCTTATGGAGCAAATAGGGTTAGGTGCAGATTACTCGAAATCGAAAAAATTTAGTAGTTAGCCTAACACAAAGGATAGCACAGTCTAAATAAATGTTACATTCATATCTAATAATGAAATCATACAGTAAATTTAACACTTTACCTTGAAAAAATATGAATGTAACTTGATGGGGGAGAAGGGTGATTTTGAGGTTGATAACATCGAGCTTCTCTTCAAGTGTTATATCCTTTCTTTTACGATAATCACCGGGAATTCTATCATCAGAACGCTTTTTGGAGATATTCTTCTTTACCATATTCACAGTTAATACCACAAAATTGGAGAAATAGTAAGCAAAAATCGCGTTATAGCAAACAAGCGTTCGCGTTATACAAATATTGTTCCGAATTCATAAATCGCGTTAGAGCAAATTCGCGTTATCAAAACACGCGTTATAGCAGAACTCACTGTATTTTAGTAAATATCAAGAAGTTTATACTATTCAATAATTTTAAAAGTTTAATATTCAATTTTTTGGTCATTTTAACAATTATTGAACATAATTGAAGGTAAAGTGACTAGTTTAATGGGCGGCATCCAGCCTCTTAACACAGCAAACAGGAGTTAGTCTCTCTCTGTTTTCACTGGAGGTAACATCTTGCTTGAGACTCTTCAACTAAACGCTTTTTTTCTGTTTCCAAGCAAATTATTGGTCATTTTGAAATATATTTTACACATTGACAATATATAATGCAGTGCAGTGTTGATTTAAAGAAAATAATCTTGAATTACACCAAGAGACCTAAAATTTTATGGGTGAAATGGCGCCATGGGGTGACTTCTCTTCCACCCCAATGCCTTCTCTTCTTCCTTCTCCTCCAACCCCATTCTAAATCCCATCATCATCATCATCATCATCATCATCCAGGAGCCTTCTACATACACACCTCAAAGTAAGTGAACTTTTCTACCATTTTTGTTGAATTTAGGAAATTTTCGGTGAGCTGGAACCAATTCCCCAAAAACCCATTGAATAAATGGTTTCGGTTAACGAACTTTTCAGTTAATGAACGACCTTCTGGAACGGATTGAGTTCGTTAACGGAGGGGTCACTGTATTTTGTATTATCTTCAGCTTTTCAATTTCTCTCCTTGCTAATACTGAATTCATTCACAGCCTGTAGGTCTTCTCCACTGACAATGATATTATGGTGAAACTGTTCTTCTCTTTCCCATATCATTAATTTACACTTTCCACATTTACCTTTGACATGTGGCTCTTGCAGACTTTATAAAAATATAATAAAAACAATCTGTTTCTCTGAGCCTCACTCACCTGAACAGCAGTATTTGTGTTTTATAAATATTATAACTGACTCTGAGTCATCATTTCTCAGTTTCATTCCAAAGTTGCCCAGTCTCAGTTTCATTCCAAAGTTGCCCAGTCTCAGTTTTATTTCATGAAATGATCGTTGTATGAAAACATTAAGTAACCTCAGTAGCATCACACACCAATGATGCATTTCTCCAATTATCTAGAGCCACTGTCATTACAGCCACTGTTGTATGCCAGTTACTTACGGCAAGAGAAGCTGGTAGGGCAGCATGAGCCTCTCTCATACTGGGGCAGACAATTCTTGGTAAAATAATGACCCCATCTCTTCCACGGGCACTCAGATCTATCACATGAAGATTCTAGAAAAATTTATAAATTATTAAAGTAATATTATACTGAATCTGAGTAGTACATTTGAGTACAGGTTGTGATAATTTGTGGTTGCTCAGCGGTTGTAGTTCCAGTTTCGAAGCTTCGTGACATCACTAGTGTATAATGAGTCTCCATATGCCCTGGTTTATTCATTGATCAGTTGTCTAAGTGCAAATGTAACCCAATCGAGCTATCATGTATCAATTAATTTTAAAATAGAAATTATAATGTAAAATGTTATAAGACAATGGTTTAGTAGTGCTGTTAATGTGTGTGCTGTGTAAGTGTCTTGGCATGTTACCTCACCACCTGATTCCTGAACAAACTCTTCATCAATTTCTTTAAATCCTACAATGTGCTTGGCAAGCTCAACACACACACACATCCTGTAAGAACAACTCAGTGCAAACCCTTAAAAAAATTATCAGCAACTCATAATCAACCAGTGAATTCACTCCCAGCCAATCTTACCTTTTTGCACTGTCACTATGTTAAAATGCCCTATAGTATTTCCCTCTCTTTCTTCTTAATGTAGATGACAGTTGAGTCATTGATGCCATATTCCCAGCCACATGTGGAAAAGATTTGGCCACTCCTAAGTTTGTCCAGCAGTTGTATCTTCTCCACGAGAGTCATGACGTTCTTTTCTCTCTTCACTTGTTTGGGCACCTTCCCACAGCTGGATGGTGGTGGATGAGGGCATTTGGGAGTCATCACAAGCACGAGGAGCACAGTTGTTATGAGAGCAGAGTAGCACACACATGAGATGGACAAGTGTTTATTCCAGACTGAGGCGGAGGGAGCGTGCTCCCCGTACCAGCCGCAAAAATTACGGCAACTTTAAAACTACCAGGAGACAATTTTGGGTACATCCGGGGTGTCATCCAAATAATAGAGGACTGTGAAATAAAAATTCGCAAATTATCCTGGCATGCTTTATATGTATGTATATAAACAGTATATATATATATATATATACAGTAATACCTCGGTTTACGCGGTTCTCGTTTACGCGTTTCCACATTTACGCGGTCCCAGCCAGAACCTGAATGCCCAATTTACGCGGTGCATCTACTCATATACGCGGGTGAAGTATAATTTTTTTATTTAGCTCAAAATTCATACAAATTACCTGGCCAGAATATAATTTACATTGCTGGAATTCTTACAATATGATGATCATTTTAAATATAAACATCATGGATTTTGCATTAGACATACAAATTTTAGATCTAATGTAAAAATTTTGTTTACACAGAGCAAATATGTTATCTTTTGTGCAAAATATATGATGTGTATATTCAAAATATTCCTGGTCTTGCAAGGAATCCAGCAATGTCAATTATATTATCCTAACTTTAGTCTGAGGTATTATTTATTACTAAAAATGTAAATATACTGTTTTAACCCAAACATTTCTCTGGTAGGGAGAGAAGGTGGGGGGTGGGGGGTAGGGAGGGAGGGAGGGACCCAGTGAGCGTGGGAAGAGGGGGGGAGCTGGAGGTGGGGTATTTTGATTGACAGATAGTGTCTGGGAGAAGTTAATTTTTTTATTTACTTAAGATATTTCTTTTAGCTTGTAAAATTCATACAAATTACCCGACCAGAATATAATTTACATTGCTGGAATTCTTACAATATGATGATCATTTTAAATATAAACATCATGGATTTTGCATTAGACATACAAATTTTAGATCTAATGAAAGAATTTTGTTTACACAGAGCAAATATGTTATCTTTTGTGCAAAATATATGATGTGTATATTCAAAATATTCCTGGTCTTGCAAGGAATCCAGCAATGTCAATTACATTATCTTAACTTTAGTCTGAGGTATTATTTATTACTATACCTTAAAATCTAGTGTTTTCACCCAAACATTTCTCAGAGGAGGAGGAGCCAGCGAGCATGGGAAGAGGGGGGGACGGGGGGAGTTGAGTCCATTATTTGAATGGACATTAACCTGGTGACTGTATTTCTCTTAAATATTAATTGTGTGTGCATACCATTTACGCGTTTCTCGTTTTACACGGACCTCCACTGGTTCAATTGACCGCGTAAATCGGGGTATTACTGTATATATATATATATATATATATATATATATATATATATATATATATATATATATATATATATATATATATATATATATATATATATATATATATATATACAGTGGGGTATGCTATAACGAATCTAATTGGTTCTAGAACCTTGTTCGTTATAGCATTCGTTCGTTATAGGATTAATCCGTTCCAGGCCCCCAAATACAACCACTTAACACTGAAAAATATAATATAAAATTGTAAAAATTGTAAAAAAGTGCATAAATATGCATCTAAACCCCTGAAATAAAGAATATCATTAATATTTGTAATAAAAAAACAATAAATTAGAAAAAAAAAAATTAAATAATGTTCGTTGTAGGAGTTTCGTTCGTTATAGCATTCTCAATTTTATAGGTAAAACCGTTCGTTATAGGAATATTCGTAGTAGAATCCGTTCGTTATAGCATACCCCACTGTATATATATATATATATATATATATATATATATATATATATATATATATATATATATATATATATATATATATATATATATATATATATATATATATATATATATATATATATATATATATATATATATATATATACTGTATATACTGTGTGGATGCTGTACACACACGGCAGCGTGCCAGCCGAAGTTGTCATAAGGCATTGTTAGATATTACGACCAAACGTCTAGACTGGAAAATAATGTAAAATATATAACGACAATGACCGTCGTAAAACCGGGTTATCTTAAGTCGCATATGTCGTAAGTCGAGGAGAGGTTGTATACACACACACAGGGGGTCCCCGACTTTCGAACGCCCGCTGATACAAATGAGGTTCCACGAGGTCAATTATTTTAAAAATTTGACATAAGTACAACTGGTTCATGGCATTTACATACGGGAGCTAGTTTGTGTGGCATAGAGGGGAGGCAGAGCAGTGTGTGGGGAGTGATGCGCCGCACCCAGCCACGCACCTATAAACTTCATGGCCAATTTCACCAGCCCAGCCACCTTGTATACTGTCACTTGTAAAGATGAAAGTTGTGTAAAAATAATTACAATACTCTAACATGGCTTAAAAATATGGAAAATATAATATAAAACTATATATTAAAAAATGAAGAGCATATGTTGGAAGTGAATGTGTGTAATGTAACATCACAGCATACACACAGCTAGCACGGCAGCCACAAATCTGTGAGTCTGCTGGTTGTCTGCTTGAACTGTGTCCGTCATAGAGAAGATGGTTTGAGTGTGGAAGGAGCTATTTTTGTACATAAAATATGCACTATTGTATTTTATGATATGTTATGCATCGATTTTATTGTTTATCATAGCAATAAATATGGCAGCTATTATTTACTGAACAGCGATTGAAGGACGTGTATCCATCACAATAATTGGTGGGTAACTGACCCCGAGGCACGAGCCTTGAGACAAAGATTACACATGAGTTGAGCTGCCAATTAAATAAATATCCTGCCTGGACAATCAAAATATACCACAAAAATTAAGAACATTGAGGAACATCACCTAGGGTCACCTTAGTTAATGTAGAGGAATGTCACCCAGGCTTTAAGGGTGAATAATTCCTTGGAGTAATGTGTCTCAAGAGTTGAATATGTAGTGCCTAGACCAGGGGTTCTCAACCAGGGGGGAATTTCCCCCCTCAGGTTTTCAGGGGGGGGGGGGAAACAGATACTTATATGGAAAAAATAAAGGATTTTCAGTATTATATGCATATTATTTGGAATGCACTTTTTGAGGCAGACAATCTTGGAAAGGAGGGGGAATGACATTCTGACATATGGTGAAAGGAGAGCATGGGGCAAACAAGGTTGAGAACCACTGGCCTAGACTATTGTGAAACATGCATGATATACAGTACTGCATATGATATGTGTGTGAAATAAATCAGGATCTTTAGTATGAAAAAGTTTTTATTTATATAACTTAATCATGATACACCTTGTGAGAAATACTTACAAGTTAGTCATTCTAAAACAAAGCTATGGTACAAACAGGCTCTACTCTACACAATTCAAGGCCATAAGATTTGCAAGGAACAAATAAATATTCTAAGGACGTGGACAACAAGATGCTGAAGGATTATCTCCAGGGCTCATACCATACATGCAAGGTGGTATTTAGAAGTGTTTAATACTCTTTAACATACAATGCTACAAGACTCAAGCATGATATACTGTACTCACTTATATTCCTGCACTGATACTACTGATCTTTTTTATGCTGCAGCCTTTGCATAAAAAAGCTCATCAATACCTATGTTAATCTGTATACTGTACATATAAGTACTATACACTGTTGTAGTTAGTAATAGTGCCTTCCATGGTACAAAGAGACAATGTATTTCTGCCAACAGGCAGGTCATTTGGTGACACTTTGCAGTTGGAAGAGACCTCTGCTCATGTCCTGTGTACCATAATTAAAAAATAGCCTGGACAACCTTCACCAAATTTTATAAATACAATCAGATGGAACGAAGAAACATATGATAGGATAAAACATAGAGATGCTACTAAAGAAGATATGAAACCCTCTAATAACTTGCACTTTTCTTTTGCTAAATTTTTCAAACGGAGACGTATACCAACTGTGTTCTAATGTTCATTTAATAATATTGCTAAGTTAATAATGGAGATATTGTCAAATACTCAGGTTATACCAGTTCTTCAATGAATAGTTCCTCCCTGGCAGCCACTGTAGTGTTTCTCAGGCCCCCAAGAGAGGCAACAATAATTGATATAAATTAGATTGAAAAGTTTCAAGATAGTTTTGTAACCTAGTCAGGTGATTAGCCATTTGTGTGTATTAGCATATGTCTGTATTACTTCATATATCTATCTATTTGAAGTTAAGTACTATAATAACATTTCAGCATACTACATCTTCTTTAGTGAATATATTATTTGGAGTTTACTATTATACAATCAAATGGAAGGCTATTGGTATAATTAAACTTTCATATTCCACTTGCTTGAATATCTGAAGTCACTACAGTATATGAATGCAGGAAGGTGCAAACAACTTACTGGAATACAAAGCAAGTGATTCGTTCCCTGACAAAAAGGTAGGTAACAAAAATTATGCTAATGCATAAAAGCTGTGCAGGTCCAAAAGATCTATCCACTGTTATTATAATGGAGTGAAGTAAATGAGTGACTAAGATATAAAGTGGGTCTGTTTTGTGAAAATCGCATCTTTGTCTTTAATTCTATCCTGTTTTTGAGGGTGTCTACAATATTTTGTGAAGATTGACTGGGCCATTTTTTGTCCATGATTCAAAAAAGTATAATAAGAAAGATATAATGAATTTTTAGTTTGTCACTAAATGATGTCGGAGCATTTGTAGATCACATGACCCCTGTCTTTTTGCCTCATGGTAACACTAAGTGCAACAATCTAATATAGGCATGCTGAGGTGAGATGAACTCTAATAATAATAGTAGGTTAACATACACTTTAAATTAAACTTGCAGTGACATAAAAAATTAGTTTCATTCAACTAAGCATCGTAAGGAATATTAGTCTGGGTTTCATTCACATCTATATGACTTTTTGGCGGCGGTAATAGTCTTAAAGTTTTTATCATCAGAGATTAGAAAACTTTTCCTTTATCACTTGAAAGAAAAGTGGAATGCAGGCATTTACCATCATACGATGGGATTAAGGGCCTCACAAAGCCATTGCTAAGTGATCAAACGTATATTGAAAATAATAACTTATGGAGAAAAATAGGTTCCATTCGTGAGACCCTCAAGAGGCCAAACAAGTTTTATATTGTGCTGCTGTAATGATTAAATAATGTCTAAGTAACTCAAATAATTTATAAATAGACATAAAATTCATAAATTAAAAAAAAATCTATTTTACAGCTGTACATAATATGTACGTGTACATACAAACCATCCTCTGGCCAATGTGACACATTCAACTGCTTCGCCTGTCAATCACCAGGGAGAGCCAGAACCTCCCCCGTGGGTCTCATGTGTTACACCGTTCTGATATTGCATCACCATATCTCAGAATATCACAAGTTACTGCACATCACTTTTTCATAGCAGTGACAATACAGGAAAAACATTCAGGTAGCGAGCATCATAAAGCTGATCTGTAGCCATCGCATAGTGGTAAATGGTGTTCAATATTTTACATCGTAAAACTGATCGAGCATATACTGATCCATCGTATAACGGTTACTGCCTGCATTGAACCATTCCCAACAGCTTACAGCCAGTTAACTTGTATACAGGCTGCTGAATCAGAAGTTCAGTATCCCTAGATGACCCCTAGTCCAAGGATGATATATTGACCCAATGGCTACACAAATCATTACCCACTTCCCTTCTCATCCATCATCTCAAAATGGGGGATCAGGTGTAATAGTTGTCCTCTAGAGACAATAAGTCTCATTCTAGTTGTATCTGACTCTGACCAATCAGCACATTTCACACCAACAGCTGCCATTTTGTCCCATTTCACCAAGGGACGGAACATCCTTTGGCAGTTATATCTCTTCCCACCTCCACATAGCCTGAGGATTAATAATTGAGGATGTTTACAGTTTTGAAGTATTTTTACTATGCACATCATGTTAGCGCTGCAATCTTGTCAATTCTCTCTACATTATCTAGATTTAAATACTGCTGAGTCAAGTACCCACCTCTTGTTTGGGAGGAGACACATTACCAGTCAGAATGATCAGTGAGTTATCTGCAGATCTGTTAAACAAGTGAGGGGAGATCAGAGTTACAATGCCAAATTGTCATCAAGCTTCAGAAACTTTTTAGTCTGATGATGAAGCAAACAAATGCATCTGACTAATAAAAAAAAAACAGGAGTTGCATTACCTTCTGTAATTCACTCCTTACCAGCGGCCAATACATTAAAAAAATTCTCTTTACATTTCCCCAAGATCCAATTCCATTTGAGAGAACACAATCAACCAATATTCCATAACCAAACTCTCACATCCTTCTCCTTTAGTTGAGCAGATCACTATTTCAAACCAAAAGACCAAAGCCTCAAGATACTCATAAACAATGTAGTCTAACTTGTGTTTGGCACTACACAATTACCTGCATTGAGTTTTATTACAGTAATTAGATTTGTCTTTAAAATTAAAACAAAACATAAATTATTTCATTCAAACAATTATAACCATAACATCACAATTATACGAAATAAAATACCATAGTAGTTTGAATGCAGAAGATTGGTATAGAACGTCAAAAGTCATTCCAAACCAATAAACATAAGACCCAATAATAGTCTCATTTAGTTATGAACACCAAGAACTGCAATATATTCCTAAGGTGTTGCAGGATACTTAGCATTTTGAAATACTGTACATAGGCCATCAAGGAGATAACCAGTACAGAGGTGTCTTTTCTTGATGACATATGGCTATGAGCTGGAGTACGGATGAGGGAGTCTTTTCTTTTCGTGCAAAGTGTATTTAATGTTAAGGCATGGGTAAGAGATGCCTCCAGTCTCCAGAGGACACCTGTAACACTTTATCTTTCCATTTTGGGATAATGGCTGATATGGTGAGGTGAGTAAAGATTTGTGGGTTATACATCAATCCTTAATGAATGACCGGAGATTATATACAGACACTGATTTCTCTCATTTAACATGCTCTGTTATAAGGAGCTTCCTGACAAGAGAACATTAGCCAGAGAAGAAAAAAAAGAAAAAAATCACATTACTGTACTGTATATAATTCTAATGTTTCTGATATCATTTATATATAATTTCACATTGGTTCATTTCCCTGACTTACCAAAGTGTGTAATGTATTTATAACACAAAGTTCAATACTAGTCTCATGCACAATTTCAAATCTACATTGACATTAGGGATTACCAGCGGCTGTTGTGACTCCTCCACACTCTTGCTGGCATTCTTCAAGTGAAAGGAACCTGTTGGCATTGCCCTGACAACCTCCATACAGGAATTCTTCACACTGACCACTCTCTGCATTGTATGCGAAGCGAACATATGATGCAAAACATGGTCCTATGTCATGCTTCTTGAAACATTTCTCAGGTTTTGTGTCAACTGAAAAAAAAAAATTGTGGAGTGTTAGAAGATATGAATAACTACTAAGAACCTATTGTTGTACCGGTACTTAAATTTTTTTTAAAGTACTGTTCAGTAATGTCATCAGAAAGAGCAATTTTTTTTTAGGAGCTCTAAAGTGTCCTAACAATGCTTGTGATAGTTAACATTGAAACATAACGAGCACTTACAATGTTACAACAAGACAGTAAAAGATGATTAACCAATTATATGAAATCTTATCCCTACTCTCCTGTTGCAGATACAGTATTAGATTGATCACCCTTCAAGACCGTGCTGTTTTTAAATGTGATAATTTTATTCTCCAAGAAGAATATCATTTATCAATTAATCTGGTCTTCTGGTGAGTTACGGTGGAATTTCATGCCTAGTACTTTCATGTGGGACAAAAACTTGCACTTTATTGAAATCATGTGCCTCATCATTGTTATATTATGAGTGGGAAACACAGGTAAAAGGAGATGGTGGACCAATGAAACTGCCTATCAGCAGTTACAGTGGAAGAAAGAATAATACAGGTCTTTTAAATAGCTCTTACCAAGACTATAGCAATAAACAATTGAAAAATCATTCACAGATTACATGCCTCCATCCCATAATTTGGCCTCCATTAACTATAGTGCCTATGAAGTAAACAAGGGTGATACACCAACCTGCATAAGTTCTGAGACTGCTGACAAGTTTGCATGAGGCCCTACACTCTGCCTCTGTTTCATACAAGTTCTTTGTTCTTCCACAGCCTCCATAAACTGTTTCCTTGCATTTTTCACTTATACTGTATTAAAATAAGAAAAACAAATTAAAAAACAATAAACTGAAGAGATAATTTCTGTGTTAGGAAAGGAAAAATATTATAAACAAGAGTTCAATCTCAAATAATCATTTTAGTTGATGGTACAACAAGCTTAGAACCTGAGGTGAACCATTTTCCGAGATTTGTCGGATATGTATATACTTCTGGCAAAGAAATGGATATGTTCACATCATCATCTTCGATCTCAGAAACGTCTTTGTCAATTAGATTTAATATGGAATAAATGGTATTGGTTCCAATCCTTCATTATTCTGTATTTAGCATATGCCAAAAATGAACAGAAAGTCCTATAATAAGGTAAATAAAACTGATACATAGCACATCATAAAATACAAAAACACAAATTTTATGTACGGTATATATTGGGAATTTACTTTCATAAATATTTTTGTTCTCTCTAATTCATACATTAGGTTACTGCAAAATTAAATTAAAAAGCTTAGTATATTGTACACTTGCTACAAAAATTAGTTTAGAGTGGGGTCAGATGAACATCAAAATGAAAGCCACAACTCCTATTGTCTCTATAGGTTTGTCAAAATCTTTGTCCATTATGTTATATTGTCTCACCAAAATCGTTTAAGACACTTTTTGGAGTGAGTGTTAACTAAATATGGTATGTAGAGTAATAGGAATTAAATATCTCTTAAGAACACTACTTACAAGTCATATGTCCACATTCTCATATTGAGAAGGTCCTCACAGGCTGGACCATCAGTAGATACAGGGGGCAGTTTACAATGTGGTGGCAGCTCTGGGACGCTGCAACCATCCTTCCTGTAAAATGTAACAAAGACTTTAGTAAAAAAAATACTGTGATGGTCAAGTTATGGTAGAATGGTGCAAATTCTACATGTACAGTCAACCCTCACTTTACGCGGTTAATTCAACCCACAGGGTACCGCGTAAAGTGAGAAACGCGTATAAAGTGAACAACATAACATATGGGATTAATTGAAATAGAGACCGGGCCAACCCCCAAACTCCACTTTTTGACTACACACAACTATGTTGTAGTAAAAATATTTTCTTAACTTTATGATGGTATGCACACACAATTAATCATTAAGAGAAATATCAATAATATTAGGTTTTTTAACACTTACATTAGTAGAAGAGATGGCTGGGCACACGGGGATGGGCGGTTGGTTCCGAGGCAGAGGGCAGATTATTGGCCCTCACCTGTATCACTTGTATCAATTGTATCACTATCCACCACAGAGGCTTGCAGGGCCTCTTTGTCAAACCCCTCAAAGTCCATATAAGTCCATATCCTCACTATAATTATCACTATCACTGACTTGGGCCGGCTGTGGTGGGTGGCGGGTGAAGAACTCGGTAATGTTTTGATGACTGGGCGACCTTGTGCGCACCATGCTCGCACCGCTTACACAACATGGCGGATGGCGGGAGAGGGCAGGAGGTTTGGATCCAAAAATGGCGCGGCTCGCCAGCCGCTCTCCGCGTAAAGGGGTACACGCACCGCGGAATGTGAGCATTCCTGTTTCAGCAGGGTACCGTGTAAACGTGGAAACGCGGAATGTGGGACCGCGTAAAGCGAGGGTTGACTGTATTTGAACAACATTGTTTTACACAATTTGTTCCGTTTTCAATGTAGCGAAATATACCCATTCCTGGGCGGACAGAGCATGTAAATATACCCGCCCTTTAAAGGATAATAAAGGATAATGATCTTTGTCCAGTACCAACATACAGTAAGTGAACCTACTGTATGTATATACAGTAGTAGAGTAAACTTGACAGATGTTATTTTGGGAAAGCTTAGAAACCAAACACTAAACCATTAATATCTATGATCTGTTATTTGTTATTTCAGGGGGTGAGACAATAATGACTATGGATGGCAGATATTCAGTGGATCTATTCCCTCACAAGCCACTCATAAGACACAAGTAAACAGAACAAGGTGTGCCAGACTGGACTGTTGGATGCTGTTCCATGGTATCTTGAGGTCATGTAAATCAGTGATTTAGTGATTCAATATTTGGTAAAAATTATCCTGGTAACTTTTATAAAGCACTTCCTCTTTATCTCACCTTAAGTAATAATTTGTAAAATTAACAAATTATATATGGCAAAACAAACATATTTAAAATTTTCAGACTTCATGTGGTCAAGATGTTTGTTGCTTTGAGTACCTTCACTCTCTGGGTTGCTGTTGCCTTTAAGATAGTATGCAGACAAGTGGCAACAAGGATAAAGTCAGTAAAATGACCGTTCAGAATGGACCAAATATCTACGAAATCACATTCCATATTCCCTCTCCAGTGAAAACTCTCCAGTGAAAAAATTAAGATGTGTTCATTTTGGTGAGAAATGGAGGAGTGGAACAAGAAATTCTATGTCATAGCAAAGGAGATATGATGAATGGCTTTCAAAATATCACCAGCAGAATCCTCCCAACCAGTGCCTGCCATGGTGCCATCTTGACATGTTACAGTGAATGCAATTTTCCAGGGCCATCTTCACCTGTAACATGCCTGCTTACCCAGTTACTGGTGCAGTATGTTATATTTATGTTTAATAAATTAAACAAATTTCCCAAATTCAAAAGCTTTTACTACCATACCTTGATGTTCTCATCAACATAACATAAATTATAAATGTTCTTTTAAAATGCTCTGCTTATTCAAGGTTTCAACATCAATGAAATTATCTTACGTTTCTCCTCTGCATTTGAGGTTTGCTGCGTCTGGTTCAGCACAAAGTTCTGTTGTACAAATGGTACGCCCATATGAGCACCGACATATATTGCAGTTTTCTCTCCATGATTTCCCCTCCGTGCAGACAAGGTCACCATTCTCTAAGTGAGTAAACATAAAAATAAAGAGTATGTGGACACACAATGAATTGGATAAAACTAAAATATATCCAAAATACTAAACACTAAATAATTGTATCTCCCTGAGATCATAAAGAATAAATTTGCTCGTTTTTTTTTCTAGGGCAAAAATATATTAACAATCAGGAGAAAAGTATATGCAGAGTCTAGTGACTTCTGCAACATGACCTAACTATCAACAAGTGATACAGGAACCTCTTACCTGTTCTAAAATACATCTTAAAAATATTGAACTTTTTCCAGCATACTGTATATCTACAAAGGGTAAAATAAAGGATATACATGTGTAGGCGAAGGATAACAACAAGAACGAAAATGTATAATAGTTGCCACTAAACTGATTGTCAAGTAAAATTTGGGGTCATACTAGGGTAGAACAGTATTAAAGTCCACCTATCAAAACTGAAGGATGATGGTAAGGTCACACTGCATAACATCCTTCTCACATATGACCCAGGGAGTGAACCTGGGATACACTGGTTAGAGGCAAGGAAGTATTTGTATGGAACAAATGGAGCTGAAGAACTTGAAAGCAAGAACAGGACTGGGCTTCAAAACAGCTCTGGACAAGACTATCAAGAACAAATGCTGGATCCCACACAGGCCACAAGCCTCCTTCCTCCAATTGTGGTGGCTATTAGGTAAATTTGGTAAGTAAATGAGACACCTTGTGTTTCTTGTTCCAATAAGTATATTTCAACTTCAGTACTTTTTTTATTTCCACTCCAAAGTTTTTTTGTTCTTGTTACATGGTTGAGTCAGGTTTGGGAAATCATTATCATCTATATGAGAAGGAAGAATATTGATAGGAACCTTATAACTTACGTGGCACCACACAGCCTAACTTAGAACAAGAAGCACGACCATTCCGACAGTTGCACCAATTGCAATCCTTTTTCCATCGAGCTCCAGCTTCACATTCTGCTGCCTCAGTCTGAAAATCTGCAACATATAGTTGTGATGAGATAAGATTATTGCAACCAAATTATTTATGATCCCATGAAATATTCAGCCCTTTTATGGAATGAATATTGTATGACCAGGTATTATCAATTCTGACACTAAGACATGGTTAGTTCTCATGAGATGGATGATTACAGTAATGCAATCCTATCAGCATAGGTAATAATTGATAGCACAGTTCAAGTCTTTTTTTTCCGAACTCATCAGGGCCAATGATAGTTCAGATACCTGGACGTGCCTACAAGAACATGCAATAATTAACATAAGGTCAAAATTTGGTTCAACAATAGCTTGACTTACTGGGAAAGGGAAAAAATTGGGGATGAAGTGGCCTGTGAGATGATATATTGTCATTGTTACATGTAATGAAACCATAAAAGTTGTGCCATAATCATTACAATAATGTGTACAGTAAACCCTTGTTATTCGTGGGGGGTTAGGTTCCAAGGAATGGCGTGAATAGGAAAAACCGCAAATAGCAACTTATACTATCTTAGTACACTACTGTTTATCTATACCAAACAACCAACCAGCCACTGCAGCACTCATCCCCTCTTTTAATTTACCTAATAATTCAACTTTCTTTGTCAGGGTCATCACTGACTTCTGCCTTTTACATTTCACTCCACTAGCACTGACACTAGGCAGTCTTTCAGGGGCCATTTCATACAGAAACACTAAAGTTTTAAGAATACAACACGAGATGCTGTGTGGGGTGACTAGTGCTGCGGGAAAAGGTTTGCAAGCTAGCCACCATAGCCACCATCTGCTTACTGCGAATCGTCGAAATCGCAAATCCCAAACCCGCGAATGGCAAGGGTCTACTGTACTCTAATGTGATTTGGAAAAAGAAAATATAGAGTATTATAAAATTATAAAATAAGAAAAATGAAGGACATGGGTGTGAATGTGTGGGAAGTGAACATATGCATGAGGCAGTGGACTCTAACTGTGTTGCCGACTCACCAGTAGCTGCCCACCCAGCCTGCGCTCCCTCACCCAATGCGAGTACGCACGCACGCACACGTCTTGGAGCCAGCTGGTTGACTGCCTAGCTGAACTGTGTTGTATCACCCAGTAGATGGTTTGAGTGTGGGAGGAGCTATTTTTTGTAAATAAAATATGTTCTATTCTATTTTATGATACGCTATGTATCAATTTTATTGTTTATTATAACATGATATTACAGCAAAAATCTTCCACCCACCAAAAAGTTTGGCACGGTTGTAAACAAAGCTGTTACAGCACCACAGGTGGCACACACATGAAAGAATGACTTTGGTTACGTTGCGATTGCTTGACTAAATTAGAATTTTAACTGAATGAAACCAAGGGGACAAAAGTTTGGATACCTGAAATATTCCGATAATTGGAGTTCAGATAAAAGGAGTTGCACTGTACTCATGATTTACAACGTTTAGTGTTGGTAGTACACACAGCACAGTTTGTGTTGATGTGTAAAACTTAATTGTAATGAGATAATAACTGTAACCATTCATACGAGAGAGAGGGAGGGAGAGTGAAAGAAATTGACTCACCAACTAGGCATATATTTGCAGTACACTCTCCTCTTCCCCCAAGACACTCACACCAATTGCATGATTGACGCCAACGAGACCCTTCGGTGCAGTTTGCTTCTCTCTGTTGTACCGGCACTTCTACGGTAAATATATTAGGGAACTAATAACCACTCCAAAAAGGAAATTAACATAACTGAGCTTCTAGATGTTCCTATTATGCAAAAGGGCACCTATTGTATATCTCAGATTTAGGATATCATTAATAACCAAAGTATAATGACAATGATGATAGAACACAAACAATAACTCACCGAATCCATCACAAGATAACTTAGAACATATAGCACGGCCTTCATAACATGTGCACCAATTGCAATCCTTCTTCCACTGAGCACCAACATCACATTCTGCCTCCTCAGTTTGGTAATCTGTAAAGATCAATTATGATGAAAAATATTCATTGGTGTCTTTTCAATTCTGAAAATCCAAAATGTTTAACGTCAATCAGAAAAGAATATTGCACACTGTACCCCCATTAATTCAGTTCATTACAATTAAAATTTAGGCTTTATTTAAGTGTTTTTTTTATTAATTTAACAATTTGAATTCGGAATGAACATGAAATAAACTAGTAGTTCCAAAAAGTAAATTATTATTATAGGAATACATTATGAAATAGATTAAGATGAATAAATTATAGGAATAGAACAAGAATTATATCAAGATAATGCAAATGTCATAACTGTTAATCTAATACGTTGAATAGCAGAAAGAAAGAAATTATGTAAGAAATTTCGTTAGGGAGTTATATATACTGTACAGTATGTTGCATTTAATTTAAGTTATACTGTATTTAGTTAAAGTAATATTTAATAGTTACCTGAAATGTAAATAATTACTCCTGATTTAAATAGATGTCTTGTGCAAGTCTACATTCTTTTGTTTGCATGCACACCCTACCAGCTACTGTTAAATGTCAAATTACCTGCCATAGTCAGTTCCTTAATGATCCTGACCAGAGAAACACAATACTCACCACCTTCAGTAAAAACCAGCGATCGTGGAGGGGCTCACCAACCAAGCACAACCATTAATTCCTGACCTTCAGCCACATCAGCAAACTTTAAGTATCAGTTTATATTGTAGCATATCCTAACTTTATACTGTACTTTGTACGTAGTTTGATGTACTGATATAATATAAACTCCCACATTGCTACTTAAGGTAATCAACCATTTCGAGTGTTTATTTAATGCACATAAATTAATGTAAATATTTCTTGTCCTTATATCAACCAATTCAGGACAGTAAAAAAACTACGTTTGGTGCATAGCCGGAGAGCCAGCCGGGTTAATAACACATTATCAAAAAATTTTTAATTTTCCTCAAAATATCGCACACTGAATTCCAGATGAGCGATTGCACCATAGTATATTCTCAGTCTGTTGGTTACAGAGCGGTAACATCTGATCAGTCCCGCAGACCCGCTCTCCCTAACAATGTTACCAGCACTCTCCATCTCTCAAACACCGTTGTTGTCAAAAGTTCTCATCTTTCTTGGCCTCTTACTGGCACCCAGCGATCAAATACACATGATGATACTAGATGACTAATTCATTTATACCTGTATATTAAAACCATGACAGTATATATTAACTTGATATCCACATTATAATGATCTTCACAACAGTATAAACAGAGCTCTGACATGGGAAACTCTCAGTGAGCAGTAAGTCACCACATCTTCCTTCTCTTCACTTCCCTCGGTACTGTGACGAACATTTTTCCTGGTGTGGCTCTGTCCATACTCTTACACATTGGAACGAAACACCAATGATGCATTTTCTTTCCTTGAACATTATTTTTAGTCAATGATGCCTGTCAAAGTGCACACATCAACTGGCTTCATTACAAGCGAGTGAAGTCACAGCCAATCAATGGGCATTTTGCAGTCACTTAATTTTTCACCAACTTTAACCCTTTTTGTTTATACTTTCTGGCCTATTTTATTCGAAAATATGGTTACCATAGTGAAATTCAGCACATTTTTAACTTGCTTAAGTAATTTTTTATTAGAAAAAGGTGACCGTCAACTCGTCCATTGTCTAAACTAAACAGCAATCATAATTAATTTGTTCCACATTTTGATAGCACAGCCATGGTCTTTTATTAACTGCAATGGAGTAGGGCTCTACCACCAATTGCATGTGTAAATTGCTATTCCAAAATTCCCGATATAGACTGGACTTTATACAT